>NC_089816.1:36858454-37158454 GCF_029633855.1 Hoplias malabaricus
ACAGGCGCAGCCGTAGGCGTTGCTCTCAAGGAGACAGGCGTGGCCGTAGGCACCGCACTCATGGAGACAGGCGCGGCCGGAGGTGCCGCGGGCACGAAGAGAGGCGCGGCCGGAGGTGCCGCTCTTCCAGGAACAGGAGCGGCCGGAGGTGCCGCTTTTACGGGAGCAGGAGATGACACGCCCAGCGAGGCAGGTGCTCGTGCTGCTCGCCGAGCACGCGTTTTGGATTTAGCGGGTTTGGGCGCACTCTCGAGGGACTTCTCTGACCGTAGTTCCCCCGGAGATGCGCCTCTGTTAGCCTCATCCCCCATGTCCTGTGATATGAGGCTAACAGCGCCTGTCCATAACGCCCCCCCAAAAATCTCCCCGGACCTGAGGGAGTAATTCTCTGGAGCTGGGGTTCCTGCAGAGACGTCCTCGTGTGCAGGGGTTGCAGCAGAGAAGTTTTCAGGAGCAGATTGTGAGTATTTCTCCTCAATTAGATTTAAAAATGACTCAACCGTGAGTTCAAGGGCTTTTACTTTTATTAATTTTTCTGCCCAGTGCAACGCCTCTCCTCTTAGTAGGGATTTTACAAAAAGTACCTGGACAATTTCAGGTGGAGGAGGAGAGGTCAAGAATTGAAAGTATAACCGGCACTGTAATAAAAATCCCTTGCAGTTGAGTCCATTCTCAAACTCGCTGGGTACTCCCATGACCGATTGCAAAACGGTAGGCTGATCTTCAGTCCTTAAGTTTAGTAGATCCTCCGCGGTCTTTATGGTCTCACCCAGGGATAGAGCTGTGTTGGCTGCGTCCTTGTTTTGATCGGTCATTCTGTCAGGGTGGTGTGAAGAGTAGATTCAGGGAGGCGGACACACTCGCTACAACACAGACTTTAATAATGAAATAACAAAACAAACGAACTAGAAGAGAAACACGAAATAACATTAACGAGCAGGAAACAAAACTACAAGACTGGGGCGTGAAACAGGCAGGAGACCGAACGAGGCAAGAGAGACGAGAAACATGAAACCTAATACACAAAGAAACAAACCAAGCAACGCGAACAAACAAACTCAAACTCAAAACTCAAACCAACAAAATGACCGATACCAGGAAGTGAGGGAAGAGGGCTTTAATAAACGAACTTAACTAGACACACCTGACACAGATAACGAGGGAAAAGAAGGCGGGACAAAGGCGGAGAATGAACATAAACAAAGCCATGTGCAGAGACAGGAAAACAGCGAAGAGAAAGCCCAAAAGAAAGGAGAAAACAAACCAGAAAGTGTCAAGATGTGACAACACAACACTGAAAAAAGGAAAACACAGTGATCAGATCATGAAGCTGTAGAAGTAATCTTTATGTTCAACCAAGGAAAATGCAGTTTCAAAATGCTTGTTTAACAAAAATTAGTAATTATGTAGTGTGTAAAAAAAACACACACACACACACACACATATATATATATATATATATATATATATATGGCCTTCAGAGTATTCACTGGTTCTGCTCCCATCTACCTCAATAGACTCTTAAAAACATACGTTAGCGCCCGCCCTCTCCGTTCCTCAAAGGAGCGCCTACTAACACGACCAACCCTCCGTACAGGTCAGTTGAGGCTATTCTCATCTCTGGTACCACGCTGGTGGAACGAGCTTCCAAGCACTATCAGAGCAACAGAAACCCTCTCTGCATTCAAGAAATCATTGAAAACCCAGCTCTTCCGAGAGTATCTTTTGCACTGAATGTCTTTCTTAATAATGCACTTATTACTTCCTGGCATACTGCACTTAATGTAAGGTATTTTGCATTATTTGTGCTGTAGTTCGAATGTTAGCTCCTCTTTTGTAAGTCGCTTTGGATAAAAGCGTCTGCCAAATGCATAAATGTAAATGTAAATGTAAATATATATATATATATATATATATATATATATATATGAAGAAATACATTATAACAGAAGTGCATACAGTATCTACTCTAGTGCAGCATTATGTTGATGTGCTTGGTCAGGCCACAGGACTTCATCTACATCACATTCTCCCTGGCCACACAGCATGGGAAATAACTCCTAGTATGCTGGGTCCATGCTTGGCATGCATCCACCCCTATGTCATTACAGGCCAGGTTTTTGCAAGAGATTTTGCTGCAAGAGGGTTGCCAGTCATAAACTTTTCAACACCATGAAGTGAAGAACTCCTCTTTTGGGTTGAGGAAAGGGGAGGATGGTGGAAGATAAACATTTAGGGAATCTTGGTTGATATTGAACCACTGTCTGACCTGGACAGGACGGTGAAAACTTGTCCTACACAATGACATGGACAGGATGTCCTCTCTGTTCATGATCCTACTACTCATGCCCTCCCACAGTATCTCAAAGATCACTCATAAAAGCCAAAAGATGTTTTGTATGTTTTGTATGTTTAGTGTTGTATGGCCGCAATGTGGCATGATGGTGGCGAACCCCATGATTGCTGATGGAATCACATAACATGACCACGCTGGCCAGGGACTGCAACAATGACTTGTTGGCCAATCATGTTCCTGCCTCCCCTCCTCCTTTTGGTGAGATTGAACCCAGCTTCATCCATATAAATATATTCATGTGGACGGTCTGAGGAATCCAGTTGAAACATTCTCTGTTGTATTTCACACAGTATGATCACACTTGTCTTTGAGGGACCATGTCAACAATGGGGGTCTCTTGGTGTGAGTTCAACATAGACGTCCTCCCCGTGATGTGGAACAGTCTTGTGATTCTACAGAAGAACATGCCGTTACAAAATATTGCATGCAGTACTAAGACTACAACTGTTTTAGGAGAATCATGTAATGAAACACATTTTTACAGATCTGTACTGAGTCAAACTGTAAACATACACGACATAAATAAAGCAATTACCTGTCCTCCTGTCCTGTTCTGAATGTTCGGACTATGGTGGACACTGTGAATCTACTCAGTTTGGGCTGAACTCGAAGTCCTGCTTCCCTCAAAGTCAATCCATGGACAAGAACGTGGTCAATGACGGTTGTCCGTATTTCATCTGAGATTATCATTCTTCATCTCATCCCTCCTCTTCTTCCACCTCTTCCCCTTACTCTGCCTCTCTGTTTCTATCCATAGTGAAACATCTACGACCGGGACCCTTGTACTGGCTTATATTGGTTCCTTCACATCATTTGTCACATGTGTGATCAGTTCAGAGTGGCTGTGTTTAAGTTGTGACACCGGTGCTTTATTTGAGTTTCACTTTTGCTACCTGTGCTTACCATTATGCAACCCACGTGCATCACAGTGCAAAATGTGTTTTAGTGGGTGAAAATATGTTTGCAAACTGTGTCTTAATAGGTGAAAAGTGCTTAAAAGTGTGTGTGTCTGACTGTGTCTGTGTGTGTGTCTCTGTGTCTGTGCATTTGTATCTGTGTGTTTGTGTTTGTGTGTCTGTGCGTTTGTATCTGTGTGTGTGTGTGTGTGTGTGTGTGTGTGTGTGTGTCTGACTGTATCTGTCTGTGTGTGTTTGTGTTTGACTGTGTATCTGTGTGTGTGTATATATGTTTGACTGTCTGTGGGTGTCTGACTGTACATCTGTGTGTGTGTGTGTATGTGTGTGTGTCTGAGTGTGTGTTTGTGTGTGTGTCTGTGCGTTTGTATCTGTGTGTGTATGTATAGGTGTCTGACTGTGTGTGTGTGTGTGTGTGTCTCTGTGTCTGAATGTGTGTGTGTATCTGTGTCTGACTGTGTGTGGGCCTGACTGTATCTGTGTGTGTTTGTATATGTGTCTGAGTGTGTGTGTGTGTGTCTGTCTCTGACTGTATCTGTGAATGTTGCTGTGTCTGACTATGTGTGTGTATCTTACTGTGTGTCTGACTGTATCTGTGTGCGTATCTGTGTCTGACTGTGTGTGTGTATGTGTGTGTATCTGTGTCTCTGTGTCTGACTATATCTGTGTGTGTATCTGTGTATGACTCTGTGTGTGTGTGTGTGTGTGTGTGTGTGTGCGTGTATGTATGTGTGTGTGTGTGTGTCTCTGTGTCTGACTGTATCTGTACGTGTTTCTGTGTCTGACTGTGTGTGTGTGTGTGTGTGTATCTGTGTCTCTGTGTCTGACTGTATCTGTGTGTGTGTATGAGTGTCTGACTGTGTGTGTGTGTGTGTGTGTGTGTGTGTGTGTGTGTGTGTGTCTGGCTGTGTATCTGTATCTGTATCTCTGTGTGTGTGTGTGTGTCTGACTGTATCTGTGTGTGTGTGTCTGTGTGTTTGTATCTGTGTGTGTGTATGAGTGTCTGACTGTGTGTGTGTATAGGTGTGTGTGTGTGTGTATCTGTGTGTGTGTGTGTGTGTGTGTGTGTGTGTGTATGGGTGTCTCTGTTTCTGACTGTATCTGTGTGTGTTTGTGTATGTCTGACTGTGTATCTGTTTCTGTGTGTGTGTGTCTCTGTGTTTAAGTGTGTGTGTTTGTGTGTCTGTGTGTTTGTATCTGTGTGTGTGTGTGTGTGTGTGACTGTATCTGTATCTGTTTGTGTGTGTGTATATGTTTCTGACTGTGTATGTGTCTCTGACTGTGTATCTGTGTCTGTGTGTGTCTCTGTGTCTGAGTGTGTGTGTCTGTGTGTTTGTATCTGTGTGTGTTTGTGTTTGACTGTGTATCTGTATCTGTGTGTGTATATATGTTTGACTGTGTGTGTGTGTCTGACTGTGCATCTGTGTGTGTGTGTGTGTGTGTGTGTGTGTGTCTGAGTGTGTGTTTGTGTGTGTGTCTGACTGTGTGTGTGTGTGTGTGTGAGTGTACATGTGTGTGTGTGTGTGTTTGTTTATATTACATGGTGGGGTCCGCAACCTGTTAGCACACTCACGGTGTGGGGACCAAAAACATGGTGGGGACCGGTTTGCATGTGTGAATGTGTGTGTGTATAGGTGTCTGTGTGTGTCTGACTGTGTGTGTGTGTGTGTGTGTGAGTGTACATGTGTGTGTGTGTGTGTGTGTGTGTGTGTGAGTGTGAGTGTTTGTGTTTGTGTGTGAGTGTTTGTGTGTGTGTGCGTGAGAGAGAGTGTGTAGTGTGTGTGTGCGTGAGAGAGAGTGTGTGTGAGTGTTTGTGTGTGTGTGCGTGAGAGAGAGTGTGTGTGAGTGTTTGTGTGTGTGTGCGAGTGTGTATGTGTGAGAGAGAGACACCTCTGTTAATTGAACTGATTTCTGTGTCACAGAGGGACAAGACCCAGAGCAGCACCTCCAGTGTCGACCCTCACTGCTCCAACTCACCTGTGTCTGATTCCTGTGCAGCTGCTTCTCTCGTCTCGTCTAATTCTGTCCCAGTATCTGCAGCCTCCACTGCTCCTGTGGTTCCGTCCACTTCTGTCTCTGGTCCTGCGCTCCCATCTGCTCCTGTGGTCCAGGCTGTTCCTGCCCCTGACCGTCCGTCCTCCTGGTTCCTGGTTAGACCTGTCCCTCAAATCTCACCCAGACTGGGCTCAGTGCCTCATTATGTCAGTGTCCCCGTCTTCGTCCTCGTTCCTGTCTCTGTTTATGTTGCCGTCACTTGCCCCGTCCCTGTCCTTTTCTTTGCCTAGTCTCCTAGGAAATGGGTGGTAGGTATAGACAGATAGATAGTCTTCTATAGTCTTGCGTAGAAGCAGTAGCTCTGTTAAGACACAATACATTAGCATTAAAACAGCGTTCATAGATATGAATTAAGCTCTTTGTTCAGTGTAAGGACTGACTGATGTACAGAAGACTGTCTAACCTCATTAAACAGTGGGAGATTGAAGAGGAACATATTCACTGTTCAAAACATGATTAGTATCAGAAATGATGTTTTTAGCCAGCCGCACTGGGTTATAATAATCAGCCTCAGGCAGGCCCTCTAGAGACTGACCCAGTGTTTCAGTCCAGACTTTACAGATGTAGACACACAGCTGTACCACACAGCATTACACCACTGCAGAACACTCAGAATGACAGCAGTATGAAACAGTAAGAGCATCTGCCGGTTTTCTTCTGTTGTCTTTGTGTTTATGATATGAAACTATAACCAGTCAAGTGCCATTTAAAAATCCTGGCCTGGAACCTGGATCTCACACCTGGAATTGAAGAGCTTTTTTAATAACTGTATTTTAGTGAATCCTCTGGTTCTGGGGAACATTTTAGGGGTTAAGTGCTTTCTCAAGGGTTTAGCCATGGACGTTCCTGCCGTTTGTGGGGATTGAACCGGTGACGTTCCAGTACTAACTCCTCGAACCATTAGGCCACAGCTGCCCCCTGTGTTTTAGATCAATAAGCCCCGAGAACCTGTGTGTTCTAGATCAATAATCCCAGAGAACCTGTGTGTTCTAGATCAATAATCCCAGAGAACCTGTGTGTTCTAGATCAATAAGCCCTGAGAACCTGTGTGTTCTAGATCAATAAGCCCTGAGAACCTGTGTGTTCCTCTGACAGTAAACAGTTATCAGTTGATTATCGATCTTCCAGTCTTCCCTTCTCCAGTGAACAGAGCCCTGTTTTAGTATTTTCTTCTTCGTTTGAGTGTTTATCTGTTTGGAGGAAGAGTGTCTGAGGCTCTGCTGTGCTTTTTTCATGTTGCACTTTTACACAGAAGCTGCCTCAGGTCAAGTCAAGTTATATTTATATTTATATTCTACATGGATGAAGGAACATCACCTCCAATTGAATTTATCCAAAACTGAACTACTGGTCCTCCCAGCCAAGCAAGCTATTCTCCACAACATCAACATCAAGCTAGAGTCCCTATCAGTGGCTCCCACCAAGGCTGTAAGAAACCTGGGTGTCATGGTTGATGACCAGCTGACCTTCGCAGATCACGTTACCGCTGTAGCTTGATCGTGCCGCTTCTCCCTATTCAACATAAGGAAGATTAGGCCATACCTAACTCAACATGCAACACCGCTAACACGTTAGTAATCTCCCGTCTAGACTATTTCAACGCCCTCCTGACAGGTCTTCCGGCCTGTGCTGTGAGACCGCTACAGACGATCCAGAATCCTGCAGCACGCCTGGTCTTCAACCAGCCTAAAAGAGCACATGTCACGCCCCTATTAGTTGAGCTGCATTGGCTACCCTTAGCTGCTCGCATCAAATTTAAATCATTAATGATGGCCTTCAGAGTATTCACTGGTTCTGCTCCCATCTCCCTCAATAGACTCTTAAAACCATACGTTAGTATGCTGTGCGTCCAGTGCAGGTCCCAGGTTACAGCGCAGTTTGGCCAAGAGCCACGTCTCTGACACAGACAGGGAACGTTCATCATTTCAATTTCCCGATCGTTTGAGGCTAAATACAAATATAGGAAATTAGGTTTAAAACTTACAATTTTCAAATTTTTTGAAAAAAGTGAAAAAGTGAAGTTTTAAACCCAGTCTCCTATATTTTTATTTACCCTCAAGCATTGAGGACATTGAAGTGATAAACGTTATGTCAAAGTGAGAAAATGTGGTGTATCCCTTTGAAATCCTGGTCTATTTTGGCCGTTTTTGTATAAGTTTGATTCTGACTTTATCTCCACCATCAGATAATGTTTCATGCCCATGCTTGGTATCTTTATTTTCAGAGCAGCGTCACATGTGTGATCTGACAGTTATTTTACAGCATATTTGACCCAAAAACAGACAAAGCGTGCCCTTTTTATTTTAGTTTAGTTCAGAGGACTGTTAATAAACCCACTGTGCGAGTGACTGGGTGTGGCTTAGTGCTCCACAGAAAACAGAAAACCTTTTCGATCTTGTGGTGGCACAGAGGTGGCTCTTGTCCAAAAGTGGTGAACTATATATATATATATATATATGTATGTATGTATGTATGTTATAGTGGAAATGGAGAGTTCCTGTTGTAGGAGCCCTTTTGGAGTCCTGGCCTGTTTTTGGTGAAGTGTTCAGTATGTTGTGCATCTAAATAGAAAGAAGAATCTCCTATAACCACAACTGCATTATAAAGTAAATAGTAGAATAAAACTGAACTTTATCTGTTTTATAAATCTATATGTTTACATTTACAATCTGTTTTTCATTTACAGTCTTTAAAATGCTGCATTTAGCATGTTTTATCTTTTAAAAAGCTGCTTTTTTATTTGGATTTCTGTTTTTTTTGTCTGTGTTTGGGTCAAATACGCTGAACAATAACAGTCAGATCTGATGTGTGAAGTAAAGGCAAAATCAAACTTATACAAAGTTAACTCAAGAGTTAAGGCAAGAGTTTGTAAAGTTATTTCAACTTATATATCCTATATATATAACTATATATCCTGTCTCAGCTTCAGGATTTATTTATAAATGTATCTCAACTTTACAAGTGTTAACAAAGTTATCTCACATTTATAAAGTGTTTACAAACGCCTCGTCTCCAAAACAAAGCTGTCGTGGCCATCGCTCTCTGACACTGAAGTGTACGTGTGCCGCAGGTCTCCAGTCTCCACCTTTCAACTCGGACACACAGCTCCAGTGTTATTCAGAGTTCAGATGTAATTAACTGGATTATTATTTGTGTTTATCTCTTGACAGCACTCACAATAATAATGATGTTCATAAAGCAGAACACGCTGGAGACAAATTAACATTAACCCTTTCATTTTAAAAGTTGAAATAGTGAGCCACTTTAGCCCCCGGAGCTTTTCAAACGGAGCTTTCTCTTATAGTTGTCTTAAAGTCTTATAAGTTCAGTTTATTTAGCACCTTTCACAAACCCAATGACACTTTACAGAGAGAGTAAAAAAATTCAAAAATGTAAAAATATTAACAAGGATAAAGATAAGAGGAAAGCTTAAAGCTGAGACTGAGATCTGTACAAACCTCAGCCAGAGTTCTATTAATTATTATTTTAAACTGAGGTTCAAATAGTGAAAAATAAATATAGATTATTCCTGATGGGTTACTTAGTGGATCTTTACTTAAAAAAAAGCCTCAAAGTGCTTTACAACACACACACAAACACACACACACACACACGTGACCTCATTTTTTCAGTCCCACCCAAGGGATTGACACCAATTGATGGATGATGAGCCTTTTATTCACTCTGCAACAAGTCCAGCATTCACATAAAATCAGCTCAATGCATGGTCAGCTAGCCAGCCCACAGCAGGGATATCAAACTGCTGATCTCCCAGCATTCACACTGTTTTATATGAAGACACTGGTGATTATATACTAACTAACATTTATATATATTCATAATTGTATCTATTCACATAATTCACACTTTACATTTTACCACATCTTTACAAACAGTGCATATTACAAAAAAAAATATTTAGTTACATTTATGTCGACACTGTAATATTAAAAAATAAAACCATGCCCTAATTAAACATACCCTTACTTCTCAATCTTAACAACAATTTAAAATGTCTATACATTAAACTAGCACATTCATCAGTCACTTAGCACTGTTAATTATCAGAATGTAACAGTTATACTCTGTTATAAGAGTGCTTTTCTTCTAGATCTGCTGAGAGACAACTTACCCCCAGCAGGGATATCAAACTGCTGCAGATATCCCAGCATTCACTCTGTTTTATAAGCAGACGCTGGTAGCATTTGACCAGCAGGTGGTGCTGAACTCATTTGCAGGCATTTCACAGAACTATTTATATATAAGCATTTTTACACTGTTACACCAGCTGGACCCAGTTTTGGAGTTCAGATGCCCTCTGGTGTAAAATAAGGGCCAATTCTATCCCATTCCCCGTCCCATTCTCATACACACATAATAATAATAATGTGTACACTATGGAACGTATGTTTACATGCCAATTAGAAAATTCTCCCTGAAGAGTGTGTGAAGGAGTGGTACCTAGCCCCTTTGTTCAACACAGACACAATAGATGCCCATTAACACCTCTTGAACTAACACATTGTTCCAACCACTCAAAGAGCACAACTGTTACATGAAGCTAAACAATTGGAAACATACTAAATTTTGCTACTTATACTGAAGGCATATCTCTCACAAAAGATAACAAAGAACCTACAGTAGGTCCTGAGCTACTCAAAACTTGGCCATTCATCTCACAAATAAGACACGCGGTGGGCCTAATGACTCTACCAACCCTAGTATGAGCAGCAGTGGGCTGTGTGCAGATTACAGAGTCTTGAGTAGCAGAGTCTGGTTTGTCTACATGTGACTGAATATGATCAAGTGAAATAAGTGATGGTTGAAGTGAGCTATCAGTGGTGCTGACTGTGAAACTGTCACTGCTGTGAACTATGGCTGACTGCCTCAAACCACTATCTGAGCATTCAAGGGGAGAGATCATGTCGGACACCTCATTAAGATGGCCAGATGAGCTTTGTAGATGTAAACACATGTGTTTAAATCTACATGTGATTCACCAACAACATCACACTGTAAGAGCCAGGACGTTGTACGTTCATCACATCCTACTACCTCATCAGGCACAACAGCATCACATCCACAAGTGGAGTCCTCTTCATTAAACTGAACTAAAGTCACATCCACCTCATCATCCAGAGGTAAGAAATTCACAGGTAACACAAGATTTCTGTGAACGACCTTCTCCTTGCCTGTCAGAGAATTCCTGACTCTGTAGACATTTATGGTTGGTTCCACAGACACAACTTCATACAGGGTTGCCTTCCACCTGTCTCCAATCTTCCGTTTCCCCCGTTTTACCTCTGTTGGCAAGAAGCAATCTATCCCCAACTGCCAAGGGAGATCCTTTCACCTTCCGGTCATACAGCTTAGCATGACGTGTCTGCTCTCTAAGAGTGTTCTTCCGCACAATTTGGGCAGTCTAAAATAGGTCCCTCTTTAAATGAGTCACAAACTCAAAATGATTGACCACATCGGCCTCATTGTTGACAGCATGTTGGAACAGGACATCTATAGGGAGCCTGGGAATTCTCCCAAACATGAGATAAAAAGGCACAAATCCAGTGGTGTCATGTTCTGTACAATTATAGCAAAAGTTCAAAAGGCCACTTTGCTTGGACTGTGGAGGCAATGATCTAATCATGTTGCCAAGAGTTCTGTTTAATCTTTTTGTGACACCATTCCCCATTGGATGATAGGGAGTGGTATGTGACTTTTGCACTCCAGCCATCTGAAGAAGTTCTTTGATTTGTCTGCTTTCAAAATTAGCACCCTGGTCCGAATGGATACACTTTGGAAATGCATAAATAAGAAAGAAGTAATTCAAAAGATGCAGTACTACCTGCTCTGCAGACTGGTCTTTACAAGGGAAAGCGTCTGCCATCTTTGTAAAATGATCTGTGATGACAAGGACACCTACAGACTTATCACCTTGTTCTGTGGACCAAAAGTCCATGCAGACAAGTTCCATAGGCTCGGTGGTCACTATGTTTGTGAGCGGAGCACAAGCATGACGTTCAGGTGTCTTGCCCATAATGCATTGGTCACATGTCCTAACATGGTTCACACTATCATGCTCCATGCCACTCCAGACAAATCTCTGCCTGGCTAGTGACAAAGTCCAAGACTGGCCCTGGTGGCTTGCAGCAATGTGAAGACCATGCAGGACCTCCTTCTTCAAAGAGTCAGGAACTACATATAGGAAAAGCTTTGTGTTTGTGCAATGGTCTTTTTTTTGTTTTGTACAGCATACCATTCCTTAGAGTGAGTTTATTCCAGTGCTTAAGAATTTTAACGACACTAAGAGGCTCAGCGGCTCGCTCACGTTTGTTGGGCCGTTTATGTCTCTGCACATAAAACATGATACTGCCTATAGTGGCATCCTGTTCCTGCAGAGCAAGCAGTGGAAGGGAAGTGGTGGGATTTTCCTCTTGAAGCTGGGGAATGTTGGCGCCTATTCCCAACATCTGACTCACCCCTCCCATATGCTGTGCAATGAACAAAGCAGCAACCTCCTCTAATGTCACTGAATGCACTGTGGCATGCGGTGTAGGTTCATTGACCATCCTTCTAACTGAATCATCACTCTGGTTCTGAATCTCATGACAGTTGTTGGAAAGTCTGAAAGTGTCTTGAACAGTTCCACCACCCACACCATCAACTTGGTTGAGAAGTGCAGCATAAGGCTCAGACACACCGTGGTGGCTGACACATGATTGAACAAATGGCTGCCGGCTCAAAGCATCAGCAATGACATTTCTGGGACCAATTATGTACTTCAGGTCAAAGCTGTATGCGGCAAGCTTGGAAATCCACCTTTGTTCACATGCATCAAGTAGTGGCTTGGTCAATATATATGTCAAGGGATTATTATCAGTCCAAACTACAAACTGTCTGCCCTTCAACCAATGGCTGAACTTGTCACAAATTGCCCATTTCAGTGCAAGAAATTCAAGTCTATGTGCAGGGTAGTTCAACTGAGATCTGGATAGCGTTTTACTTGTGAAAGCCACAGGTCTAGCGATTTTTGCAGCAGGTGTCATTTGTGACAAAACTGCTCCAATCCATCAGATGAAGCATCCACTGCTAAAATGAATGGCTCGTTGAAGTTAGGATGGGTCAGAGTAACACCTGCCCTGATGTCATGTTTCAGGGCCTCAAGTGCCTCTTGATATTCAGCAGACCAGTCAGATGGAGACAGTTTGTGCTGCCCTCTTGGGGGTTCTGCGCCCTCTCTTCCCATATTGTCATATGCCAGGCTCATCAGTGAGCTTAAATAGGGGTTTGGCCTTTGCAGAGCACCTCTCAAGGAACTGCTGATAATACATGACCTTGCCTAAAAATGACCTGATCTTCTTTGCACATGGTGTCTTTTTGTCAGCCTCCATGAGGTCTGTCACCTGGATGTCACTGATGACTTTGACCTTCTCTGGGTCAGTTTGAAGACCTTCCTCACATATGATGTGGCCAAGAAACCTAACAGACCTCCGAACGAAGGAGCATTGACAGTTCTACGGTTCTAGCATTGAGCCATCTAAAGTTGGTGCAAATCCTAAGATCAACATTTTTCTTCCACACCAACACAAGCGGTGATGCATATTCACTGCATGACTTCTGTATAATGCCCTTTTCTTCCATTTCATTCAAAGCAGTCCTCAGTTGCTTATAATGATTTGGATGAATACGCCGGTAGGGTAAAGGCTTACTGTTGACTAAGTGAATGCGATGCACAAAGTCTTTAGCTTCACCACAGTCCATTTTGTGTCGAGAAAACACAGACTCATACTGCTCAATAAGATGCAACAGCTTGTCCTTCCATTCCAGTGACACCTCACAAGATTTTAAATCTAGATCATTTAACCCTAGAGTCCCTAAGACTTGTGTCATGTCTTCATCTGACCTGAACTGTGATTGTGCAAGTTGAGTGCATTGCATTGCACAACGGACCTCATTAGGAGTGGACAGATCCTCCACCGCAACACAGAGAGAAACATCCGTAATCTTTGCATTCTTTTTCAGAACAACAGCGTGACTGGAGGGATTGATTACTTTGACTGGCACCCACCCATTACCTCACAAAGGTGCGATGACTCTTCCAACAAGTATGTGCTTTGGCCTGGACTCTTGATTGTGTAGGTTCCACAAGTATTGTGCTGCCTGCTGACATTGATGATGAATCAGGTAACTTGCCCCATACAAGAATCACACATCTTTTAACCTGTACTCTGTAACCTTTTCTTTTACCCCTTTAACCTGTGCCCACTTTTTCTCAGGAACAGATTCACCTCTCCATCTCTCAGTATTGGACAACAGTGGCATGAATTGATGGAGCTCATCATGCTGAGCCCTGCAAGGTAAGGACATCAACTTCCAATAACTGTCGGTGCTTTTCAGCAATGCTAACATTTGCGTGATTGCATTACTCCCCAAGATCATCTGCTCTGTTTGGCCTGGCACAACTAGTGCTGGAATGATCATCTTACACTCATAGACCGTGATGTTAAGGTTATACAAGCCCTTAGGAGTAATATGATTACCATCACATCCAGCAATAACAATGTTTTCAACCTCTTTCCTCATAACGCCAGGACAGTGCAGCAAGGGTGCAAGCCATTGATCCACTGTCTATCATTGCTCTGAGAGTAAGACCATCATGGACATCTACTGAGGCATAGAACAAGCTGTCAGCTGTTGCGATTCTCTGAGAACCAAGAAAATTGTTTTGGAAAAAGACATACGGGAAGTGTAAGAGTCATAAAATGACTCACTATCGTGAATGTCATCAACTCCTATTTTCTCGTTGGGAGGCTCACCATGCTCGTCTGCACTGCCCTCCCCAAAGTACAGACTGGCTAGTTTCCCTGGTGCTCAGGGGAAAGACTTGTCCTCTCAGTGCAATTGTGGCATGTGACCAGCTGAATGGCACTGAAAACACAGTTTCTTCTCACGGCAGTGAGAAAGAGCAGAATGAGCGACGTTATAGCAGATAGAGCAAGGTGTGTTGTCAAAGCCTTCAATTCTGGGCAGCTTATTAGAAGTTCCCCTCCAAAAGCCAGACTGTACTGCTCCAGAATCACGCAGCAATATTTTCTCCAGCATCTCCACAACACGAGCTAAACTACTATGGTCAGAACTAGACAGTAGCTGCACCACTTGACTACTGGAAGTAACAACTGGGCTAGGACACACCTCTGCTTTGTTCACAGTGATTCCGCTTTTTTTTTCTCAGTGTACACAGGAGCAGAGGATGTGGAGCTTGTTTCAGCATGATACTCACTCAACACTTCCTGTACCTCATTCACTGACCACTTATCAATTGGCTTGGATCTAAATGTAAGGGTCAGGTCTTTGCTTGGGCAGTTTCTAATGAACATACGTGTCACTTCCATTGCAGGATTGTCTAGTGACCTACCCTGTTCATTTAGACTTTCTGCAGCAGTATCAGCAGCTTTGTTAAGTCTTAACCAATAATCATAGGGATCTTCCTTGTCCTTAGGCAATGTTGTGTAAAAGTCAGCTAGGGGAACAGAAGAATACTTAGTACAGCTGAAGTGTTTCCTCAGAAGGCTATAAATTATGTCAGGGTGGTTCTGAATGTCAAGATTACTATTTTGAATCCCAAATCTCACAACATCTTTTGCTTTTCCTCGCAAATGCACAAGGATCTCTTCAGCCTGCTCCTCAAATATGAGATTCATCCTTTTTTTAAAAGTTCTCATAAGTTCCTCCCATTCATGTATAGAGACGGTGTCTGAGCCATCCCCTTTAAAGGTTGGAGGTTCTTTAACTTTCCTTGGTGTGACCAACTGAACCTGTGACAGATCGACAGCTTGACTGTTCATGGACTGAGACTTATGACTAATGTCAGCTTGTGTATATGCTACATGAGAGAGCTAGTGGGCTGGATGACAAAATGTGAGATAAGATGCTAACTGCTAACTGTTGTCTAATCTGTTGTACTATGCTGCTCATTTGATCAACCATACTAGATGGATCATGTGTGCAATTCGGCGTAGATGCAGTGATAGGATGTGAAGTTTGAGAGACACCAATTTGGTGAGATGCAGGAAGTCTACCATTACAGGCACTTCTTCAAGATTGGGTGGATCAATATTACTAACGGAGCCATCAACAGAAAATGGTATGGGTGTAAATGTGCCCCTTCCCCTACCAACTGATGGCCTAGGACTGTCCAAATCAGAGTGTTTACTCTGACTGGAATATGTCTTTCTGCCTTAGGGTAAAATATAGTAATAACAGAAGCTATCCAAGTGAAACACACACAAAAACAACCAACAATTAAAAAAAAAGTAACTGACAGATTGAAGAGAGGCTCAAACTTGACTTGGTAAATGGAGCAATGGTAGGACAACCTTCGGTTCCCGACAGATATCCAGTTTTGGAGTTCAGATGCCCCCGGTGTAAAAAAAGGGCAAATTCTATCCCAATCCCCATTCCATTCCCATACACACACACACACGCGCATACAAACACACAAATCCAATATTATTGGATTCTGAAGGGCTATGTTCTGGTCTTTGGCAACACTGGGATTTGTCTCAAAGATTGATTCCAACCTGTAGAACCAGCTGGACCCATTTTTGGAGTTCAGATGCCCTCTAGTGTAAAATAAGAGCCAATTCTATCTCACTCCCTGTCCCATTCTCTCTCGTGCGCGCACACACACACACATGCACACACACACACAGACACACACAAACACAAACACACTCACACACACACACACAAACACAAACACACACACACACACACACACACAAATATCCAATGTTATTGGATTCTGAAGGGCTATGTTCTGGTCTATGGCAACACTGGGATCTGTCTCAAAGATTGATTCCAACCTGTAGAACCAGCTGGACCCAGTTGTGGAGTTCAGATGCCCTCTGGTGTAAAAAAAGGGCCAATTCCATCCCAATCCCAATCCCCGTCCCATTCCCATACACACACACACACACACACACACACACACACACACACACAGGTCTTTAAGTCTTATGAGGACATCCCTTGCCAAACCAGTTAAAATGTGGTTTAGTGGGACCCACCTTTCCCTTTGCCCTACAGCACTGCTGGAAACACCAAAAAAAATTCTCTCTTTTTACAGAACACAAATATCAGTTTAATTTATTTGTACACAAATGTAAGCTCTTTCTATGTCCACCTGACAACATGCTTCTATATGGGGACATCCTGAAAATCTCCTGCCTATGGTAAGACTGTGGTTTGTGAGGTCATGCCTACTTTACCAGGACACTGATTTAACAATACACAAAAAAGGCCATTTCACTGTATTATAAGGACAGAGGTGGTTTACTGGTACCTGATCACACACAAACACAAACATGACAGTTTGGTGCATTTCAAAGACACATGTGATTAAGCAGAACAGGTCCCTGTAAACAACAAATTCTGGACATGAGCATCTCACTTGTGTTAGTGTTAACTGCAGCTCCAGTTATAACAACAAAAAAAAAGAATTAAACACATCTTTAATTAACATGCTGCAGGTGTAAAACCAAGGCGGCACGGTGGTGCAGCAGGTAGTGTCGCAGTCACACAGCTCCAGGGGCCTGGAGGTTGTGGGTCCGATTTCCGCTCCGGGTGACTGTCTGTGAGGAGTTGGTGTGTTCTCTGTGTCTGTGTGGGTTTCCTCCGGGTGCTCCGGTTTCCACCCACAGTCCAAAAACACACGTTGCAGGTGGATTGGCGACTCAAAAGTGTCCATAGGTGTGAGTGAACGTGTCTGTGTTGCTCTGTGAAGGACTGGCGCCACCTCCAGGGTGTATTCCTGCCTTGCGCCCAATGATTCCAGGTAGACTCTGGACCCACCGTGACCCTGAATTGGATAAGTGGTTACAGAGAATGAATGAATGATCCTGGGTTGTCTGTGTGTGCTCAGTCTGGAGAGTATGGCTGTTGTGATTTCTGCAAACCACCAGATGTCACTGTTTTAAGCCTTTAAAACTTCTGGCCAATCAGGATGAAGCTTCAAAACAGCCTCCACCTGTCTGGGGATGATGTCTGTCTTGAATGATTACTAATTGGAGTCAGCTGTGTTGTCTCGGTTTGGTTCAGTTGAGCAGCTTTCCCAGCAGTCTTGTTGCTTTCTGAAAATAGGACTTTATTTTGTTGTTATTTTGGCTGTTGTCTTTAGATGAGGCTGAATTTGGGTTCTCTTGGGTAAATGTGTTTTAGATATTTCTGTTTTATTCATTGCTTGATTGATTTACAGTTTTGACACAATGAATGCTGTAAACATGGGTTGTTTGTAGATTGTAAAGTTCATCAGCTCTTTATGAATTATTTTTACTTTTATTGGAGATTTGTAGTTTTCTGTTATGACGAAATGTGCTGTTTTTGTTAGGTTTTATTCTGTGGAATCTGTTGGGTTCTGTTTGGACACGTTCAGGTCTTTGTTGTTTGAAAGGGCTTTTATGTTTCCCCAGGTCCATTCAGTAAGGGGCAATAACTGAATCCATCTGAAGTTAAAAAAATAGACTTTCCATTCAATCCACTCACATCTGAGAGGGCTTGGTTCCAGTCTATGACCAGTGGGATCCTCTTGAAGAGATTTTGAGCAAGGTCTGTGAGGTAGGTCAGAATCTGTTTTTGCTCTCTTGTGTGTTTGTCACCTCTCATATGAAGAGCCATGGTCTGGTTTATGGAGGCCACCTGTTTGTTTGGGGCAGGATTAATATCTAGATGGTTGCTTTTAAAGTCTTGGTTCAGGTCTGTGGAGCTAATGGGATCTTTCTAGAATGTTGAATTCCATTCCAGTAGACCCTGTTTCTCTGTTGTAAAAGAGGGCCAGTTTGGTTCCATTGCCCCCCCCCCCCCCCCCCCCCCACACACACACACACACACCCCCCCCCCCCCCCCACACACACACACACACCCCCCCACACACACACAAAATCCAAGGTGATTGGATTCTGAAGGGCTATGTTCTGGTCTATGGCAACACTGGGATCTGTCTCAAAGATGGTTTCCGACCTGTAGAACCAGCTGAACCCAGTTTTGGAGTTCAGATGCCCTCTGGTGTAAAAAAGGGCCAATTCCACCTCAATCCCTGTCCCATTCTCTCTCTCTCTCTCTCTCTCTCTCTCTCTCTCTCTCTCTCTCTCTCATACACACACACACACATGAATCCAATGTTATTGGATACTGAAGGGCTATGTTCTGGTCTATGGCAACACTGGGATCTGTCTCAAAGATGGATTCCATTTTATTTTGGCTGTTGTCTTTAGATGAGGCTGAATTTGGGTTCTCTTGGGTAAATGCATGTTAGATATTTTTGTTTTATTAATTGCTTGATTGATTTACAGTTTGGACACAATGAATGTTGCACTTTATGTAAATTATGTAAATAATGTTATATATTGCACTTCTGGTTAGATGCTAACTACGTTCCATTGGCCCTGTACTTGTACTCTGCACAATGACAATAAAGTTGAATCTAATCTAATTTACTTTAATCAGGGAACATAACTTTGGACCACTCAGGAGCAGTCCAGTCCTTATTCCTGACGCTGTCTCTTGTTCAAGAGTGGCTTGGCATAAGGAACTTGACAGCTGAAACCCATGTCTTGCATACATTCAAATATTATGCCCAGCACCTGTATGTGCTTGTATAATTTTAAACTACTGATTCTTAACATTGAGGTTGCCCAGAAGCTCAATGTTGTATTGCAACTCTTCGCTTCCACATTAAATTACCTGACGCTGGATTATAAATTACTTCTGAACGTCATCGTTCCATTATCTTGGGCATGATTTTAATGTGTGAGCAATCTTTTTGTGCTGACTATATGCAGGTGTATTGTTTAACATTCGGATTCTGACTGGTGTTCGCTCAGAAGCTTTTAAATTTTTCGCTTCCACCTTAAGTAATGCAGCAGTAACGTTAGCTAACTTGAAAATTTGAAAGTAAGGCGTTCGGACAAGAGTTTCAGAAGGACAGGCTGGCTCACTGTGGTTACGTGTTTGTCGGTTTACTGGCATTATAAATATATCAAAGATAGTTGGAAACTTTGTGAAAGGACTTTTGTGTTGCCTTATCAAAGTAGCCAACACTTTAAAATGTTAATGTCTTTGGATGTTGGGCATGTTAAAAGTATTAAAAACATTACAAAACACTTCAACGAATGATATATATATACACACCATCCCAATCCCAATATATTTGCCTGTAATGGAATGTAATGGAATATATTGGAATCGGGAGCCACCTGGTGGATTGATGCAAAATTGCGGGTAAAAGGCCCAAACTTTGAGGATTTTTAGCTCCCACCACGTGTGCCCAGGACCTGACCCCGGGCTCTGCAAAAAAAATCGTCTAGGGGCGCCGCGCGCTAGGCCGATAAGGTCCACCAAGCAGCGTATCATATATGTGGACTGGGATGTTGTGGTACTACGAAGAGGTAAGCAACTGCTATTTTCTCGACTAAATGGCCTTTCGGACCTAAGACCCCACCACCACCTGTTAGGTCTAAATGGAATTGTGGACACATACTCCCATTTGTGGCCAGATGGTAGTATGTCAGTGTATTATTTATTTATTTTTTATGAAGTTAATGCAACATATGATTGGTCATTTGAAAATTGTACTCAGGCAGCTAGTACTTAACCTTTTCCATGTTACATATTTCAGATTATTCCAATTTTGGACATTTTAATTCCAACATTACTGATTATACACAGAGTCTTGTACAAAAAAGAAGGCATAGATTTGAAAACGTTCAACGTACACATGTATCATTGTCACAAGCATTTTAAAATGTGTACTGTGTACACATTTGAATTTGATATGTATTTTTGAAATTGTGATGGAGAAAATAAGTACAAATATTAAGAATTGAAATCTAACAGAGCATTTGGAATCAGAAAGTAGTTTATTTAACCTTAAGGTGGTCAACATACAATAGCAGAGAGTACTATGTGAATGTGGACAAAGAAGATGTTTTCACAGAGATATTTATATAGGTAGTTTATACGTCATAACCATAAGATAATCACTCGATGTTTCTGCAAGCTTAGTTTCCTTAGAGACATCTGTTTGATATACAAGATGTGGTTTGTTCTAATAAAGCATTGACCTCGAGCTGACCTGACATACACTTAGTTTGTGAGTTCTGTTGACGATTAGAAATGAATATACAGACAAACAAGCAGACAAGTTCTTTCAACAGAGACATATAAAAATTACCATTACAGAAATATCTGAGTTTGGATATCCCTATCTTACTAAGAAAAGTCGACAAGAAATGTTGTAGAGCAAATCAAAAGCTGTTCAGCAACATATAGCAAGTGTCGGTCCCTTGTGTACAACCAAAAATACAACCCTTATAAAACCGCAAAGTTGCTTCAGAATATAGTGCACCTTGTCTGCCCACTGCAACGGGCTTATCCGCGTTACATTTTACCAGCCGTAACTACGAAACCTCATGTAGTTCTACACACTTATAGAGCAGGCCAAGCCATTTAAAATGAAAATAACCTGTTTCCAAATTGAATTATACAAGAACAAGTATAAAAACAATAATAAAGTAATTTTCACTATTAGAATTAACTCACACATCCATTCCCCTCATTTTCCTTCAGAAAAGGGTACTTAAATATCAGAGCTTTACACACTTGCACATACTCATTTGTAGATGTATTCCTTTGAAGCATAATTCAAAACAAATGAAAGAAAAAACAGAGGAATTCAATACTAAAATACCTACATGCAACATTGAGCCATGCTTTGGTACTGCGTTCTTATAATGTTTTTTGTGAATTGACTACACTCAGAGTCAGAGTCAGAAAACAGCGCTGGCCCACAGCAGGCTCAGTGTCACTTCGTCAGCAGTCATGGGGGTCCAGGTGTATGGAATGGCGTCGTTCTCTTATAGAACGCCGTTGGGCTCTAAACGTGTGAACACATGCTCGTTAACACGTTATTAAAAATTTGCGTGTTGACACGTAAAATTTTGTCGTGATAACGTGACCAAAATTGACACGTTTACACGCTTCTTAAGGTTTTCGCCAATGGGAGGCCTCAAATCCGGGCGTACTTACATATTCATGATAGGATTTACATCACACCCTGTAGCTGACACGAAACATAAATCCTTTGTGAACGTAGTCCCTACGTTTCATCTGAATTATTCATAACATAGTGAGCTAAGCGCTGACCTGTGGCTACGTTGAGCCCTACATGAGCAGTGTGAAGACAGCAATACTAGTAAGCTGATCCCCATAGCAACTGGAAGTTTATGTTTCACAATAAAATAATCTGGTGTTTAGTACCTTAAAATTTGTAAACATGCATAATATTATATAACTTCATTCATAACATGCTCTAAAGCTTTTCATAATTTTATATCAAACAAACATCACTATTCACTCACACTGTGTGTGTGACACATACTGAGGCGTAATTCATTCACATTGGTAAATTATGTGCATTATTTTAATAGCATACTGCTAAACAATACGGTGTCAATACAAACCCATAGTGAAATTAACTTTCCAGATCCTCCTCTTTCTGTAAACATGTATACTATGTTTAAATATACATTAATTTACTCATGTGTTATTTAATTATGTGTATATACTTATATATATAAATTAAGAGAGGATAAATCTCCTTCAAAATGAAATTGAACAAAAAAATCTGAATTAAAAAAGGGCTTTTTTTCAGCAGTAAATTCAGTGGTGGTTGAAGTGAGGGGTTTATATACGTGTGTGTGGGGGGGGGGGATGTTTGTGCGCTTTTAAACGTATTTATATATGTATAATGTTTATACAAAATCTAATAAAAAACATTGTTCAGAACATTTAACCCTGGAATTGTTTCCGTTATTTGGTAAGTTAAGGCTTTATGTTGTTTCAGCAATAACGCCATACACCAGTAGGTGGCAGTAAAGCATCATGATTCACGAAATACACAAACTTAACGTGTTAACACGAAATTATACGCTGCGTGTTAACACGGAGAATCCAACACGTTTAGATCATAATTTAAAACAAATGAAAGAAAAAAAAACAGAGGAATTCAAGTTTATAAAGTGTATTGGACTAAAAACAATAAGCTCGTAGCCTACTTAGTGTATACTCAAATACCTACATGCAACATTGAGCCATGCTTTGGTACTGCGTTCTTATAATGTTTTTTTGTGAATTGACTACACTCAGAGTCAGAGTCACAGTCAGAAAACAGCGCTGGCCCACAGCAGGCTCAGTGTCACTTTTCTGAGTGTTCTTCGTCAGTAGTCATGGGGGTCCAGGTGTATGGAATGTCGTTGGTCTCTAAACGTGTTGGATTTGACCATGTTTTTTATGAGATTTTGTATAAACATTAAACATATATAAATACGTTTAAAAGCACGCACACGCACACACACACACGCACATGTATATAAACCCCTCACTTCAACCACCACTGAACTGCTGAAAAAACCCTTTTTTAATTTAGAATGTTTTGTTCAATTTCATTTTGAAGGAGATTTATCCTCTCTTAATGTATATATAGAAGTAGATACACATAATTAAATAAAACATAAGTAATTTAATGTATCTTTAAACATATAATACGTTTACAGAAAGAGGAGGATCTGGAAAGTTAATTTCACCATGGGTTTGTATTGACACTGTATTGTTTAGCAGTATGCTATTAAAAGAATGCACATAATTTATCAATGTCAAATCTCAGTATGTGTCACATAGTGTGAGAGAATAGTGATGTTTGTTTGTTATACAATTATGAAAAGCTTTAGAGCATGTTATGAATGAAGTTATATAATAATATGCATGTTTACAAATTTTAAGGTACTAAACACTAGAGGTTTTTTATTGTAAATAAACTTCCAGTTGCTATGGGGATCAGCTTACTAGTATTGCTGTCTTCACACTGCTCACGTAGGGCTCAACGTAGCCATAGGACAGTGCTTCACTCACTATGTTATGAATAATTCAGATGACTACGTTCACAAAGGATTTATGTTTCGTGTCAGCTTCAGTGTGTGATGTAAATCCTATCATGAATATGTAAGGCTTAGTTAAATGCTGTTTTAACTACAGTAACTGAAAAATATCACTGGTGAACAAGACAAAATACATATTCAATTATAACTGATATCACAACAAAAATATAGAATTAGAAACAGTACATAAAAACCCAAACAAAGTGTAGTGTAGCGAAACTGGTGGACTCTCTCTTTGTCTGTGTGTAGATGGATATAATCTCGGTGTGGGGACTAAAACTTGTTTACAGACTCACATTTTTAGTTATACAAATACACGCGTTTTTGTGTGTGTACGATTGTTTACATGTGTAAGGAAGAGACGTTATAAAAAAATAACTAAATACTCTATAAAGGACTTAAATCCAGGATAATAAGTCTGAATTAATGAAGACATGGCCCCTGTGCATAACTCGTGCGGGAGCTGGCAACGCCAGCCATGGAGCTTTCCCATTGGAGCCAGTTTGTAATGGTCTCTTTTAAATATCATTTGATTAGAATACAACACTTTTCATGTGTTTAATGAATATATTTTTTGTTAAATATTGGTTTTAATCATAACATAAATGTGTGGCTTTGTCAGTTAGCAAAGTTACATCAGCCAGTAATGTTAAGCTACAGCCCGGTCTCACACCTACTCGTGATATAGTAGTCTACAATTCGTGACATATCACATATTTTCAGCATGAATTGCAGTCTCCTATATATGTGACTATATCACGAGTAGGTGTGAGACCAGGTTGTAAGCTATCACTACCTCAGGATGTAAAGGTCTTCCATGTGTCTTAGCAAATTGCAAATAATTTAATTTACTATTAATTTTTTTCATTGATATGTAGTAAGAATGTATAGGGTTTACGATCTGTGAATGTGTTCAGGGGGAGGTTAGATTTCAGGACTGTGGTTAAAACAGATATCACAAGCTGTTCTAAACAATAATATTAAATGATTTACCCAGATACAATCATTAATTTATGTATAATTATCTGAGTCCAATTACAAATGATTAATAGTGTTTTAGTGATATTTTTTTTTTAAAAACATTCATTAGTTTATTATATCTTCTCCCTTCAAAAACGGGATAGGACTCAATGTTTTTTGAAGTGGGTTCTTAACACTGAGGTGTGACACACACACACACACACACATCATTGACACACACACACACACACACCCCTCCACCATCCCTTGCTACACACACATACAAGTGTCATTACCACGACGTGTTAATCTTGTATCTAGTCTAACTATAATACTTGAAAGAATACGTTCTAATTAATGTTTCTAGTTCTTAAAAAAATACTTGAAAGATCAAGATGACCTCTTGGAAGATCAGCAGGTTCTTTATTTGGAGAGCAGTCACAGAAGGCCTCCTGCAGACTCACTCACAATGATATACTGAAAACCAGTTTACATACACTTTTTGGGGTGAGATCATCTCGCCCCTCCTATTTTTTTTTAATTAAGTTGTATTCCATAGAACCCCAATTAAAATGGTACCCTCATCTTCTAGGTAAGCAGTGTATCATAGGAGCCCAATTAAAAAGGTATCCTTATCTCCTAAGGATGTCTTATCATGCTGTACCAAACACTCTCATGCTACCATTCGCCTTTTTTCGCACAGAGTTCAGGCCTGAGTTTTAAACTCAAGTATTCTTTTGACCATTTTAATATTTTTTTTGCCATAAAACTCATTTGTTTAAAATAATTCTCATGTCTTTATATTATTTGTTTATTTCAATCACGTTTTCTATATTCTTGCCTCTAGTTAAATGCCACATGCCTGATCTATGAATAAGTGGATTCATATGTTTTTCATATGCTCACTTTTCCTAATTCTCCATCACAAGTATAAAATTGTTATATATATAATTGAGTCCGAATTCAAAATGAATAATAGTGTTTTAGTGATAAAATTGTTTCTGGTTTAAAAACAATAATTTTCTTTCCCTTCAAAAAACGATTGTGCACAAGCTAGCATAGGACCCCCCACCCAGGTTTACAACCCAACCCCCTTGTTACATACATCTGATTTTATAATAAATGACTCAGCAAATCAGAAGAGTTGCGTCTTAACGCTGAAAAATGATCCATTTTACCAAAAACAATTGAGAGCAATGTTTGTTTGACATCTAGCAGGCAGCTCCAACTTGAGCAAAAATCTACAGGTAATAACTGACATTCTGTTATTTATTATGGAAAATAAGATTAATTTAGGAATATTATTTTATATTTCATTTAAAATATATATATTTTATGTATTTATTTATTTTAGATTAAGAACAAAGAAGAACAAACACGATGGCTAACATTTTACATGTTCCAAGACTAAGTTCTTAGGGTAAGTAAATATATTTATATAATTGGGTATATATATATATATATATATATATATATATATATATATAATGTATATATATATAATGTATGTATTTTATAAATTTATTCATGAACATATTTGTATCTCTTTAGTCAAGCATCCTAAACAGTTATGAACTGGAAACACAGTCTTTGAAACTCTTGATGAAACTCTTTCCTGTAAGTAAAAATATATTATGTAATTTGTAATTTTATGTGTATTTCCTAGTCCTAATTGAAACATTGTTTTTATCTTTATATTTCAGTAAAAACATTCTGGCACTATTATGATGCTACTCTCTACGAATGCTGGTGTCTGTGAAGAGCCATCGATTGCTGACTCAAGAATGCAATACTTATTTTAATGGCAAGGCAAGTTTATTTATAGAGCACCTTTCATACAGAAGCAATTCAAAGTGCTTTACAGAAAAAGAAACAATTAAATTAAAAGCCAGAATAAAATCATAAATGTCCAATAAGACAATTACATAAGAGTAAAATGATTAAAACAATTTAAAATGACAATAAAAGAAAGAAATAAAATGCCGTTACAGAAAAGTGCAGAATATTTTAAACTGAGCTGTAAGCCTGCTCAAACATTTACATTTATGCATTTGGCAGACACTTTTATCCAAAGCGACTTACAAAAGAGGATCTATCATTCGAACTACAGCACAAATTATACAAAATACCTTACATTAAAACAGGAGTGTTTAAGGAGTTGATTTAAAAATGTCTAAAGTCTGGGGTCTTCTAATATTCTCAGTCAGCTGGTTCCATTTAAAAGTGGCATAGTAGCTAAACGCTGCCTCTCCGTGTTTAGATTTGACCTGAGGCAGGACTAACTGACTAGTTCCTAAAGATCTGAGTGCTCTGCTTGACTCATCTCTGTAGCAGATCTAATAAATAGGCTGGTCCTACCCCATTTAGACATTTTTAGACCAGTACTAACACCTTAAAATCTAATCTGTAACAGACTGGTATCCAGTGTAAGGATTTGAGGATGGGAGTGATGTGTTCTCATCTTTTGCTCCTAGTGAGAACTCTGGCAGCTGCACCCCTTAGTATTTATTTGGTTGAAAAATGTGACCTTTTCAGATCTTTTTCAAACCAACAGCGTTTGTCAGGGAGGTCCTGGAGAAGACAGTGGTGTGGTTATTGTTGCTCTACCACATCCCAAAGCTGAGATATGGGTACATTTTCTAGTCCATAAAATTTATAACTGCATATATCAAGATGGGATTCCTATTTCCAGTAAAGGTGGGTAAACACATGAGTAGAGGGGTGCGATCAGAAAAGCCTGCTCAGTCCAATATATCCTACATTCAATTTGTGTTTGGCCCGGGGGTCTCAGTTATAAAAAATTAAAGAAAATATAAAATATGAGACTTAGGGATGTCAGAAGAAGCCTCACCATTGCAATTTATTCAACACCAATAAACCTATTGAGAAAAAATCCCAGTTGCATCATTTCTCATATCTCAGCTTTGGGATGAGGTAGGCTGAAAATAATAACACCCCTGTGTAAGTCAGGGTCTTCTTAATCAACAACGTGAATTTGGAGGAAATCTGAGTCGGTGTTACATGCCAGAAAGGCTGTCTGTTTTTTTTTCTCTCCACACCCCTTTCTCCTTGCTCTTTTAATCCTGTCCTATTACTGGTAATCAACAGCAACCCCTGTATCGGACCAATGAAAGGAGCTGTTTCTGGAGTGAAGTTTCTGGTTTAAAGGTGGCCAATGCTGGAAGAAAGGAGAGAGAGCTGGGGAGAGGAGGCCATGTTTTTGTTCGTGGCTAACTTGCTTGTTTGTGGCTAAGCTACTTGCTTTTTCCTTGTGGAGTTAAAGTTGTTATGTAAGCAAATGTGACTATGTGCTAACTTTCAGTTGTTCACTACCTCAGTGTGGACAGGCTAGTAAAACACCAAACAGTACTGATAGTAAACTGTTGTATACACTAGGTATAAGGGGCGAGTGCCACTCATGTATTTTTTTTCTTCTTCTTAGGGAAGTTAGTAGGATAGGCAGGCAAGTTGTTTTGTTCTTTTCTTTTCTTTGGCACCGTCCATAGTCCGCCTGAGTGTGTTGGCTATGTGAATTAACTCACCTTTGTACCTTTTTTGTGGACTCTAAGTGTAGCTTCACTTGTCAAGTCATTTTGTGCTCTTGCTTTCTTTTTCCATGTTTGTTTTTCTTTGTATTGTTACCCATGTTAAATTAAATCTAATTAAGAACAGCAGTTGTGTCTTAACGTGAGATGTGTGAAAATCAGGTACTATTGATGACAGTTATGTCCTCTCTTACCCCTGGTAATTAAAAACAAGCATAGAGAGAGGACGGTAACTGTCGGTCAATAATTTAGTGTAAAAAAAACACAAAGGGGTACCCCTTAGCGTTTTTTATGGGTGAAAATGTGACCTTTTCAGATCTTTTTCAAACCAACAGTTTGTCAGGGAGGGCCTGGCGAAGACAGTGGTGTGGTTATTTTCGCTCTACCACATCCCAAAACTGAGATATGGGGACCTCTTCTAGTCCATAAAATGTATAACTGCATATATCAAGATGGGATTCCTATTTCCAGTGAAGGTAGGTAAACACATGAGTAGAGGGGTGCGATCAGAAAAGCCTGCGCAGTCCAATATATCCTACATTGAATTTGTATTTGGCCAGGGGTCTCAGTTCTAATAAATTAAAGAAGATATGAAATATGAGACTTAGGGACGTCAGAAGAAGCCTACGCTATAATTATGTACATATCCCAAGAATATCAGGCAAAGGAGGTGGAGTATGTGTAATTTACCAAAATACCCTAGAAATTAGTCTTAAACAATGTGACACCTTCTCTTCTTTCGAGGTTCTCTCCACTATTATTACAAATCCGGTCACAAAAAAGGACGCATTTTTATTATGCAACATTTACAGACCACCAGGGCCTTACTTAGAATTTCTGAAAGAATTCAGCGATTTTGCTACAAACCTAGCGGTGTGCAATCATAAAGTTATAATTGTAGGAGATTTCAATAGCCATTTTGAGACGGAAAGTGACCCACTCAAAAAGGCATTTACCTCCATCTTAGACTCTATTGGTATTACTCAAAATGTAACAGGGCCTACACACTACTGCAGCCACACTTTAGACTTAGTTCTGACACTAGGTCTTAACATTGACAAAATTAATATCTTATCGCAATCCTCAGCAATCTCTGATCATTACTTAATTTCATATGAGCTACGTTTTATCCATAATATATGTAAGAACCCACGCTATTCTACAAGGCGTATAATAAAACCATCTACCGCCCTACAATTTATAGACAACCTCCCAGAACTATCGACCCCAGTTCCAACTCCATCAGACCCAATGGACCTAGATGTACTAACTGATTACCTAGAAAATACCTGTCGATCTTCATTAGAAAATGTAGAACCACTTAAACATATAAGTATAAGACAGAAAAAGCTCGCACCATGGTATAATGATAAAACCCGTACTATAAAACAAACATTACGGAAACTAGTGCGGAAAAAATGGCAATCAACCAAGCTGGAAGTGTTCCATTCTGCCTGGAAGGACAGCCTTATAGAGTATAGAAATGCCCTCACTAAATCTCGCTCAGCATATCTGGCCTCGCTGATCTCCAATAATAAAAATAATCATAGAGTACTGTTTAGTGTGTTTTCTAGAATTACAAAAAATCAAGCAGGGGGAAGAACCTTTTCTTATAAAGCCCCCAAACTCTGGAATGATCTTCCAGAAAATGTTCGGGACTCAGACACAGTCGCAATCTTCAAATCTAGGCTAAAAACTCATTTGTTTGGTTTATCATTTGGTAGCTAATGCTCCCCCATAGCTAAAGGCAGCAGATCAGGGGGGTCCATGGACACAGGGAATTATAGTAAACTGAGACGCTGGTGCTGTCGTCCCGCCTCTTCACGCGATCACTCAGGTTTGTTGACGGTGGAGCGGAGGGATGCCAGTGTTTCAGGATGCTCCCGTGTCTGTGTGTCCTTCTGGTTCTCTCCTTTTAGTTAAAGCTGTCATAGTCAGATCTGCCGGAGTCATTAGCCACACTCTGGAAATGTTCACAATTTCTGCTTTACAAACACAAAACAGTTCAAAACTAATTCCATCCCTTTACATCTTTCCGAGTAAACGACTGCCCACCTGTCTGTCTGGAAACTGATGGATGACTGTCGAGATCCTCCTCTATGCTTTAGACCAACTGCCCTCGCTCCTGCAACCACCAAGTGCCTTGAAGCTGTCCCTACACTGAAGTTCTCATGGACTACTAACTATCATCACCAGTAGATTGACCAGAGAAGGATGGGTCACCCCTTGTGAGCCTTGGTTCCTCCCAAGGTTTCTTCCTCAGCTGGGGGAGTTTTTCCTTGCCACTGCCACCCCTGGCTTGCTCACTTGAGGGTTTTACATTTTTTTTTAATTACATTTCATGTCAAATCTTTGTCTTACTGGAATTCTGTGAAGCTGCTTTGTGACAACATCAGTTGTGAAAAGTGCTATATGTAGTGGAGTATGGATCGAATAAAGAAATGGAAGGTTCTGAATGAAAGACTCTCCACTCTCAATAAGGATTTGAGTTGAGTTGAGTTGACCTTGCGGTGAACTCCCATAGCCCGGCTCAAACCAAACGAACAGCATGGACCCAAGTGGACATTTGCGAAATCACGTTTCACCCTGCTGCCCTTTAAGTCCATAATTGACGCAGCGAGTATTTCATACATTTGCATAAACATATTTATAATGTTACTCTGTTATTCTCAAGTGAATGTCTAATAACTAATGAAGTGATGTGTGTAGCGTCCCGGTTGAAAAGATGGTCTCTTAAACTGATGGTTCACGATCCTTTATTATAATGCCTTGTTGTAAACACGTCGTAAGAGCTACAAATATACAGAACAAAAATACCATTAGTAACTCAAACAGTATGCTGCCTTTAACCTTTTCCTTATTAATTTTCCATGAATTAATTCTGTATTTTAAATTATTACAACCTTACAATATTACAACTATTACAATCTTTACCTAGAGTGCTGCTATCATGCTTTTATCATATATATTTAACTCTTTAACATTGTTTTCTATTATTTCTGTACCATTAAATAAACAAAATATGCCATGGTCAAACATTCACTTTACATAACAACAATTAAACTTACAAACATCTGTATCGCTACTCATGACTTATTTACATGAGCCGGCGAACGTAACTACATCACTTAAAAACATATGCTCCGTGAAATATAACTAAATATGCAATCCCCCCAAAACGTAAATACTGACCTTGTTCCCTCATCAACCAGGTGCTAAAGAACCATTAGCGATGTAGAATTACTCCTTAACAATCCCATTTTCCAACCTTAACCGTGGAGCACACCTTCTCTCTGCACCCCTGAGTTTGCACTGCTGGCGCGTTTTTTAGACAGTCGATCTACGACCTTTCAAAATAAAAGCATCAGCTGCGTCACTGCTGCAGCAAAATAATAAACACTTATGATCCAATTTACAATAATGAAAATACCAAAATATCAGGTCGGTTACACTCCCACCAAATCATTATAGCTTAACTGGTAAACAAATGGAGCAATAATGATTTCCTAATGAAGAAATGACCTGTAGCCTTACTCAATAAACACAGTCTATAATAAAGAATGAACCTTAAACTGTAGAATGCAGTTAAACAGTCTCTAATAACAAAACCAGTTTCTGCACTGGGCGTTCCACTATAGAAGGTTTACTGGAACCTTTATTTTTGTTTATTGTCCTTTCTCCAACTTCTTTTCTGCAAAGCGAATCTTTACCTTCCTTACAAGTCCATCTTTGGAGATTAGCTCGTGTAATGGATACAATAATTGACATTCATTGCGAGGTAAATCATCCAACTTCTCCATGACAACATCTCCAACCTTCAAGTTTCTTCTTGGAGTGTGCCATTTTTGCCTTGTTGCAATGTTGGACAGATATTCCTTTTTCCAAAGTGACCAAAATTGTTCTGCTAGGTATTGCACCTGCCGCCATCTTTTCTGTGCATAAATGTCCTCTTTAATGAATTTCCCTGGAGGGGGCAAGGCTGCCTTTGACTTCATAGTAAGCAGGTGATTTGGGGTAAATGGCTTGGGGCTGTTTGGGTCACTGAGGTTGTCTACTGTAAGCGGCCTGCTGTTCACAATTGCTATTGCCTCATAAAAGAATGTCCTTAATGATGCGTCATCTATTCTGCCTGATGAAAGTGAAGCTGTAGAACGCAGAATGTTTCGAACTGTCCTGATTTGTCTTTCCCATACACCTCCTGTATGGCTTGAATGAGGAGTGTGCATTTTGAAATCACACTGTTTCTCGGCCAGAAATGTGGTAATGTGGTTAGAGTCCACTTGTTTCAAAGCTTCCTGCAGCTCATTTTTAGCTCCGACAAAGTTGCTTTCTTGATCACACCTTATTTCACTGACTGCTCCTCTTATGGCTATAAAACAGCGGAGTGCATTGATAAAGGCATCCGTAGTCATGTCGTCTAACATTTCTATGTGAATTGCTCTGCAACAAAGACATGTAAAAAGAAGTCCATAACGTTTGTGCACTTTGCGAGCTTGTTTGGTTAGAAAAGGACCAAAACAGTCCATTCCGCAAAATGTGAACGGTGAAGATGGCTCTAAGTGCTGTTTTGGGAAATCAGACATTTTCTGTTCCTCTGTGCCTCTTCTGAGCCTGCGACATTTTACACATTGGTGTATAAATTTTGCCACAGCTTTGTTGATGCATGGAATCCAAATTCCGTTTGACCTGATCTCGTTGATTGTCAGTCCTTTCCCCTGGTGTTGCACTTTGCTGTGATAATGGGCGATGATTAGTTGAGTGACATGGTGACCCTTGGGAACTAATACTGGATGCTTCAGTGTGGAGGAGAATTTTGGAGCCTTCCTCCCACCTTAAGGAGTCCATCACTATCAAGAAAAATGTCCATTTGAAATAGTTTATATTTGAGAGTAAGTGCCTTTCCATGTTTGAGCAACTTTATCTCCTCTGCATATTCATTTGCTTGTATGTCCTTTAGAATAACACACTGTGCATTTTGTCTTTCCTGTACTGTACTATGGCCTGTTGTTTTATCTTTCTTGGCACAGCGAATCAATCGAACTATGGCTCGAATGGCTTTGTACCATGAGGAAAACTTTGTCAACTTGCCTGATAAATTTTTCTGCTGCACTCAGAGTGTGTTTAGTGCATGTACCTTTTTAACCTCTAGATCTCCGAGTGGCACATTCATGTCAATCTCTGCAGCTGTAGGGATTTCTTTGTTCCACAGAAACTGTGGCCCCTGGAACCAGTTTGATGTCATGAGTTAACTTGCACTTGAACCTCTGGAGGCCATATCCGCTGGATTTTACTCAGAAGAAACATATCTCCACTGTTGGGGGGAGCTGTTGAGCCTTATCTTTTGAACTCTATTGGACACAAATGTGTGAAACCGACGTGCTTCGTTATTGATGTAGCCTAAAACGACCTTAGAGTCCGTCCAGAAATACTCGTCAATCTGTGTCAATCCAAGCTCATCCTTTAACATGATGCTTGCAGTAATGGAGAAAACAGCAGCTGTCAGTTCGAGTCTTGGTACTGTTATTACTTTAATGGGAGCAACTCGAGCCTTAGCTGTAACTAAAATACAATGCACATTTCTCATCTTTGCTTACATGTCTTAAATAAGAACATTGACAATAACCATACATGCTTGCATCAGAAAAATGATGCAATTCTGTTTTTACTATTTGGCCAAAGTCTTTAGGAACATAACAGCGTGGTATTGCGATTTTCTCCAAGTTCTTTAAGTCGTCTTTCCAGTTATCCCACACTGGCTTTAGTTCACTAGGAAGGGGATCATCCCAACTTGTGCCTTGTTTGCATGTCTCTTGAAGCACTCTTTTGCCTGTGAGTACGAAGGGGGAGATGAATCCCAATGGGTTGTAAAGAGATGCAACCATAGATAGGATGCCCCTCCTTGTAGCAGGTTTGTCATTGGGGAGAAAGCGAAACCTGAGTGTGTCTGAGTCTATGTGCCAATGAATGCCTAGTGCTCTTTCAATCTTCGAGTCATTAAATGCTAGGTCACATGCTTGCAGTGAGGAGGCACCCTAGGGCCCCCTGACCCTGTGAAATACAATATCATATAAATAAATTAATAAATAAAAAAATAAAAAAAATAAAAAAAGGAAAAAAAAAATCAGTTGTATCATGTGACAGCTATGGATACAAACGCATTTTGAATAGGCAATACAAGCCATACAGCAACCTCCACTTGACAATTGAATTCAGTGTTTTAAATAGGACCACAGATGTCTATTCTTTTAATTCATGGTGAATTAACAAAACAATTGCGGGAATTAGAGCTTTCTTCGCCATCCTTGAGAAGTTTAGTCATTTCATAGGATATGTTATCATGTTAAACCTGGCCGAAAAACAATCTGTCTCTTTCTCTGAGTGTTTTTTAGGAGAGTTCTCTGACTTGCGCGATCTAAGCTCCGCCCAGTGTGGCAAAAAAAAACAAAAAAAAACCTCTCAGCTGTATCACGTGACTGCTACAGAGACACCCACAATTGGCCATTTGAAATCAATGCATTAAATAGGCCCTCAGATGTCTCAGACTAAAAATTTTAGCCACCATGTTTGAGAAACATAGTTGGATCTCTGAAGCCAAGAACACCCTGAGCGAGCCGGGCTCAGGCGGGCTTGGAGCGGGACCCTAGGGCCCCCTGACCCTGTGAAATACAATATCATATAAATAAATAAATCAATTAAAAAAAAAATAAAACTTTTCAGTTGTATCACGTGACAGCTATAGAGACACCCACAATTGGAATAGGCAGTCAAAGCTACACAGCGACCTCTGCTGTCCAGTTGAATTCAGTGTCTTAAATAGGCCTGTACATGTCTATTCTTTTAATTCATGGTGAATTAACAAAAAATGGCGGGAATTAGAGCTTTCTTCGCCATCCTTGAGAAGTTTAGTCACTTCATAGGATATGTTATCATGTTAAACCTGTCCGAAAAACAATCTGTCTCTTTCTCTGTGTGTTTTTTGGGAGAGTTTTCTGACTTGCGCGATCTAAGCTCCGCCCAGTGTGGCAAAAAAAAAAAAAAATCCTGTCAGCTGTACCACGTGACAGCTATAGAGGCACCCACAATTGGAATAGGCAGTCTAATCCACACAGCGACCTCTGCTGGCCAGTTGAATTCAATGTCTTAAATAGGCCTGTACATGTCTATTCTTTTAATTCATGGTGAATTAACAAAAAAATGGCGGGAATTAGAGCTTTCTTCGCCATCCTTGAGAAGTTTAGTCACTTCATAGGATATGTTATCGTGTTAAACCTGTCCGAAAAACAATCTGTCTCTTTCTCTGAGTGTTTTTTGGGAGAGTTTTCTGACTTGCGCGATCTAAGCTCCGCTCAGTGTGGCAAATAAAAAAAAAAAAAATCTTTCAGCTGTAACACGTGACTTCTACATAGACACCCACAATTGGAATAGGCAGACTAGGCCATAGAGCGACCTCTGTTGGCCATTTGAATTCAGTGCTTTAAATAGGCCCTCAGACTGAAAATTTTAGCCACCATGTTTGAGAAACATAGTTGGATCTCTGAAGCCAAGAACACCCTGAGCGAGCCGGGCTCAGGCGGGCTTGGAGCGGGACCCTAGGGCCCCCTGACCCTGTGAAATACAATATCATATAAATAAATAAATCAATTAAAAAAAAAATAAAACTTTTCAGTTGTATCACGTGACAGCTATAGAGACACCCACAATTGGAATAGGCAGTCAAAGCTACACAGCGACCTCTGCTGTCCAGTTGAATTCAGTGTCTTAAATAGGCCTGTACATGTCTATTCTTTTAATTCATGGTGAATTAACAAAAAATGGCGGGAATTAGAGCTTTCTTCGCCATCCTTGAGAAGTTTAGTCACTTCATAGGATATGTTATCATGTTAAACCTGTCCGAAAAACAATCTGTCTCTTTCTCTGTGTGTTTTTTGGGAGAGTTTTCTGACTTGCGCGATCTAAGCTCCGCCCAGTGTGGCAAAAAAAAAAAAAAATCCTGTCAGCTGTACCACGTGACAGCTATAGAGGCACCCACAATTGGAATAGGCAGTCTAATCCACACAGCGACCTCTGCTGGCCAGTTGAATTCAATGTCTTAAATAGGCCTGTACATGTCTATTCTTTTAATTCATGGTGAATTAACAAAAAAATGGCGGGAATTAGAGCTTTCTTCGCCATCCTTGAGAAGTTTAGTCACTTCATAGGATATGTTATCGTGTTAAACCTGTCCGAAAAACAATCTGTCTCTTTCTCTGAGTGTTTTTTGGGAGAGTTTTCTGACTTGCGCGATCTAAGCTCCGCTCAGTGTGGCAAATAAAAAAAAAAAAAATCTTTCAGCTGTAACACGTGACTTCTACATAGACACCCACAATTGGAATAGGCAGACTAGGCCATAGAGCGACCTCTGTTGGCCATTTGAATTCAGTGCTTTAAATAGGCCCTCAGACTGAAAATTTTAGCCACCATGTTTGAGAAACATAGTTGGATCTCTGAAGCCAAGAACACCCTGAGCGAGCCGGGCTCAGGCGGGCTTGGAGCGGGACCCTAGGGCTCCCTGACCCTGTGAAATACAATATCATATAAATAAATAAATCAATTAAAAAAAAAAAAACTTTTCAGTTGTATCACGTGACAACAATAGAGACACCCACAATTGGAATAGGCAGTCAAAGCTACACAGCGACCTGTGTTGGTCAGATGAATTCAGTGTTTTAAATAGGCCTGTACATGTCTATTCTTTTAATTCATGGTGAATTAACAAAAAATGGCGGGAATTAGAGCTTTCTTCGCCATTCTTGAGAAGTTTAGTCACTTCATGGGATATGTTATCGTGTTAAACCTGTCCGAAAAACAATCTGTCTCTTTTTCTGATTGTTTTTTGGGAGAGTTTTCTGACTTGCGCGATCTAAGCTCCGCCCAGTATGGCAAAAAAAAATAAAAAATCCTGTCAGCTGTATCACGTGACAGCTATAGAGGCACCCACAATTGGAATAGGCAGTCTAATTCACACAGCGACCTCTGCTGGCCAGTTGAATTCAGTGACTTAAATAGGCCTGTACATGTCTATTCTTTTAATTCATTGTGAATTAACAAAAAATGGCGGGAATTAGAGCTTTCTTCGCCATCCTTGAGAAGTTTAGTCACTTCATAGGATATGTTATCATGTTAAACCTGTCCGAAAAACAATCTGTCTCTTTCTCTGAGTGTTTTTTGGGAGAGTTTTCTGATTTGCGCGATCTAAGCTCCGCTCAGTGTGGCAAATAAAAAAGAAAAAAATCTTTCAGCTGTATCACGTGACTGCTACAGAGACACCCACAATTGGAATAGGCAGTCTAGGCCATAGAGCGACCTCTGTTGGCCATTTGAATTCAGTGCTTTAAATAGGCCCTCAGACTGAAAATTTTAGCCACCATGTTTGAGAAACATAGTTGGATCTCTGAAGCCAAGAACACCCTGAGCGAGCCGGGCTCAGGCGGGCTTGGAGCGGGACCCTAGGGCCCCCTGACCCTGTGAAATACAATATCATACAAATAAATAAATCAATTAAAAAAAAAAAAACTTTTCAGTTGTATCACGTGACAGCTATAGAGACACCCACAATTGGAATAGGCAGTCAAAGCTACACAGTGACCTCTACTGGTCAGTTGAATTCAGTGTCTTAAATAGGCCTGTACATGTCTATTCTTTTAATTCATGGTGAATTAACAAAAAATGGCGGGAATTAGAGCTTTCTTCGCCATCCTTGAGAGGTTTAGTCACTTCATAGGATATGTTATCATGTTAAACCTGTCCGAAAAACAATCTGTCTCTTTCTCTGAGTGTTTTTTGGGAGAGTTTTCTGACTCACGCGATCTAAGCTCCGCCCAGTGTGGCAAAAAAAAAAAAAAATCCTCTCAGCTGTACCACGTGACAGCTATAGAGGCACCCACAATTGGAATAGGCAGTCCAATCCACACAGCGACCTCTGCTGGCCAGTTGAATTCAATGTCTTAAATAGGCCTGTACATGTCTATTCTTTTAATTCATGGTGAATTAACAAAAAAATGGCGGGAATTAGAGCTTTCTTCGCCATCCTTGAGAAGTTTAGTCACTTCATAGGATATGTTATTGTGTTAAACCTGTCTGAAAAACAATCTGTCTCTTTCTCTGAGTGTTTTTTGGGAGAGTTTTCTGACTTGCGCGATCTAAGCTCCGCCCAGTGTGGCAAAAAAAAATAAAAATCCTCTCAGCTGTACCACGTGACAACTATAGAGGCACCCTCAATTGGAATAGGCAGTCCAATCCACACAGCAACCTCTGCTGGCCATTTGAATTCAATGTCTTAAATAGGCCTGTACATGTCTATTCTTTTAATTCATGGTGAATTAACAAAAAAATGGCGGGAATTAGAGCTTTCTTCGCCATCCTTGAGAAGTTTAGTCACTTCATAGGATATGTTATCGTGTTAAACCTGTCCGAAAAACAATCTGTCTCTTTCTCTGAGTGTTTTTTGGGAGAGTTTTCTGATTTGCGCGATCTAAGCTCCGCTCAGTGTGGCAAAAAAAAAAAAAAAAAATCTTTCAGCTGTATCACGTGACTGCTACAGAGACACCCACAATTGGAATAGGCAGTCTAGGCCATAGAGCGACCTCTGTTGGCCATTTGAATTCAGTGCTTTAAATAGGCCCTCAGACTGAAAATTTTAGCCACCATGTTTGAGAAACATAGTTGGATCTCTGAAGCCAAGAACACCCTGAGCGAGCCGAAGGCGAGCGAGCCGGGCTCAGGCGGGCTTGGAGCGGGACCCTAGGGCCCCCTCAGGCCTCCGCCGAAGGCGGAGCGGAGCGGGACCCTAGGGCCCCCTGACCCTGTGAAATACAATATCATATAAATAAATAAATCAATTAAAAAAAAAAAAAACTTTTCAGTTGTATCACGTGACAGCTATAGAGACACCCACAATTGGAATAGGCAGTCAAAGCTACACAGTGACCTCTGCTGGTCAGTTGAATTCAGTGTTTTAAATAGGCCTGTACATGTCTATTCTTTTAATTCATGGTGAATTAACAAAAAATGGCGGGAATTAGAGCTTTCTTCGCCATCCTTGAGAAGTTTAGTCACTTCATAGGATATGTTATCGTGTTAAACCTGTCTGAAAAACAATCTGTCTCTTTCTCTGAGTGTTTTTTGGGAGAGTTTTCTGACTTGCGCGATCTAAGCTCCGCCCAGTGTGGCAAAAAAAAAATAAAAAATCTTCTCAGCTGTACCACGTGACAGCTATAGAGGCACCCACAATTGGAATAGGCAGTCTAATCCACACAGCGACCTCTGCTGGCCAGTTGAATTCAATGTCTTAAATGGGCCTGTACATGTCTATTCTTTTAATTCATGGTGAATTAACAAAAAAAGGGCGGGAATTAGAGCTTTCTTCGCCATCCTTGAGAAGTTTAGTCACTTCATAGGATATGTTATCGTGTTAAACCTGTCTGAAAAACAATCTGTCTCTTTCTCTGAGTGTTTTTTGGGAGAGTTTTCTGACTTGCGCGATCTAAGCTCCGCCCAGTGTGGCAAAAAAAAATAAAAATCCTCTCAGCTGTACCACGTGACAGCTATAGAGGTACCCACAATTGGAATAGGCAGTCCAATCCACACAGCGACCTCTGCTGGCCAGTTGAATTCAATGTCTTAAATAGGCCTGTACATGTCTATTCTTTTAATTCATGGTGAATTAACAAAAAAATGGCGGGAATTAGAGCTTTCTTCGCCATCCTTGAGAAGTTTAGTCACTTCATAGGATATGTTATCGTGTTAAACCTGTCTGAAAAACAATCTGTCTCTTTCTCTGAGTGTTTTTTGGGAGAGTTTTCTGACTTGCGCGATCTAAGCTCCGCCCAGTGTGGCAAAAAAAAATAAAAATTCTCTCAGCTGTACCACGTGACAACTATAGAGGCACCCTCAATTGGAATAGGCAGTCCAATCCACACAGCAACCTCTGCTGGCCATTTGAATTCAATGTCTTAAATAGGCCTGTACATGTCTATTCTTTTAATTCATGGTGAATTAACAAAAAAATGGCGGGAATTAGAGCTTTCTTCGCCATCCTTGAGAAGTTTAGTCACTTCATAGGATATGTTATCGTGTTAAACCTGTCCGAAAAACAATCTGTCTCTTTCTCTGAGTGTTTTTTGGGAGAGTTTTCTGATTTGCGCGATCTAAGCTCCGCTCAGTGTGGCAAAAAAAAAAAAAAAAAATCTTTCAGCTGTATCACGTGACTGCTACAGAGACACCCACAATTGGAATAGGCAGTCTAGGCCATAGAGCGACCTCTGTTGGCCATTTGAATTCAGTGCTTTAAATAGGCCCTCAGACTGAAAATTTTAGCCACCATGTTTGAGAAACATAGTTGGATCTCTGAAGCCAAGAACACCCTGAGCGAGCCGAAGGCGAGCGAGCCGGGCTCAGGCGGGCTTGGAGCGGGACCCTAGGGCCCCCTCAGGCCTCCGCCGAAGGCGGAGCGGAGCGGGACCCTAGGGCCCCCTGACCCTGTGAAATACAATATCATATAAATAAATAAATCAATTAAAAAAAAAAAAAACTTTTCAGTTGTATCACGTGACAGCTATAGAGACAGCTATAGAGACACCCACAATTGGAATAGGCAGTCTAACCCACACAGCGACCTCTGCTGGCCAGTTGAATTCAGTGTCTTAAATAGGCCTGTACATGTTTATTTTTTTAATTCAAGGTGAAGTAACAAAAAATGGCGGGAATTAGAGCTTTCTTCGCCATCCTTGAGAAGTTTAGTCACTTCATAGGATATGTTATCGTGTTAAACCTGTCTGAAAAACAATCTGTCTCTTTCTCTGAGTTTTTTTTGGGAGAGTTTTCTGACTTGCGCGATCTAAGCTCCGCTCAGTGTGGCAAATAAAAAAAAAAAAAATCTTTCAGCTGTAACACGTGACTTCTACATAGACACCCACAATTGGAATAGGCAGACTAGGCCATAGAGCGACCTCTGTTGGCCATTTGAATTCAGTGCTTTAAATAGGCCCTCAGACTGAAAATTTTAGCCACCATGTTTGAGAAACATAGTTGGATCTCTGAAGCCAAGAACACCCTGAGCGAGCCGAAGGCGAGCGGAGCGAAGCCGGGCTCAGGCGGGCTTGGAGCGGGACCCTAGGGCCCCCTCAGGCCTCCGCCGAAGGCGGAGCGGAGCGGGACCCTAGGGCCCCCTCAGGCCTCCGCCGAAGGCGGAGCGGAGCGGGACCCTAGGGCCCCCTCAGGCCTCCGCCGAAGGCGGAGCGGAGCGGGACCCTAGGGCCCCCTCAGGCCTCCGCCGAAGGCGGAGCGGAGCGGGACCCTAGGGCCCCCTCAGGCCTCCGCCGAAGGCGGAGCGGAGCGGGACCCTAGGGCCCCCTCAGGCCTCCGCCGAAGGCGGAGCGGAGCGGGACCCTAGGGCCCCCTGACCCTGTGAAATACAATATCATATAAATAAATAAATCAATTAAAAAAAAAAAAAACTTTTCAGTTGTATCACGTGACAGCTATAGAGACACCCACAATTGGAATAGGCAGTCAAAGCTACACAGTGACCTCTGCTGGCCAGTTCAATTCAGTGTTTTAAATAGGCCTGTACATGTCTATTCTTTTAATTCATGGTGAATTAACAAAAAATGGCGGGAATTAGAGCTTTCTTCGCCATCCTTGAGAAGTTTAGTCACTTCATAGGATATGTTATCGTGTTAAACCTGTCTGAAAAACAATCTGTCTCTTTCTCTGAGTGTTTTTTGGGAGAGTTTTCTGACTTGCGCGATCTAAGCTCCGCCCAGTGTGGCAAAAAAAAATAAAAATCCTCTCAGCTGTACCACGTGACAGCTATAGAGGTACCCACAATTGGAATAGGCAGTCCAATCCACACAGCGACCTCTGCTGGCCAGTTGAATTCAATGTCTTAAATAGGCCTGTACATGTCTATTCTTTTAATTCATGGTGAATTAACAAAAAAATGGCGGGAATTAGAGCTTTCTTCGCCATCCTTGAGAAGTTTAGTCACTTCATAGGATATGTTATCGTGTTAAACCTGTCTGAAAAACAATCTGTCTCTTTCTCTGAGTGTTTTTTGGGAGAGTTTTCTGACTTGCGCGATCTAAGCTCCGCCCAGTGTGGCAAAAAAAAATAAAAATTCTCTCAGCTGTACCACGTGACAACTATAGAGGCACCCTCAATTGGAATAGGCAGTCCAATCCACACAGCAACCTCTGCTGGCCATTTGAATTCAATGTCTTAAATAGGCCTGTACATGTCTATTCTTTTAATTCATGGTGAATTAACAAAAAAATGGCGGGAATTAGAGCTTTCTTCGCCATCCTTGAGAAGTTTAGTCACTTCATAGGATATGTTATCGTGTTAAACCTGTCCGAAAAACAATCTGTCTCTTTCTCTGAGTGTTTTTTGGGAGAGTTTTCTGATTTGCGCGATCTAAGCTCCGCTCAGTGTGGCAAAAAAAAAAAAAAAAAATCTTTCAGCTGTATCACGTGACTGCTACAGAGACACCCACAATTGGAATAGGCAGTCTAGGCCATAGAGCGACCTCTGTTGGCCATTTGAATTCAGTGCTTTAAATAGGCCCTCAGACTGAAAATTTTAGCCACCATGTTTGAGAAACATAGTTGGATCTCTGAAGCCAAGAACACCCTGAGCGAGCCGAAGGCGAGCGAGCCGGGCTCAGGCGGGCTTGGAGCGGGACCCTAGGGCCCCCTCAGGCCTCCGCCGAAGGCGGAGCGGAGCGGGACCCTAGGGCCCCCTGACCCTGTGAAATACAATATCATATAAATAAATAAATCAATTAAAAAAAAAAAAAACTTTTCAGTTGTATCACGTGACAGCTATAGAGACAGCTATAGAGACACCCACAATTGGAATAGGCAGTCTAACCCACACAGCGACCTCTGCTGGCCAGTTGAATTCAGTGTCTTATATAGGCCTGTACATGTTTATTTTTTTAATTCAAGGTGAAGTAACAAAAAATGGCGGGAATTAGAGCTTTCTTCGCCATCCTTGAGAAGTTTAGTCACTTCATAGGATATGTTATCGTGTTAAACCTGTCTGAAAAACAATCTGTCTCTTTCTCTGAGTTTTTTTTGGGAGAGTTTTCTGACTTGCGCGATCTAAGCTCCGCTCAGTGTGGCAAATAAAAAAAAAAAAAATCTTTCAGCTGTAACACGTGACTTCTACATAGACACCCACAATTGGAATAGGCAGACTAGGCCATAGAGCGACCTCTGTTGGCCATTTGAATTCAGTGCTTTAAATAGGCCCTCAGACTGAAAATTTTAGCCACCATGTTTGAGAAACATAGTTGGATCTCTGAAGCCAAGAACACCCTGAGCGAGCCGAAGGCGAGCGGAGCGAAGCCGGGCTCAGGCGGGCTTGGAGCGGGACCCTAGGGCCCCCTGACCCTGTGAAATACAATATCATATAAATAAATAAATCAATTAAAAAAAAAAAAAACTTTTCAGTTGTATCACGTGACAGCTATAGAGACACCCACAATTGGAATAGGCAGTCAAAGCTACACAGTGACCTCTGCTGGCCAGTTCAATTCAGTGTTTTAAATAGGCCTGTACATGTCTATTCTTTTAATTCATGGTGAATTAACAAAAAATGGCGGGAATTAGAGCTTTCTTCGCCATCCTTGAGAAGTTTAGTCACTTCATAGGATATGTTATCGTGTTAAACCTGTCTGAAAAACAATCTGTCTCTTTCTCTGAGTGTTTTTTGGGAGAGTTTTCTGACTTGCGCGATCTAAGCTCCGCCCAGTGTGGCAAAAAAAAATAAAAATCCTCTCAGCTGTACCACGTGACAGCTATAGAGGTACCCACAATTGGAATAGGCAGTCCAATCCACACAGCGACCTCTGCTGGCCAGTTGAATTCAATGTCTTAAATAGGCCTGTACATGTCTATTCTTTTAATTCATGGTGAATTAACAAAAAAATGGCGGGAATTAGAGCTTTCTTCGCCATCCTTGAGAAGTTTAGTCACTTCATAGGATATGTTATCGTGTTAAACCTGTCTGAAAAACAATCTGTCTCTTTCTCTGAGTGTTTTTTGGGAGAGTTTTCTGACTTGCGCGATCTAAGCTCCGCCCAGTGTGGCAAAAAAAAATAAAAATTCTCTCAGCTGTACCACGTGACAACTATAGAGGCACCCTCAATTGGAATAGGCAGTCCAATCCACACAGCAACCTCTGCTGGCCATTTGAATTCAATGTCTTAAATAGGCCTGTACATGTCTATTCTTTTAATTCATGGTGAATTAACAAAAAAATGGCGGGAATTAGAGCTTTCTTCGCCATCCTTGAGAAGTTTAGTCACTTCATAGGATATGTTATCGTGTTAAACCTGTCCGAAAAACAATCTGTCTCTTTCTCTGAGTGTTTTTTGGGAGAGTTTTCTGATTTGCGCGATCTAAGCTCCGCTCAGTGTGGCAAAAAAAAAAAAAAAAAATCTTTCAGCTGTATCACGTGACTGCTACAGAGACACCCACAATTGGAATAGGCAGTCTAGGCCATAGAGCGACCTCTGTTGGCCATTTGAATTCAGTGCTTTAAATAGGCCCTCAGACTGAAAATTTTAGCCACCATGTTTGAGAAACATAGTTGGATCTCTGAAGCCAAGAACACCCTGAGCGAGCCGAAGGCGAGCGAGCCGGGCTCAGGCGGGCTTGGAGCGGGACCCTAGGGCCCCCTCAGGCCTCCGCCGAAGGCGGAGCGGAGCGGGACCCTAGGGCCCCCTGACCCTGTGAAATACAATATCATATAAATAAATAAATCAATTAAAAAAAAAAAAAACTTTTCAGTTGTATCACGTGACAGCTATAGAGACAGCTATAGAGACACCCACAATTGGAATAGGCAGTCTAACCCACACAGCGACCTCTGCTGGCCAGTTGAATTCAGTGTCTTAAATAGGCCTGTACATGTTTATTTTTTTAATTCAAGGTGAAGTAACAAAAAATGGCGGGAATTAGAGCTTTCTTCGCCATCCTTGAGAAGTTTAGTCACTTCATAGGATATGTTATCGTGTTAAACCTGTCTGAAAAACAATCTGTCTCTTTCTCTGAGTTTTTTTTGGGAGAGTTTTCTGACTTGCGCGATCTAAGCTCCGCTCAGTGTGGCAAATAAAAAAAAAAAAAATCTTTCAGCTGTAACACGTGACTTCTACATAGACACCCACAATTGGAATAGGCAGACTAGGCCATAGAGCGACCTCTGTTGGCCATTTGAATTCAGTGCTTTAAATAGGCCCTCAGACTGAAAATTTTAGCCACCATGTTTGAGAAACATAGTTGGATCTCTGAAGCCAAGAACACCCTGAGCGAGCCGAAGGCGAGCGGAGCGAAGCCGGGCTCAGGCGGGCTTGGAGCGGGACCCTAGGGCCCCCTCAGGCCTCCGCCGAAGGCGGAGCGGAGCGGGACCCTAGGGCCCCCTCAGGCCTCCGCCGAAGGCGGAGCGGAGCGGGACCCTAGGGCCCCCTCAGGCCTCCGCCGAAGGCGGAGCGGAGCGGGACCCTAGGGCCCCCTCAGGCCTCCGCCGAAGGCGGAGCGGAGCGGGACCCTAGGGCCCCCTCAGGCCTCCGCCGAAGGCGGAGCGGAGCGGGACCCTAGGGCCCCCTCAGGCCTCCGCCGAAGGCGGAGCGGAGCGGGACCCTAGGGCCCCCTCAGGCCTCCGCCGAAGGCGGAGCGGAGCGGGACCCTAGGGCCCCCTGACCCTGTGAAATACAATATCATATAAATAAATAAATCAATTAAAAAAAAAAAAAACTTTTCAGTTGTATCACGTGACAGCTATAGAGACACCCACAATTGGAATAGGCAGTCAAAGCTACACAGTGACCTCTGCTGGCCAGTTCAATTCAGTGTTTTAAATAGGCCTGTACATGTCTATTCTTTTAATTCATGGTGAATTAACAAAAAATGGCGGGAATTAGAGCTTTCTTCGCCATCCTTGAGAAGTTTAGTCACTTCATAGGATATGTTATCGTGTTAAACCTGTCTGAAAAACAATCTGTCTCTTTCTCTGAGTGTTTTTTGGGAGAGTTTTCTGACTTGCGCGATCTAAGCTCCGCCCAGTGTGGCAAAAAAAAATAAAAATCCTCTCAGCTGTACCACGTGACAGCTATAGAGGTACCCACAATTGGAATAGGCAGTCCAATCCACACAGCGACCTCTGCTGGCCAGTTGAATTCAATGTCTTAAATAGGCCTGTACATGTCTATTCTTTTAATTCATGGTGAATTAACAAAAAAATGGCGGGAATTAGAGCTTTCTTCGCCATCCTTGAGAAGTTTAGTCACTTCATAGGATATGTTATCGTGTTAAACCTGTCTGAAAAACAATCTGTCTCTTTCTCTGAGTGTTTTTTGGGAGAGTTTTCTGACTTGCGCGATCTAAGCTCCGCCCAGTGTGGCAAAAAAAAATAAAAATTCTCTCAGCTGTACCACGTGACAACTATAGAGGCACCCTCAATTGGAATAGGCAGTCCAATCCACACAGCAACCTCTGCTGGCCATTTGAATTCAATGTCTTAAATAGGCCTGTACATGTCTATTCTTTTAATTCATGGTGAATTAACAAAAAAATGGCGGGAATTAGAGCTTTCTTCGCCATCCTTGAGAAGTTTAGTCACTTCATAGGATATGTTATCGTGTTAAACCTGTCCGAAAAACAATCTGTCTCTTTCTCTGAGTGTTTTTTGGGAGAGTTTTCTGATTTGCGCGATCTAAGCTCCGCTCAGTGTGGCAAAAAAAAAAAAAAAAAATCTTTCAGCTGTATCACGTGACTGCTACAGAGACACCCACAATTGGAATAGGCAGTCTAGGCCATAGAGCGACCTCTGTTGGCCATTTGAATTCAGTGCTTTAAATAGGCCCTCAGACTGAAAATTTTAGCCACCATGTTTGAGAAACATAGTTGGATCTCTGAAGCCAAGAACACCCTGAGCGAGCCGAAGGCGAGCGAGCCGGGCTCAGGCGGGCTTGGAGCGGGACCCTAGGGCCCCCTCAGGCCTCCGCCGAAGGCGGAGCGGAGCGGGACCCTAGGGCCCCCTGACCCTGTGAAATACAATATCATATAAATAAATAAATCAATTAAAAAAAAAAAAAACTTTTCAGTTGTATCACGTGACAGCTATAGAGACAGCTATAGAGACACCCACAATTGGAATAGGCAGTCTAACCCACACAGCGACCTCTGCTGGCCAGTTGAATTCAGTGTCTTATATAGGCCTGTACATGTTTATTTTTTTAATTCAAGGTGAAGTAACAAAAAATGGCGGGAATTAGAGCTTTCTTCGCCATCCTTGAGAAGTTTAGTCACTTCATAGGATATGTTATCGTGTTAAACCTGTCTGAAAAACAATCTGTCTCTTTCTCTGAGTTTTTTTTGGGAGAGTTTTCTGACTTGCGCGATCTAAGCTCCGCTCAGTGTGGCAAATAAAAAAAAAAAAAATCTTTCAGCTGTAACACGTGACTTCTACATAGACACCCACAATTGGAATAGGCAGACTAGGCCATAGAGCGACCTCTGTTGGCCATTTGAATTCAGTGCTTTAAATAGGCCCTCAGACTGAAAATTTTAGCCACCATGTTTGAGAAACATAGTTGGATCTCTGAAGCCAAGAACACCCTGAGCGAGCCGAAGGCGAGCGGAGCGAAGCCGGGCTCAGGCGGGCTTGGAGCGGGACCCTAGGGCCCCCTGACCCTGTGAAATACAATATCATATAAATAAATAAATCAATTAAAAAAAAAAAAAACTTTTCAGTTGTATCACGTGACAGCTATAGAGACACCCACAATTGGAATAGGCAGTCAAAGCTACACAGTGACCTCTGCTGGCCAGTTCAATTCAGTGTTTTAAATAGGCCTGTACATGTCTATTCTTTTAATTCATGGTGAATTAACAAAAAATGGCGGGAATTAGAGCTTTCTTCGCCATCCTTGAGAAGTTTAGTCACTTCATAGGATATGTTATCGTGTTAAACCTGTCTGAAAAACAATCTGTCTCTTTCTCTGAGTGTTTTTTGGGAGAGTTTTCTGACTTGCGCGATCTAAGCTCCGCCCAGTGTGGCAAAAAAAAATAAAAATCCTCTCAGCTGTACCACGTGACAGCTATAGAGGTACCCACAATTGGAATAGGCAGTCCAATCCACACAGCGACCTCTGCTGGCCAGTTGAATTCAATGTCTTAAATAGGCCTGTACATGTCTATTCTTTTAATTCATGGTGAATTAACAAAAAAATGGCGGGAATTAGAGCTTTCTTCGCCATCCTTGAGAAGTTTAGTCACTTCATAGGATATGTTATCGTGTTAAACCTGTCTGAAAAACAATCTGTCTCTTTCTCTGAGTGTTTTTTGGGAGAGTTTTCTGACTTGCGCGATCTAAGCTCCGCCCAGTGTGGCAAAAAAAAATAAAAATTCTCTCAGCTGTACCACGTGACAACTATAGAGGCACCCTCAATTGGAATAGGCAGTCCAATCCACACAGCAACCTCTGCTGGCCATTTGAATTCAATGTCTTAAATAGGCCTGTACATGTCTATTCTTTTAATTCATGGTGAATTAACAAAAAAATGGCGGGAATTAGAGCTTTCTTCGCCATCCTTGAGAAGTTTAGTCACTTCATAGGATATGTTATCGTGTTAAACCTGTCCGAAAAACAATCTGTCTCTTTCTCTGAGTGTTTTTTGGGAGAGTTTTCTGATTTGCGCGATCTAAGCTCCGCTCAGTGTGGCAAAAAAAAAAAAAAAAAATCTTTCAGCTGTATCACGTGACTGCTACAGAGACACCCACAATTGGAATAGGCAGTCTAGGCCATAGAGCGACCTCTGTTGGCCATTTGAATTCAGTGCTTTAAATAGGCCCTCAGACTGAAAATTTTAGCCACCATGTTTGAGAAACATAGTTGGATCTCTGAAGCCAAGAACACCCTGAGCGAGCCGAAGGCGAGCGAGCCGGGCTCAGGCGGGCTTGGAGCGGGACCCTAGGGCCCCCTCAGGCCTCCGCCGAAGGCGGAGCGGAGCGGGACCCTAGGGCCCCCTGACCCTGTGAAATACAATATCATATAAATAAATAAATCAATTAAAAAAAAAAAAAACTTTTCAGTTGTATCACGTGACAGCTATAGAGACAGCTATAGAGACACCCACAATTGGAATAGGCAGTCTAACCCACACAGCGACCTCTGCTGGCCAGTTGAATTCAGTGTCTTAAATAGGCCTGTACATGTTTATTTTTTTAATTCAAGGTGAAGTAACAAAAAATGGCGGGAATTAGAGCTTTCTTCGCCATCCTTGAGAAGTTTAGTCACTTCATAGGATATGTTATCGTGTTAAACCTGTCTGAAAAACAATCTGTCTCTTTCTCTGAGTTTTTTTTGGGAGAGTTTTCTGACTTGCGCGATCTAAGCTCCGCTCAGTGTGGCAAATAAAAAAAAAAAAAATCTTTCAGCTGTAACACGTGACTTCTACATAGACACCCACAATTGGAATAGGCAGACTAGGCCATAGAGCGACCTCTGTTGGCCATTTGAATTCAGTGCTTTAAATAGGCCCTCAGACTGAAAATTTTAGCCACCATGTTTGAGAAACATAGTTGGATCTCTGAAGCCAAGAACACCCTGAGCGAGCCGAAGGCGAGCGGAGCGAAGCCGGGCTCAGGCGGGCTTGGAGCGGGACCCTAGGGCCCCCTCAGGCCTCCGCCGAAGGCGGAGCGGAGCGGGACCCTAGGGCCCCCTCAGGCCTCCGCCGAAGGCGGAGCGGAGCGGGACCCTAGGGCCCCCTCAGGCCTCCGCCGAAGGCGGAGCGGAGCGGGACCCTAGGGCCCCCTCAGGCCTCCGCCGAAGGCGGAGCGGAGCGGGACCCTAGGGCCCCCTGACCCTGTGAAATACAATATCATATAAATAAATAAATCAATTAAAAAAAAAAAAAACTTTTCAGTTGTATCACGTGACAGCTATAGAGACACCCACAATTGGAATAGGCAGTCAAAGCTACACAGTGACCTCTGCTGGCCAGTTCAATTCAGTGTTTTAAATAGGCCTGTACATGTCTATTCTTTTAATTCATGGTGAATTAACAAAAAATGGCGGGAATTAGAGCTTTCTTCGCCATCCTTGAGAAGTTTAGTCACTTCATAGGATATGTTATCGTGTTAAACCTGTCTGAAAAACAATCTGTCTCTTTCTCTGAGTGTTTTTTGGGAGAGTTTTCTGACTTGCGCGATCTAAGCTCCGCCCAGTGTGGCAAAAAAAAATAAAAATCCTCTCAGCTGTACCACGTGACAGCTATAGAGGTACCCACAATTGGAATAGGCAGTCCAATCCACACAGCGACCTCTGCTGGCCAGTTGAATTCAATGTCTTAAATAGGCCTGTACATGTCTATTCTTTTAATTCATGGTGAATTAACAAAAAAATGGCGGGAATTAGAGCTTTCTTCGCCATCCTTGAGAAGTTTAGTCACTTCATAGGATATGTTATCGTGTTAAACCTGTCTGAAAAACAATCTGTCTCTTTCTCTGAGTGTTTTTTGGGAGAGTTTTCTGACTTGCGCGATCTAAGCTCCGCCCAGTGTGGCAAAAAAAAATAAAAATTCTCTCAGCTGTACCACGTGACAACTATAGAGGCACCCTCAATTGGAATAGGCAGTCCAATCCACACAGCAACCTCTGCTGGCCATTTGAATTCAATGTCTTAAATAGGCCTGTACATGTCTATTCTTTTAATTCATGGTGAATTAACAAAAAAATGGCGGGAATTAGAGCTTTCTTCGCCATCCTTGAGAAGTTTAGTCACTTCATAGGATATGTTATCGTGTTAAACCTGTCCGAAAAACAATCTGTCTCTTTCTCTGAGTGTTTTTTGGGAGAGTTTTCTGATTTGCGCGATCTAAGCTCCGCTCAGTGTGGCAAAAAAAAAAAAAAAAAATCTTTCAGCTGTATCACGTGACTGCTACAGAGACACCCACAATTGGAATAGGCAGTCTAGGCCATAGAGCGACCTCTGTTGGCCATTTGAATTCAGTGCTTTAAATAGGCCCTCAGACTGAAAATTTTAGCCACCATGTTTGAGAAACATAGTTGGATCTCTGAAGCCAAGAACACCCTGAGCGAGCCGAAGGCGAGCGGGCCGGGCTCAGGCGGGCTTGGAGCGGGACCCTAGGGCCCCCTCAGGCCTCCGCCGAAGGCGGAGCGGAGCGGGACCCTAGGGCCCCCTGACCCTGTGAAATACAATATCATATAAATAAATAAATCAATTAAAAAAAAAAAAAACTTTTCAGTTGTATCACGTGACAGCTATAGAGACAGCTATAGAGACACCCACAATTGGAATAGGCAGTCTAACCCACACAGCGACCTCTGCTGGCCAGTTGAATTCAGTGTCTTATATAGGCCTGTACATGTTTATTTTTTTAATTCAAGGTGAAGTAACAAAAAATGGCGGGAATTAGAGCTTTCTTCGCCATCCTTGAGAAGTTTAGTCACTTCATAGGATATGTTATCGTGTTAAACCTGTCTGAAAAACAATCTGTCTCTTTCTCTGAGTTTTTTTTGGGAGAGTTTTCTGACTTGCGCGATCTAAGCTCCGCTCAGTGTGGCAAATAAAAAAAAAAAAAATCTTTCAGCTGTAACACGTGACTTCTACATAGACACCCACAATTGGAATAGGCAGACTAGGCCATAGAGCGACCTCTGTTGGCCATTTGAATTCAGTGCTTTAAATAGGCCCTCAGACTGAAAATTTTAGCCACCATGTTTGAGAAACATAGTTGGATCTCTGAAGCCAAGAACACCCTGAGCGAGCCGAAGGCGAGCGGAGCGAAGCCGGGCTCAGGCGGGCTTGGAGCGGGACCCTAGGGCCCCCTGACCCTGTGAAATACAATATCATATAAATAAATAAATCAATTAAAAAAAAAAAAAACTTTTCAGTTGTATCACGTGACAGCTATAGAGACACCCACAATTGGAATAGGCAGTCAAAGCTACACAGTGACCTCTGCTGGCCAGTTCAATTCAGTGTTTTAAATAGGCCAGTACATGTCTATTCTTTTAATTCATGGTGAATTAACAAAAAATGGCGGGAATTAGAGCTTTCTTCGCCATCCTTGAGAAGTTTAGTCACTTCATAGGATATGTTATCGTGTTAAACCTGTCTGAAAAACAATCTGTCTCTTTCTCTGAGTGTTTTTTGGGAGAGTTTTCTGACTTGCGCGATCTAAGCTCCGCCCAGTGTGGCAAAAAAAAATAAAAATCCTCTCAGCTGTACCACGTGACAGCTATAGAGGTACCCACAATTGGAATAGGCAGTCCAATCCACACAGCGACCTCTGCTGGCCAGTTGAATTCAATGTCTTAAATAGGCCTGTACATGTCTATTCTTTTAATTCATGGTGAATTAACAAAAAAATGGCGGGAATTAGAGCTTTCTTCGCCATCCTTGAGAAGTTTAGTCACTTCATAGGATATGTTATCGTGTTAAACCTGTCTGAAAAACAATCTGTCTCTTTCTCTGAGTGTTTTTTGGGAGAGTTTTCTGACTTGCGCGATCTAAGCTCCGCCCAGTGTGGCAAAAAAAAATAAAAATTCTCTCAGCTGTACCACGTGACAACTATAGAGGCACCCTCAATTGGAATAGGCAGTCCAATCCACACAGCAACCTCTGCTGGCCATTTGAATTCAATGTCTTAAATAGGCCTGTACATGTCTATTCTTTTAATTCATGGTGAATTAACAAAAAAATGGCGGGAATTAGAGCTTTCTTCGCCATCCTTGAGAAGTTTAGTCACTTCATAGGATATGTTATCGTGTTAAACCTGTCCGAAAAACAATCTGTCTCTTTCTCTGAGTGTTTTTTGGGAGAGTTTTCTGATTTGCGCGATCTAAGCTCCGCTCAGTGTGGCAAAAAAAAAAAAAAAAAATCTTTCAGCTGTATCACGTGACTGCTACAGAGACACCCACAATTGGAATAGGCAGTCTAGGCCATAGAGCGACCTCTGTTGGCCATTTGAATTCAGTGCTTTAAATAGGCCCTCAGACTGAAAATTTTAGCCACCATGTTTGAGAAACATAGTTGGATCTCTGAAGCCAAGAACACCCTGAGCGAGCCGAAGGCGAGCGAGCCGGGCTCAGGCGGGCTTGGAGCGGGACCCTAGGGCCCCCTCAGGCCTCCGCCGAAGGCGGAGCGGAGCGGGACCCTAGGGCCCCCTGACCCTGTGAAATACAATATCATATAAATAAATAAATCAATTAAAAAAAAAAAAAACTTTTCAGTTGTATCACGTGACAGCTATAGAGACAGCTATAGAGACACCCACAATTGGAATAGGCAGTCTAACCCACACAGCGACCTCTGCTGGCCAGTTGAATTCAGTGTTTTAAATAGGCCTGTACATGTCTATTCTTTTAATTCATGGTGAATTAACAAAAAATGGCGGGAATTAGAGCTTTCTTCGCCATCCTTGAGAAGTTTAGTCACTTCATAGGATATGTTATCATGTTAAACCTGTCCGAAAAACAATCTGTCTCTTTCTCTGAGTGTTTTTTGGGAGAGTTTTCTGACTTGCGCGATCTAAGCTCCGCTCAGTGTGGCAAATAAAAAAAAAAAAAATCTTTCAGCTGTAACATGTGACTTCTACATAGACACCCACAATTGGAATAGGCAGACTAGGCCATAGAGCGACCTCTGTTGGCCATTTGAATTCAGTGCTTTAAATAGGCCCTCAGACTGAAAATTTTAGCCACCATGTTTGAGAAACATAGTTGGATCTCTGAAGCCAAGAACACCCTGAGCGAGCCGAAGGCGAGCGGAGCGAAGCCGGGCTCAGGCGGGCTTGGAGCGGGACCCTGTGAAATACAATATCATATAAATAAATAAATCAATTAAAAAAAAAAAAAACTTTTCAGTTTTAACACGTGACAGCTATAGAGACACCCACAATTGGAATAGGCAGTCAAAGCTACACAGCGACCTCTGCTGGCCAGTTGAATTCAGCGTCTTAAATAGGCCTGTACATGTTTATTTTTTTAATTCAAGGTGAAGTAACAAAAAATGGCGGGAATTAGAGCTTTCTTCGCCATCCTTGAGAAGTTTAGTCACTTCATAGGATATGTTATCGTGTTAAACCTGTCTGAAAAACAATCTGTCTCTTTCTCTGAGTTTTTTTTGGGAGAGTTTTCTGACTTGCCCAATCTAAGCTCCGCCCAGTGTGGCAAAAAAAAAAAAAAATACTCTCAGCTGTACCACGTGACAGCTATAGAGGCACCTACAATTGGAATAGGCAGTCTAATCCACACAGCGACCTCTGCTGGCCAGTTGAATTCAATGTCTTAAATAGGCCTGTACATGTCTATTCTTTTAATTCATGGTGAATTAACAAAAAAATGGCGGGAATTAGAGCTTTCTTCGCCATCCTTGAGAAGTTTAGTCACTTCATAGGATATGTTATCGTGTTAAACCTGTCCGAAAAACAATCTGTCTCTTTCTCTGAGTGTTTTTTGGGAGAGTTTTCTGACTCACGCGATCTAAGCTCCGCCCAGTGTGGCAAAAAAAAAAAAAAATCCTCTCAGCTGTACCACGTGACAGCTATAGAGGCACCCACAATTGGAATAGGCAGTCCAATCCACACAGCGACCTCTGCTGGCCAGTTGAATTCAATGTCTTAAATAGGCCTGTACATGTCTATTCTTTTAATTCATGGTGAATTAACAAAAAAATGGCGGGAATTAGAGCTTTCTTCGCCATCCTTGAGAAGTTTAGTCACTTCATAGGATATGTTATTGTGTTAAACCTGTCTGAAAAACAATCTGTCTCTTTCTCTGAGTGTTTTTTGGGAGAGTTTTCTGACTTGCGCGATCTAAGCTCCGCCCAGTGTGGCAAAAAAAAATAAAAATCCTCTCAGCTGTACCACGTGACAACTATAGAGGCACCCTCAATTGGAATAGGCAGTCCAATCCACACAGCAACCTCTGCTGGCCATTTGAATTCAATGTCTTAAATAGGCCTGTACATGTCTATTCTTTTAATTCATGGTGAATTAACAAAAAAATGGCGGGAATTAGAGCTTTCTTCGCCATCCTTGAGAAGTTTAGTCACTTCATAGGATATGTTATCGTGTTAAACCTGTCCGAAAAACAATCTGTCTCTTTCTCTGAGTGTTTTTTGGGAGAGTTTTCTGATTTGCGCGATCTAAGCTCCGCTCAGTGTGGCAAAAAAAAAAAAAAAAAATCTTTCAGCTGTATCACGTGACTGCTACAGAGACACCCACAATTGGAATAGGCAGTCTAGGCCATAGAGCGACCTCTGTTGGCCATTTGAATTCAGTGCTTTAAATAGGCCCTCAGACTGAAAATTTTAGCCACCATGTTTGAGAAACATAGTTGGATCTCTGAAGCCAAGAACACCCTGAGCGAGCCGAAGGCGAGCGAGCTGGGCTCAGGCGGGCTTGGAGCGGGACCCTAGGGCCCCCTCAGGCCTCCGCCGAAGGCGGAGCGGAGCGGGACCCTAGGGCCCCCTGACCCTGTGAAATACAATATCATATAAATAAATAAATCAATTAAAAAAAAAAAAAACTTTTCAGTTGTGTCACGTGACAGCTATAGAGACAGCTATAGAGACACCCACAATTGGAATAGGCAGTCTAACCCACACAGCGACCTCTGCTGGTCAGTTGAATTCAGTGTCTTAAATAGGCCTGTAAATGTTTATTTTTTTAATTCAAGGTGAAGTAACAAAAAATGGCGGGAATTAGAGCTTTCTTCGCCATCCTTGAGAAGTTTAGTCACTTCATAGGATATGTTATCGTGTTAAACCTGTCTGAAAAACAATCTGTCTCTTTCTCTGAGTTTTTTTTGGGAGAGTTTTCTGACTTGCCCAATCTAAGCTCCGCCCAGTGTGGCAAAAAAAAAAAAAAATACTCTCAGCTGTACCACGTGACAGCTATAGAGGCACCCACAATTGGAATAGGCAGTCTAATCCACACAGCGACCTCTGCTGGTCAGTTTAATTCAATGTCTTAAATAGGCCTGTACATGTCTATTCTTTTAATTCATGGTGAATTAACAAAAAAATGGCGGGAATTAGAGCTTTCTTCGCCATCCTTGAGAAGTTTAGTCACTTCATAGGATATGTTATCGTGTTAAACCTGTCTGAAAAACAATCTGTCTCTTTCTCTGAGTGTTTTTTGGGAGAGTTTTCTGACTTGCGCGATCTAAGCTCCGCCCAGTGTGGCAAAAAAAAAAAAAAAAATCCTCTCAGCTGTACCACGTGACAGCTATAGAGGCACCCTCAATTGGAATAGGCAGCCTAATCCACACAGCGACCTCTGCTGGCCAGTTGAATTCAGTGTCTTAAATAGGCCTGTACATGTCTATTCTTTTAATTCATGGTGAATTAACAAAAAATGGCGGGAATTAGAGCTTTCTTCGCCATCCTTGAGAAGTTTAGTCACTTCATAGGATATGTTATCATGTTAAACCTGTCCGAAAAACAATCTGTCTCTTTCTCTGAGTGTTTTTTGGGAGAGTTTTCTGACTTGCGCGATCTAAGCTCCGCTCAGTGTGGCAAATAAAAAAAAAAAAAATCTTTCAGCTGTAACACGTGACTTCTACATAGACACCCACAATTGGAATAGGCAGACTAGGCCATAGAGCGACCTCTGTTGGCCATTTGAATTCAGTGCTTTAAATAGGCCCTCAGACTGAAAATTTTAGCCACCATGTTTGAGAAACATAGTTGGATCTCTGAAGCCAAGAACACCCTGAGCGAGCCGAAGGCGAGCGGAGCGAAGCCGGGCTCAGGCGGAGCGCTGAGGGGACCCTAGGGCCCCCTGACCCTGTGAAATACAATATCATATAAATAAATAAATCAATTAAAAAAAAAAAAAACTTTTCAGTTGTATCACGTGACAGCTATAGAGGCACCCACAATTGGAATAGGCAGTCAAAGCAACACAGTGACCTCTGCTGGCCAGTTGAATTCAGTGTTTTAAATAGGCCTGTACATGTCTATTCTTTTAATTCATGGTGAATTAACAAAAAATGGCGGGAATTAGAGCTTTCTTCGCCATCCTTGAGAGGTTTAGTCACTTCATAGGATATGTTATCATGTTAAACCTGTCCGAAAAACAATCTGTCTCTTTCTCTGAGTGTTTTTTGGGAGAGTTTTCTGACTTACGCGATCTAAGCTCCGCCCAGTGTGGCAAAAAAAAAAAAAAATCCTCTCAGCTGTACCACGTGACAGCTATAGAGGCACCCACAATTGGAATAGGCAGTCCAATCCACACAGCGACCTCTGCTGGCCAGTTGAATTCAATGTCTTAAATAGGCCTGTACATGTCTATTCTTTTAATTCATGGTGAATTAACAAAAAAATGGCGGGAATTAGAGCTTTCTTCGCCATCCTTGAGAAGTTTAGTCACTTCATAGGATATGTTATCGTGTTAAACCTGTCTGAAAAACAATCTGTCTCTTTCTCTGAGTGTTTTTTGGGAGAGTTTTCTGACTTGCGCGATCTAAGCTCCGCCCAGTGTGGCAAAAAAAAATAAAAATCCTCTCAGCTGTACCACGTGACAACTATAGAGGCACCCTCAATTGGAATAGGCAGTCCAATCCACACAGCAACCTCTGCTGGCCATTTGAATTCAATGTCTTAAATAGGCCTGTACATGTCTATTCTTTTAATTCATGGTGAATTAACAAAAAAATGGCGGGAATTAGAGCTTTCTTCGCCATCCTTGAGAAGTTTAGTCACTTCATAGGATATGTTATCGTGTTAAACCTGTCCGAAAAACAATCTGTCTCTTTCTCTGAGTGTTTTTTGGGAGAGTTTTCTGATTTGCGCGATCTAAGCTCCGCTCAGTGTGGCAAAAAAAAAAAAAAAAAATCTTTCAGCTGTATCACGTGACTGCTACAGAGACACCCACAATTGGAATAGGCAGTCTAGGCCATAGAGCGACCTCTGTTGGCCATTTGAATTCAGTGCTTTAAATAGGCCCTCAGACTGAAAATTTTAGCCACCATGTTTGAGAAACATAGTTGGATCTCTGAAGCCAAGAACACCCTGAGCGAGCCGAAGGCGAGCGAGCCGGGCTCAGGCGGGCTTGGAGCGGGACCCTAGGGCCCCCTCAGGCCTCCGCCGAAGGCGGAGCGGAGCGGGACCCTAGGGCCCCCTGACCCTGTGAAATACAATATCATATAAATAAATAAATCAATTAAAAAAAAAAAAAACTTTTCAGTTGTATCACGTGACAGCTATAGAGACACCCACAATTGGAATAGGCAGTCAAAGCTACACAGTGACCTCTGCTGGCCAGTTGAATTCAGTGGTTTAAATAGGCCTGTACATGTCTATTCTTTTAATTCATGGTGAATTAACAAAAAATGGCGGGAATTAGAGCTTTCTTCGCCATCCTTGAGAAGTTTAGTCACTTCATAGGATATGTTATCATGTTAAACCTGTCCGAAAAACAATCTGTCTCTTTCTCTGAGTGTTCTTTGGGAGAGTTTTCTGACTTACGCGATCTAAGCTCCGCCCAGTGTGGCAAAAAAAAAATAAAAAATCTTCTCAGCTGTACCACGTGACAGCTATTGAGGCACCCACAATTGGAATAGGCAGTCTAATCCACACAGCGACCTCTGCTGGCCAGTTGAATTCAATGTCTTAAATGGGCCTGTACATGTCTATTCTTTTAATTCATGGTGAATTAACAAAAAAATGGCGGGAATTAGAGCTTTCTTCGCCATCCTTGAGAAGTTTAGTCACTTCATAGGATATGTTATCGTGTTAAACCTGTCTGAAAAACAATCTGTCTCTTTCTCTGAGTGTTTTTTGGGAGAGTTTTCTGACTTGCGCGATCTAAGCTCCGCCCAGTGTGGCAAAAAAAAATAAAAATCCTCTCAGCTGTACCACGTGACAACTATAGAGGCACCCTCAATTGGAATAGGCAGTCCAATCCACACAGCAACCTCTGCTGGCCATTTGAATTCAATGTCTTAAATAGGCCTGTACATGTCTATTCTTTTAATTCATGGTGAATTAACAAAAAAATGGCGGGAATTAGAGCTTTCTTCGCCATCCTTGAGAAGTTTAGTCACTTCATAGGATATGTTATCGTGTTAAACCTGTCCGAAAAACAATCTGTCTCTTTCTCTGAGTGTTTTTTGGGAGAGTTTTCTGATTTGCGCGATCTAAGCTCCGCTCAGTGTGGCAAAAAAAAAAAAAAAAAATCTTTCAGCTGTATCACGTGACTGCTACAGAGACACCCACAATTGGAATAGGCAGTCTAGGCCATAGAGCGACCTCTGTTGGCCATTTGAATTCAGTGCTTTAAATAGGCCCTCAGACTGAAAATTTTAGCCACCATGTTTGAGAAACATAGTTGGATCTCTGAAGCCAAGAACACCCTGAGCGAGCCGAAGGCGAGCGAGCCGGGCTCAGGCGGGCTTGGAGCGGGACCCTAGGGCCCCCTCAGGCCTCCGCCGAAGGCGGAGCGGAGCGGGACCCTAGGGCCCCCTGACCCTGTGAAATACAATATCATATAAATAAATAAATCAATTAAAAAAAAAAAAAACTTTTCAGTTGTATCACGTGACAGCTATAGAGACACCCACAATTGGAATAGGCAGTCAAAGCTACACAGTGACCTCTGCTGGCCAGTTCAATTCAGTGTTTTAAATAGGCCTGTACATGTCTATTCTTTTAATTCATGGTGAATTAACAAAAAATGGCGGGAATTAGAGCTTTCTTCGCCATCCTTGAGAAGTTTAGTCACTTCATAGGATATGTTATCGTGTTAAACCTGTCTGAAAAACAATCTGTCTCTTTCTCTGAGTGTTTTTTGGGAGAGTTTTCTGACTTGCGCGATCTAAGCTCCGCCCAGTGTGGCAAAAAAAAATAAAAATCCTCTCAGCTGTACCACGTGACAGCTATAGAGGTACCCACAATTGGAATAGGCAGTCCAATCCACACAGCGACCTCTGCTGGCCAGTTGAATTCAATGTCTTAAATAGGCCTGTACATGTCTATTCTTTTAATTCATGGTGAATTAACAAAAAAATGGCGGGAATTAGAGCTTTCTTCGCCATCCTTGAGAAGTTTAGTCACTTCATAGGATATGTTATCGTGTTAAACCTGTCTGAAAAACAATCTGTCTCTTTCTCTGAGTGTTTTTTGGGAGAGTTTTCTGACTTGCGCGATCTAAGCTCCGCCCAGTGTGGCAAAAAAAAATAAAAATTCTCTCAGCTGTACCACGTGACAACTATAGAGGCACCCTCAATTGGAATAGGCTGTCCAATCCACACAGCAACCTCTGCTGGCCATTTGAATTCAATGTCTTAAATAGGCCTGTACATGTCTATTCTTTTAATTCATGGTGAATTAACAAAAAAATGGCGGGAATTAGAGCTTTCTTCGCCATCCTTGAGAAGTTTAGTCACTTCATAGGATATGTTATCGTGTTAAACCTGTCCGAAAAACAATCTGTCTCTTTCTCTGAGTGTTTTTTGGGAGAGTTTTCTGATTTGCGCGATCTAAGCTCCGCTCAGTGTGGCAAAAAAAAAAAAAAAAAATCTTTCAGCTGTATCACGTGACTGCTACAGAGACACCCACAATTGGAATAGGCAGTCTAGGCCATAGAGCGACCTCTGTTGGCCATTTGAATTCAGTGCTTTAAATAGGCCCTCAGACTGAAAATTTTAGCCACCATGTTTGAGAAACATAGTTGGATCTCTGAAGCCAAGAACACCCTGAGCGAGCCGAAGGCGAGCGAGCCGGGCTCAGGCGGGCTTGGAGCGGGACCCTAGGGCCCCCTCAGGCCTCCGCCGAAGGCGGAGCGGAGCGGGACCCTAGGGCCCCCTGACCCTGTGAAATACAATATCATATAAATAAATAAATCAATTAAAAAAAAAAAAAACTTTTCAGTTGTATCACGTGACAGCTATAGAGACAGCTATAGAGACACCCACAATTGGAATAGGCAGTCTAACCCACACAGCGACCTCTGCTGGCCAGTTGAATTCAGTGTCTTATATAGGCCTGTACATGTTTATTTTTTTAATTCAAGGTGAAGTAACAAAAAATGGCGGGAATTAGAGCTTTCTTCGCCATCCTTGAGAAGTTTAGTCACTTGATAGGATATGTTATCGTGTTAAACCTGTCTGAAAAACAATCTGTCTCTTTCTCTGAGTTTTTTTTGGGAGAGTTTTCTGACTTGCGCGATCTAAGCTCCGCTCAGTGTGGCAAATAAAAAAAAAAAAAATCTTTCAGCTGTAACACGTGACTTCTACATAGACACCCACAATTGGAATAGGCAGACTAGGCCATAGAGCGACCTCTGTTGGCCATTTGAATTCAGTGCTTTAAATAGGCCCTCAGACTGAAAATTTTAGCCACCATGTTTGAGAAACATAGTTGGATCTCTGAAGCCAAGAACACCCTGAGCGAGCCGAAGGCGAGCGGAGCGAAGCCGGGCTCAGGCGGGCTTGGAGCGGGACCCTAGGGCCCCCTCAGGCCTCCGCCGAAGGCGGAGCGGAGCGGGACCCTAGGGCCCCCTCAGGCCTCCGCCGAAGGCGGAGCGGAGCGGGACCCTAGGGCCCCCTCAGGCCTCCGCCGAAGGCGGAGCGGAGCGGGACCCTAGGGCCCCCTCAGGCCTCCGCCGAAGGCGGAGCGGAGCGGGACCCTAGGGCCCCCTCAGGCCTCCGCCGAAGGCGGAGCGGAGCGGGACCCTAGGGCCCCCTGACCCTGTGAAATACAATATCATATAAATAAATAAATCAATTAAAAAAAAAAAAAACTTTTCAGTTGTATCACGTGACAGCTATAGAGACACCCACAATTGGAATAGGCAGTCAAAGCTACACAGTGACCTCTGCTGGCCAGTTCAATTCAGTGTTTTAAATAGGCCTGTACATGTCTATTCTTTTAATTCATGGTGAATTAACAAAAAATGGCGGGAATTAGAGCTTTCTTCGCCATCCTTGAGAAGTTTAGTCACTTCATAGGATATGTTATCGTGTTAAACCTGTCTGAAAAACAATCTGTCTCTTTCTCTGAGTGTTTTTTGGGAGAGTTTTCTGACTTGCGCGATCTAAGCTCCGCCCAGTGTGGCAAAAAAAAATAAAAATCCTCTCAGCTGTACCACGTGACAGCTATAGAGGTACCCACAATTGGAATAGGCAGTCCAATCCACACAGCGACCTCTGCTGGCCAGTTGAATTCAATGTCTTAAATAGGCCTGTACATGTCTATTCTTTTAATTCATGGTGAATTAACAAAAAAATGGCGGGAATTAGAGCTTTCTTCGCCATCCTTGAGAAGTTTAGTCACTTCATAGGATATGTTATCGTGTTAAACCTGTCTGAAAAACAATCTGTCTCTTTCTCTGAGTGTTTTTTGGGAGAGTTTTCTGACTTGCGCGATCTAAGCTCCGCCCAGTGTGGCAAAAAAAAATAAAAATTCTCTCAGCTGTACCACGTGACAACTATAGAGGCACCCTCAATTGGAATAGGCAGTCCAATCCACACAGCAACCTCTGCTGGCCATTTGAATTCAATGTCTTAAATAGGCCTGTACATGTCTATTCTTTTAATTCATGGTGAATTAACAAAAAAATGGCGGGAATTAGAGCTTTCTTCGCCATCCTTGAGAAGTTTAGTCACTTCATAGGATATGTTATCGTGTTAAACCTGTCCGAAAAACAATCTGTCTCTTTCTCTGAGTGTTTTTTGGGAGAGTTTTCTGATTTGCGCGATCTAAGCTCCGCTCAGTGTGGCAAAAAAAAAAAAAAAAAAATCTTTCAGCTGTATCACGTGACTGCTACAGAGACACCCACAATTGGAATAGGCAGTCTAGGCCATAGAGCGACCTCTGTTGGCCATTTGAATTCAGTGCTTTAAATAGGCCCTCAGACTGAAAATTTTAGCCACCATGTTTGAGAAACATAGTTGGATCTCTGAAGCCAAGAACACCCTGAGCGAGCCGAAGGCGAGCGAGCCGGGCTCAGGCGGGCTTGGAGCGGGACCCTAGGGCCCCCTCAGGCCTCCGCCGAAGGCGGAGCGGAGCGGGACCCTAGGGCCCCCTGACCCTGTGAAATACAATATCATATAAATAAATAAATCAATTAAAAAAAAAAAAAACTTTTCAGTTGTATCACGTGACAGCTATAGAGACAGCTATAGAGACACCCACAATTGGAATAGGCAGTCTAACCCACACAGCGACCTCTGCTGGCCAGTTGAATTCAGTGTTTTAAATAGGCCTGTACATGTCTATTCTTTTAATTCATGGTGAATTAACAAAAAATGGCGGGAATTAGAGCTTTCTTCGCCATCCTTGAGAAGTTTAGTCACTTCATAGGATATGTTATCATGTTAAACCTGTCCGAAAAACAATCTGTCTCTTTCTCTGAGTGTTTTTTGGGAGAGTTTTCTGACTTGCGCGATCTAAGCTCCGCTCAGTGTGGCAAATAAAAAAAAAAAAAATCTTTCAGCTGTAACATGTGACTTCTACATAGACACCCACAATTGGAATAGGCAGACTAGGCCATAGAGCGACCTCTGTTGGCCATTTGAATTCAGTGCTTTAAATAGGCCCTCAGACTGAAAATTTTAGCCACCATGTTTGAGAAACATAGTTGGATCTCTGAAGCCAAGAACACCCTGAGCGAGCCGAAGGCGAGCGGAGCGAAGCCGGGCTCAGGCGGGCTTGGAGCGGGACCCTGTGAAATACAATATCATATAAATAAATAAATCAATTAAAAAAAAAAAAAACTTTTCAGTTTTAACACGTGACAGCTATAGAGACACCCACAATTGGAATAGGCAGTCAAAGCTACACAGCGACCTCTGCTGGCCAGTTGAATTCAGCGTCTTAAATAGGCCTGTACATGTTTATTTTTTTAATTCAAGGTGAAGTAACAAAAAATGGCGGGAATTAGAGCTTTCTTCGCCATCCTTGAGAAGTTTAGTCACTTCATAGGATATGTTATCGTGTTAAACCTGTCTGAAAAACAATCTGTCTCTTTCTCTGAGTTTTTTTTGGGAGAGTTTTCTGACTTGCCCAATCTAAGCTCCGCCCAGTGTGGCAAAAAAAAAAAAAAATACTCTCAGCTGTACCACGTGACAGCTATAGAGGCACCTACAATTGGAATAGGCAGTCTAATCCACACAGCGACCTCTGCTGGCCAGTTGAATTCAATGTCTTAAATAGGCCTGTACATGTCTATTCTTTTAATTCATGGTGAATTAACAAAAAAATGGCGGGAATTAGAGCTTTCTTCGCCATCCTTGAGAAGTTTAGTCACTTCATAGGATATGTTATCGTGTTAAACCTGTCCGAAAAACAATCTGTCTCTTTCTCTGAGTGTTTTTTGGGAGAGTTTTCTGACTCACGCGATCTAAGCTCCGCCCAGTGTGGCAAAAAAAAAAAAAAATCCTCTCAGCTGTACCACGTGACAGCTATAGAGGCACCCACAATTGGAATAGGCAGTCCAATCCACACAGCGACCTCTGCTGGCCAGTTGAATTCAATGTCTTAAATAGGCCTGTACATGTCTATTCTTTTAATTCATGGTGAATTAACAAAAAAATGGCGGGAATTAGAGCTTTCTTCGCCATCCTTGAGAAGTTTAGTCACTTCATAGGATATGTTATTGTGTTAAACCTGTCTGAAAAACAATCTGTCTCTTTCTCTGAGTGTTTTTTGGGAGAGTTTTCTGACTTGCGCGATCTAAGCTCCGCCCAGTGTGGCAAAAAAAAATAAAAATCCTCTCAGCTGTACCACGTGACAACTATAGAGGCACCCTCAATTGGAATAGGCAGTCCAATCCACACAGCAACCTCTGCTGGCCATTTGAATTCAATGTCTTAAATAGGCCTGTACATGTCTATTCTTTTAATTCATGGTGAATTAACAAAAAAATGGCGGGAATTAGAGCTTTCTTCGCCATCCTTGAGAAGTTTAGTCACTTCATAGGATATGTTATCGTGTTAAACCTGTCCGAAAAACAATCTGTCTCTTTCTCTGAGTGTTTTTTGGGAGAGTTTTCTGATTTGCGCGATCTAAGCTCCGCTCAGTGTGGCAAAAAAAAAAAAAAAAAATCTTTCAGCTGTATCACGTGACTGCTACAGAGACACCCACAATTGGAATAGGCAGTCTAGGCCATAGAGCGACCTCTGTTGGCCATTTGAATTCAGTGCTTTAAATAGGCCCTCAGACTGAAAATTTTAGCCACCATGTTTGAGAAACATAGTTGGATCTCTGAAGCCAAGAACACCCTGAGCGAGCCGAAGGCGAGCGAGCTGGGCTCAGGCGGGCTTGGAGCGGGACCCTAGGGCCCCCTCAGGCCTCCGCCGAAGGCGGAGCGGAGCGGGACCCTAGGGCCCCCTGACCCTGTGAAATACAATATCATATAAATAAATAAATCAATTAAAAAAAAAAAAAACTTTTCAGTTGTGTCACGTGACAGCTATAGAGACAGCTATAGAGACACCCACAATTGGAATAGGCAGTCTAACCCACACAGCGACCTCTGCTGGTCAGTTGAATTCAGTGTCTTAAATAGGCCTGTAAATGTTTATTTTTTTATTTCAAGGTGAAGTAACAAAAAATGGCGGGAATTAGAGCTTTCTTCGCCATCCTTGAGAAGTTTAGTCACTTCATAGGATATGTTATCGTGTTAAACCTGTCTGAAAAACAATCTGTCTCTTTCTCTGAGTTTTTTTTGGGAGAGTTTTCTGACTTGCCCAATCTAAGCTCCGCCCAGTGTGGCAAAAAAAAAAAAAAATACTCTCAGCTGTACCACGTGACAGCTATAGAGGCACCCACAATTGGAATAGGCAGTCTAATCCACACAGCGACCTCTGCTGGTCAGTTTAATTCAATGTCTTAAATAGGCCTGTACATGTCTATTCTTTTAATTCATGGTGAATTAACAAAAAAATGGCGGGAATTAGAGCTTTCTTCGCCATCCTTGAGAAGTTTAGTCACTTCATAGGATATGTTATCGTGTTAAACCTGTCTGAAAAACAATCTGTCTCTTTCTCTGAGTGTTTTTTGGGAGAGTTTTCTGACTTGCGCGATCTAAGCTCCGCCCAGTGTGGCAAAAAAAAAAAAAAAAATCCTCTCAGCTGTACCACGTGACAGCTATAGAGGCACCCTCAATTGGAATAGGCAGCCTAATCCACACAGCGACCTCTGCTGGCCAGTTGAATTCAGTGTCTTAAATAGGCCTGTACATGTCTATTCTTTTAATTCATGGTGAATTAACAAAAAATGGCGGGAATTAGAGCTTTCTTCGCCATCCTTGAGAAGTTTAGTCACTTCATAGGATATGTTATCATGTTAAACCTGTCCGAAAAACAATCTGTCTCTTTCTCTGAGTGTTTTTTGGGAGAGTTTTCTGACTTGCGCGATCTAAGCTCCGCTCAGTGTGGCAAATAAAAAAAAAAAAAATCTTTCAGCTGTAACACGTGACTTCTACATAGACACCCACAATTGGAATAGGCAGACTAGGCCATAGAGCGACCTCTGTTGGCCATTTGAATTCAGTGCTTTAAATAGGCCCTCAGACTGAAAATTTTAGCCACCATGTTTGAGAAACATAGTTGGATCTCTGAAGCCAAGAACACCCTGAGCGAGCCGAAGGCGAGCGGAGCGAAGCCGGGCTCAGGCGGAGCGCTGAGGGGACCCTAGGGCCCCCGCCGAAGGCGGAGCGCTGAGGGGACCCTAGGGCCCCCTGACCCTGCGAAATACAATATCATATAAATAAATAAATCAATTAAAAAAAAAAAAAACTTTTCAGTTGTATCACGTGACAGCTATAGAGGCACCCACAATTGGAATAGGCAGTCAAAGCAACACAGTGACCTCTGCTGGCCAGTTGAATTCAGTGTTTTAAATAGGCCTGTACATGTCTATTCTTTTAATTCATGGTGAATTAACAAAAAATGGCGGGAATTAGAGCTTTCTTCGCCATCCTTGAGAGGTTTAGTCACTTCATAGGATATGTTATCATGTTAAACCTGTCCGAAAAACAATCTGTCTCTTTCTCTGAGTGTTTTTTGGGAGAGTTTTCTGACTTACGCGATCTAAGCTCCGCCCAGTGTGGCAAAAAAAAAAAAAAATCCTCTCAGCTGTACCACGTGACAGCTATAGAGGCACCCACAATTGGAATAGGCAGTCCAATCCACACAGCGACCTCTGCTGGCCAGTTGAATTCAATGTCTTAAATAGGCCTGTACATGTCTATTCTTTTAATTCATGGTGAATTAACAAAAAAATGGCGGGAATTAGAGCTTTCTTCGCCATCCTTGAGAAGTTTAGTCACTTCATAGGATATGTTATCGTGTTAAACCTGTCTGAAAAACAATCTGTCTCTTTCTCTGAGTGTTTTTTGGGAGAGTTTTCTGACTTGCGCGATCTAAGCTCCGCCCAGTGTGGCAAAAAAAAATAAAAATCCTCTCAGCTGTACCACGTGACAACTATAGAGGCACCCTCAATTGGAATAGGCAGTCCAATCCACACAGCAACCTCTGCTGGCCATTTGAATTCAATGTCTTAAATAGGCCTGTACATGTCTATTCTTTTAATTCATGGTGAATTAACAAAAAAATGGCGGGAATTAGAGCTTTCTTCGCCATCCTTGAGAAGTTTAGTCACTTCATAGGATATGTTATCGTGTTAAACCTGTCCGAAAAACAATCTGTCTCTTTCTCTGAGTGTTTTTTGGGAGAGTTTTCTGATTTGCGCGATCTAAGCTCCGCTCAGTGTGGCAAAAAAAAAAAAAAAAAATCTTTCAGCTGTATCACGTGACTGCTACAGAGACACCCACAATTGGAATAGGCAGTCTAGGCCATAGAGCGACCTCTGTTGGCCATTTGAATTCAGTGCTTTAAATAGGCCCTCAGACTGAAAATTTTAGCCACCATGTTTGAGAAACATAGTTGGATCTCTGAAGCCAAGAACACCCTGAGCGAGCCGAAGGCGAGCGAGCCGGGCTCAGGCGGGCTTGGAGCGGGACCCTAGGGCCCCCTCAGGCCTCCGCCGAAGGCGGAGCGGAGCGGGACCCTAGGGCCCCCTGACCCTGTGAAATACAATATCATATAAATAAATAAATCAATTAAAAAAAAAAAAAACTTTTCAGTTGTATCACGTGACAGCTATAGAGACACCCACAATTGGAATAGGCAGTCAAAGCTACACAGTGACCTCTGCTGGCCAGTTGAATTCAGTGGTTTAAATAGGCCTGTACATGTCTATTCTTTTAATTCATGGTGAATTAACAAAAAATGGCGGGAATTAGAGCTTTCTTCGCCATCCTTGAGAAGTTTAGTCACTTCATAGGATATGTTATCATGTTAAACCTGTCCGAAAAACAATCTGTCTCTTTCTCTGAGTGTTCTTTGGGAGAGTTTTCTGACTTACGCGATCTAAGCTCCGCCCAGTGTGGCAAAAAAAAAATAAAAAATCTTCTCAGCTGTACCACGTGACAGCTATTGAGGCACCCACAATTGGAATAGGCAGTCTAATCCACACAGCGACCTCTGCTGGCCAGTTGAATTCAATGTCTTAAATGGGCCTGTACATGTCTATTCTTTTAATTCATGGTGAATTAACAAAAAAAGGGCGGGAATTAGAGCTTTCTTCGCCATCCTTGAGAAGTTTAGTCACTTCATAGGATATGTTATCGTGTTAAACCTGTCTGAAAAACAATCTGTCTCTTTCTCTGAGTGTTTTTTGGGAGAGTTTTCTGACTTGCGCGATCTAAGCTCCGCCCAGTGTGGCAAAAAAAAATAAAAATCCTCTCAGCTGTACCACGTGACAACTATAGAGGCACCCTCAATTGGAATAGGCAGTCCAATCCACACAGCAACCTCTGCTGGCCATTTGAATTCAATGTCTTAAATAGGCCTGTACATGTCTATTCTTTTAATTCATGGTGAATTAACAAAAAAATGGCGGGAATTAGAGCTTTCTTCGCCATCCTTGAGAAGTTTAGTCACTTCATAGGATATGTTATCGTGTTAAACCTGTCCGAAAAACAATCTGTCTCTTTCTCTGAGTGTTTTTTGGGAGAGTTTTCTGATTTGCGCGATCTAAGCTCCGCTCAGTGTGGCAAAAAAAAAAAAAAAAAATCTTTCAGCTGTATCACGTGACTGCTACAGAGACACCCACAATTGGAATAGGCAGTCTAGGCCATAGAGCGACCTCTGTTGGCCATTTGAATTCAGTGCTTTAAATAGGCCCTCAGACTGAAAATTTTAGCCACCATGTTTGAGAAACATAGTTGGATCTCTGAAGCCAAGAACACCCTGAGCGAGCCGAAGGCGAGCGAGCTGGGCTCAGGCGGGCTTGGAGCGGGACCCTAGGGCCCCCTCAGGCCTCCGCCGAAGGCGGAGCGGAGCGGGACCCTAGGGCCCCCTGACCCTGTGAAATACAATATCATATAAATAAATAAATCAATTAAAAAAAAAAAAAACTTTTCAGTTGTGTCACGTGACAGCTATAGAGACAGCTATAGAGACACCCACAATTGGAATAGGCAGTCTAACCCACACAGCGACCTCTGCTGGTCAGTTGAATTCAGTGTCTTAAATAGGCCTGTAAATGTTTATTTTTTTAATTCAAGGTGAAGTAACAAAAAATGGCGGGAATTAGAGCTTTCTTCGCCATCCTTGAGAAGTTTAGTCACTTCATAGGATATGTTATCGTGTTAAACCTGTCTGAAAAACAATCTGTCTCTTTCTCTGAGTTTTTTTTGGGAGAGTTTTCTGACTTGCCCAATCTAAGCTCCGCCCAGTGTGGCAAAAAAAAAAAAAAATACTCTCAGCTGTACCACGTGACAGCTATAGAGGCACCCACAATTGGAATAGGCAGTCTAATCCACACAGCGACCTCTGCTGGTCAGTTTAATTCAATGTCTTAAATAGGCCTGTACATGTCTATTCTTTTAATTCATGGTGAATTAACAAAAAAATGGCGGGAATTAGAGCTTTCTTCGCCATCCTTGAGAAGTTTAGTCACTTCATAGGATATGTTATCGTGTTAAACCTGTCTGAAAAACAATCTGTCTCTTTCTCTGAGTGTTTTTTGGGAGAGTTTTCTGACTTGCGCGATCTAAGCTCCGCCCAGTGTGGCAAAAAAAAAAAAAAAAATCCTCTCAGCTGTACCACGTGACAGCTATAGAGGCACCCTCAATTGGAATAGGCAGCCTAATCCACACAGCGACCTCTGCTGGCCAGTTGAATTCAGTGTCTTAAATAGGCCTGTACATGTCTATTCTTTTAATTCATGGTGAATTAACAAAAAATGGCGGGAATTAGAGCTTTCTTCGCCATCCTTGAGAAGTTTAGTCACTTCATAGGATATGTTATCATGTTAAACCTGTCCGAAAAACAATCTGTCTCTTTCTCTGAGTGTTTTTTGGGAGAGTTTTCTGACTTGCGCGATCTAAGCTCCGCTCAGTGTGGCAAATAAAAAAAAAAAAAATCTTTCAGCTGTAACACGTGACTTCTACATAGACACCCACAATTGGAATAGGCAGACTAGGCCATAGAGCGACCTCTGTTGGCCATTTGAATTCAGTGCTTTAAATAGGCCCTCAGACTGAAAATTTTAGCCACCATGTTTGAGAAACATAGTTGGATCTCTGAAGCCAAGAACACCCTGAGCGAGCCGAAGGCGAGCGGAGCGAAGCCGGGCTCAGGCGGGCTTGGAGCGGGACCCTAGGGCCCCCTGACCCTGTGAAATACAATATCATATAAATAAATAAATCAATTAAAAAAAAAAAAAACTTTTCAGTTGTATCACGTGACAGCTATAGAGACACCCACAATTGGAATAGGCAGTCAAAGCTACACAGTGACCTCTGCTGGCCAGTTCAATTCAGTGTTTTAAATAGGCCTGTACATGTCTATTCTTTTAATTCATGGTGAATTAACAAAAAATGGCGGGAATTAGAGCTTTCTTCGCCATCCTTGAGAAGTTTAGTCACTTCATAGGATATGTTATCGTGTTAAACCTGTCTGAAAAACAATCTGTCTCTTTCTCTGAGTGTTTTTTGGGAGAGTTTTCTGACTTGCGCGATCTAAGCTCCGCCCAGTGTGGCAAAAAAAAATAAAAATCCTCTCAGCTGTACCACGTGACAGCTATAGAGGTACCCACAATTGGAATAGGCAGTCCAATCCACACAGCGACCTCTGCTGGCCAGTTGAATTCAATGTCTTAAATAGGCCTGTACATGTCTATTCTTTTAATTCATGGTGAATTAACAAAAAAATGGCGGGAATTAGAGCTTTCTTCGCCATCCTTGAGAAGTTTAGTCACTTCATAGGATATGTTATCGTGTTAAACCTGTCTGAAAAACAATCTGTCTCTTTCTCTGAGTGTTTTTTGGGAGAGTTTTCTGACTTGCGCGATCTAAGCTCCGCCCAGTGTGGCAAAAAAAAATAAAAATTCTCTCAGCTGTACCACGTGACAACTATAGAGGCACCCTCAATTGGAATAGGCAGTCCAATCCACACAGCAACCTCTGCTGGCCATTTGAATTCAATGTCTTAAATAGGCCTGTACATGTCTATTCTTTTAATTCATGGTGAATTAACAAAAAAATGGCGGGAATTAGAGCTTTCTTCGCCATCCTTGAGAAGTTTAGTCACTTCATAGGATATGTTATCGTGTTAAACCTGTCCGAAAAACAATCTGTCTCTTTCTCTGAGTGTTTTTTGGGAGAGTTTTCTGATTTGCGCGATCTAAGCTCCGCTCAGTGTGGCAAAAAAAAAAAAAAAAAATCTTTCAGCTGTATCACGTGACTGCTACAGAGACACCCACAATTGGAATAGGCAGTCTAGGCCATAGAGCGACCTCTGTTGGCCATTTGAATTCAGTGCTTTAAATAGGCCCTCAGACTGAAAATTTTAGCCACCATGTTTGAGAAACATAGTTGGATCTCTGAAGCCAAGAACACCCTGAGCGAGCCGAAGGCGAGCGAGCCGGGCTCAGGCGGGCTTGGAGCGGGACCCTAGGGCCCCCTCAGGCCTCCGCCGAAGGCGGAGCGGAGCGGGACCCTAGGGCCCCCTGACCCTGTGAAATACAATATCATATAAATAAATAAATCAATTAAAAAAAAAAAAAACTTTTCAGTTGTATCACGTGACAGCTATAGAGACAGCTATAGAGACACCCACAATTGGAATAGGCAGTCTAACCCACACAGCGACCTCTGCTGGCCAGTTGAATTCAGTGTCTTAAATAGGCCTGTACATGTTTATTTTTTTAATTCAAGGTGAAGTAACAAAAAATGGCGGGAATTAGAGCTTTCTTCGCCATCCTTGAGAAGTTTAGTCACTTCATAGGATATGTTATCGTGTTAAACCTGTCTGAAAAACAATCTGTCTCTTTCTCTGAGTTTTTTTTGGGAGAGTTTTCTGACTTGCGCGATCTAAGCTCCGCTCAGTGTGGCAAATAAAAAAAAAAAAAATCTTTCAGCTGTAACACGTGACTTCTACATAGACACCCACAATTGGAATAGGCAGACTAGGCCATAGAGCGACCTCTGTTGGCCATTTGAATTCAGTGCTTTAAATAGGCCCTCAGACTGAAAATTTTAGCCACCATGTTTGAGAAACATAGTTGGATCTCTGAAGCCAAGAACACCCTGAGCGAGCCGAAGGCGAGCGGAGCGAAGCCGGGCTCAGGCGGGCTTGGAGCGGGACCCTAGGGCCCCCTCAGGCCTCCGCCGAAGGCGGAGCGGAGCGGGACCCTAGGGCCCCCTCAGGCCTCCGCCGAAGGCGGAGCGGAGCGGGACCCTAGGGCCCCCTCAGGCCTCCGCCGAAGGCGGAGCGGAGCGGGACCCTAGGGCCCCCTCAGGCCTCCGCCGAAGGCGGAGCGGAGCGGGACCCTAGGGCCCCCTCAGGCCTCCGCCGAAGGCGGAGCGGAGCGGGACCCTAGGGCCCCCTCAGGCCTCCGCCGAAGGCGGAGCGGAGCGGGACCCTAGGGCCCCCTCAGGCCTCCGCCGAAGGCGGAGCGGAGCGGGACCCTAGGGCCCCCTGACCCTGTGAAATACAATATCATATAAATAAATAAATCAATTAAAAAAAAAAAAAACTTTTCAGTTGTATCACGTGACAGCTATAGAGACACCCACAATTGGAATAGGCAGTCAAAGCTACACAGTGACCTCTGCTGGCCAGTTCAATTCAGTGTTTTAAATAGGCCTGTACATGTCTATTCTTTTAATTCATGGTGAATTAACAAAAAATGGCGGGAATTAGAGCTTTCTTCGCCATCCTTGAGAAGTTTAGTCACTTCATAGGATATGTTATCGTGTTAAACCTGTCTGAAAAACAATCTGTCTCTTTCTCTGAGTGTTTTTTGGGAGAGTTTTCTGACTTGCGCGATCTAAGCTCCGCCCAGTGTGGCAAAAAAAAATAAAAATCCTCTCAGCTGTACCACGTGACAGCTATAGAGGTACCCACAATTGGAATAGGCAGTCCAATCCACACAGCGACCTCTGCTGGCCAGTTGAATTCAATGTCTTAAATAGGCCTGTACATGTCTATTCTTTTAATTCATGGTGAATTAACAAAAAAATGGCGGGAATTAGAGCTTTCTTCGCCATCCTTGAGAAGTTTAGTCACTTCATAGGATATGTTATCGTGTTAAACCTGTCTGAAAAACAATCTGTCTCTTTCTCTGAGTGTTTTTTGGGAGAGTTTTCTGACTTGCGCGATCTAAGCTCCGCCCAGTGTGGCAAAAAAAAATAAAAATTCTCTCAGCTGTACCACGTGACAACTATAGAGGCACCCTCAATTGGAATAGGCAGTCCAATCCACACAGCAACCTCTGCTGGCCATTTGAATTCAATGTCTTAAATAGGCCTGTACATGTCTATTCTTTTAATTCATGGTGAATTAACAAAAAAATGGCGGGAATTAGAGCTTTCTTCGCCATCCTTGAGAAGTTTAGTCACTTCATAGGATATGTTATCGTGTTAAACCTGTCCGAAAAACAATCTGTCTCTTTCTCTGAGTGTTTTTTGGGAGAGTTTTCTGATTTGCGCGATCTAAGCTCCGCTCAGTGTGGCAAAAAAAAAAAAAAAAAATCTTTCAGCTGTATCACGTGACTGCTACAGAGACACCCACAATTGGAATAGGCAGTCTAGGCCATAGAGCGACCTCTGTTGGCCATTTGAATTCAGTGCTTTAAATAGGCCCTCAGACTGAAAATTTTAGCCACCATGTTTGAGAAACATAGTTGGATCTCTGAAGCCAAGAACACCCTGAGCGAGCCGAAGGCGAGCGAGCCGGGCTCAGGCGGGCTTGGAGCGGGACCCTAGGGCCCCCTCAGGCCTCCGCCGAAGGCGGAGCGGAGCGGGACCCTAGGGCCCCCTGACCCTGTGAAATACAATATCATATAAATAAATAAATCAATTAAAAAAAAAAAAAACTTTTCAGTTGTATCACGTGACAGCTATAGAGACAGCTATAGAGACACCCACAATTGGAATAGGCAGTCTAACCCACACAGCGACCTCTGCTGGCCAGTTGAATTCAGTGTCTTATATAGGCCTGTACATGTTTATTTTTTTAATTCAAGGTGAAGTAACAAAAAATGGCGGGAATTAGAGCTTTCTTCGCCATCCTTGAGAAGTTTAGTCACTTCATAGGATATGTTATCGTGTTAAACCTGTCTGAAAAACAATCTGTCTCTTTCTCTGAGTTTTTTTTGGGAGAGTTTTCTGACTTGCGCGATCTAAGCTCCGCTCAGTGTGGCAAATAAAAAAAAAAAAAATCTTTCAGCTGTAACACGTGACTTCTACATAGACACCCACAATTGGAATAGGCAGACTAGGCCATAGAGCGACCTCTGTTGGCCATTTGAATTCAGTGCTTTAAATAGGCCCTCAGACTGAAAATTTTAGCCACCATGTTTGAGAAACATAGTTGGATCTCTGAAGCCAAGAACACCCTGAGCGAGCCGAAGGCGAGCGGAGCGAAGCCGGGCTCAGGCGGGCTTGGAGCGGGACCCTAGGGCCCCCTGACCCTGTGAAATACAATATCATATAAATAAATAAATCAATTAAAAAAAAAAAAAACTTTTCAGTTGTATCACGTGACAGCTATAGAGACACCCACAATTGGAATAGGCAGTCAAAGCTACACAGTGACCTCTGCTGGCCAGTTCAATTCAGTGTTTTAAATAGGCCAGTACATGTCTATTCTTTTAATTCATGGTGAATTAACAAAAAATGGCGGGAATTAGAGCTTTCTTCGCCATCCTTGAGAAGTTTAGTCACTTCATAGGATATGTTATCGTGTTAAACCTGTCTGAAAAACAATCTGTCTCTTTCTCTGAGTGTTTTTTGGGAGAGTTTTCTGACTTGCGCGATCTAAGCTCCGCCCAGTGTGGCAAAAAAAAATAAAAATCCTCTCAGCTGTACCACGTGACAGCTATAGAGGTACCCACAATTGGAATAGGCAGTCCAATCCACACAGCGACCTCTGCTGGCCAGTTGAATTCAATGTCTTAAATAGGCCTGTACATGTCTATTCTTTTAATTCATGGTGAATTAACAAAAAAATGGCGGGAATTAGAGCTTTCTTCGCCATCCTTGAGAAGTTTAGTCACTTCATAGGATATGTTATCGTGTTAAACCTGTCTGAAAAACAATCTGTCTCTTTCTCTGAGTGTTTTTTGGGAGAGTTTTCTGACTTGCGCGATCTAAGCTCCGCCCAGTGTGGCAAAAAAAAATAAAAATTCTCTCAGCTGTACCACGTGACAACTATAGAGGCACCCTCAATTGGAATAGGCAGTCCAATCCACACAGCAACCTCTGCTGGCCATTTGAATTCAATGTCTTAAATAGGCCTGTACATGTCTATTCTTTTAATTCATGGTGAATTAACAAAAAAATGGCGGGAATTAGAGCTTTCTTCGCCATCCTTGAGAAGTTTAGTCACTTCATAGGATATGTTATCGTGTTAAACCTGTCCGAAAAACAATCTGTCTCTTTCTCTGAGTGTTTTTTGGGAGAGTTTTCTGATTTGCGCGATCTAAGCTCCGCTCAGTGTGGCAAAAAAAAAAAAAAAAAATCTTTCAGCTGTATCACGTGACTGCTACAGAGACACCCACAATTGGAATAGGCAGTCTAGGCCATAGAGCGACCTCTGTTGGCCATTTGAATTCAGTGCTTTAAATAGGCCCTCAGACTGAAAATTTTAGCCACCATGTTTGAGAAACATAGTTGGATCTCTGAAGCCAAGAACACCCTGAGCGAGCCGAAGGCGAGCGAGCCGGGCTCAGGCGGGCTTGGAGCGGGACCCTAGGGCCCCCTCAGGCCTCCGCCGAAGGCGGAGCGGAGCGGGACCCTAGGGCCCCCTGACCCTGTGAAATACAATATCATATAAATAAATAAATCAATTAAAAAAAAAAAAAACTTTTCAGTTGTATCACGTGACAGCTATAGAGACAGCTATAGAGACACCCACAATTGGAATAGGCAGTCTAACCCACACAGCGACCTCTGCTGGCCAGTTGAATTCAGTGTCTTATATAGGCCTGTACATGTTTATTTTTTTAATTCAAGGTGAAGTAACAAAAAATGGCGGGAATTAGAGCTTTCTTCGCCATCCTTGAGAAGTTTAGTCACTTCATAGGATATGTTATCGTGTTAAACCTGTCTGAAAAACAATCTGTCTCTTTCTCTGAGTTTTTTTTGGGAGAGTTTTCTGACTTGCGCGATCTAAGCTCCGCTCAGTGTGGCAAATAAAAAAAAAAAAAATCTTTCAGCTGTAACACGTGACTTCTACATAGACACCCACAATTGGAATAGGCAGACTAGGCCATAGAGCGACCTCTGTTGGCCATTTGAATTCAGTGCTTTAAATAGGCCCTCAGACTGAAAATTTTAGCCACCATGTTTGAGAAACATAGTTGGATCTCTGAAGCCAAGAACACCCTGAGCGAGCCGAAGGCGAGCGGAGCGAAGCCGGGCTCAGGCGGGCTTGGAGCGGGACCCTAGGGCCCCCTGACCCTGTGAAATACAATATCATATAAATAAATAAATCAATTAAAAAAAAAAAAAACTTTTCAGTTGTATCACGTGACAGCTATAGAGACACCCACAATTGGAATAGGCAGTCAAAGCTACACAGTGACCTCTGCTGGCCAGTTCAATTCAGTGTTTTAAATAGGCCTGTACATGTCTATTCTTTTAATTCATGGTGAATTAACAAAAAATGGCGGGAATTAGAGCTTTCTTCGCCATCCTTGAGAAGTTTAGTCACTTCATAGGATATGTTATCGTGTTAAACCTGTCTGAAAAACAATCTGTCTCTTTCTCTGAGTGTTTTTTGGGAGAGTTTTCTGACTTGCGCGATCTAAGCTCCGCCCAGTGTGGCAAAAAAAAATAAAAATCCTCTCAGCTGTACCACGTGACAGCTATAGAGGTACCCACAATTGGAATAGGCAGTCCAATCCACACAGCGACCTCTGCTGGCCAGTTGAATTCAATGTCTTAAATAGGCCTGTACATGTCTATTCTTTTAATTCATGGTGAATTAACAAAAAAATGGCGGGAATTAGAGCTTTCTTCGCCATCCTTGAGAAGTTTAGTCACTTCATAGGATATGTTATCGTGTTAAACCTGTCTGAAAAACAATCTGTCTCTTTCTCTGAGTGTTTTTTGGGAGAGTTTTCTGACTTGCGCGATCTAAGCTCCGCCCAGTGTGGCAAAAAAAAATAAAAATTCTCTCAGCTGTACCACGTGACAACTATAGAGGCACCCTCAATTGGAATAGGCAGTCCAATCCACACAGCAACCTCTGCTGGCCATTTGAATTCAATGTCTTAAATAGGCCTGTACATGTCTATTCTTTTAATTCATGGTGAATTAACAAAAAAATGGCGGGAATTAGAGCTTTCTTCGCCATCCTTGAGAAGTTTAGTCACTTCATAGGATATGTTATCGTGTTAAACCTGTCCGAAAAACAATCTGTCTCTTTCTCTGAGTGTTTTTTGGGAGAGTTTTCTGATTTGCGCGATCTAAGCTCCGCTCAGTGTGGCAAAAAAAAAAAAAAAAAATCTTTCAGCTGTATCACGTGACTGCTACAGAGACACCCACAATTGGAATAGGCAGTCTAGGCCATAGAGCGACCTCTGTTGGCCATTTGAATTCAGTGCTTTAAATAGGCCCTCAGACTGAAAATTTTAGCCACCATGTTTGAGAAACATAGTTGGATCTCTGAAGCCAAGAACACCCTGAGCGAGCCGAAGGCGAGCGAGCCGGGCTCAGGCGGGCTTGGAGCGGGACCCTAGGGCCCCCTCAGGCCTCCGCCGAAGGCGGAGCGGAGCGGGACCCTAGGGCCCCCTGACCCTGTGAAATACAATATCATATAAATAAATAAATCAATTAAAAAAAAAAAAAACTTTTCAGTTGTATCACGTGACAGCTATAGAGACAGCTATAGAGACACCCACAATTGGAATAGGCAGTCTAACCCACACAGCGACCTCTGCTGGCCAGTTGAATTCAGTGTCTTAAATAGGCCTGTACATGTTTATTTTTTTAATTCAAGGTGAAGTAACAAAAAATGGCGGGAATTAGAGCTTTCTTCGCCATCCTTGAGAAGTTTAGTCACTTCATAGGATATGTTATCGTGTTAAACCTGTCTGAAAAACAATCTGTCTCTTTCTCTGAGTTTTTTTTGGGAGAGTTTTCTGACTTGCGCGATCTAAGCTCCGCTCAGTGTGGCAAATAAAAAAAAAAAAAATCTTTCAGCTGTAACACGTGACTTCTACATAGACACCCACAATTGGAATAGGCAGACTAGGCCATAGAGCGACCTCTGTTGGCCATTTGAATTCAGTGCTTTAAATAGGCCCTCAGACTGAAAATTTTAGCCACCATGTTTGAGAAACATAGTTGGATCTCTGAAGCCAAGAACACCCTGAGCGAGCCGAAGGCGAGCGGAGCGAAGCCGGGCTCAGGCGGGCTTGGAGCGGGACCCTAGGGCCCCCTCAGGCCTCCGCCGAAGGCGGAGCGGAGCGGGACCCTAGGGCCCCCTCAGGCCTCCGCCGAAGGCGGAGCGGAGCGGGACCCTAGGGCCCCCTCAGGCCTCCGCCGAAGGCGGAGCGGAGCGGGACCCTAGGGCCCCCTCAGGCCTCCGCCGAAGGCGGAGCGGAGCGGGACCCTAGGGCCCCCTCAGGCCTCCGCCGAAGGCGGAGCGGAGCGGGACCCTAGGGCCCCCTCAGGCCTCCGCCGAAGGCGGAGCGGAGCGGGACCCTAGGGCCCCCTGACCCTGTGAAATACAATATCATATAAATAAATAAATCAATTAAAAAAAAAAAAAACTTTTCAGTTGTATCACGTGACAGCTATAGAGACACCCACAATTGGAATAGGCAGTCAAAGCTACACAGTGACCTCTGCTGGCCAGTTCAATTCAGTGTTTTAAATAGGCCTGTACATGTCTATTCTTTTAATTCATGGTGAATTAACAAAAAATGGCGGGAATTAGAGCTTTCTTCGCCATCCTTGAGAAGTTTAGTCACTTCATAGGATATGTTATCGTGTTAAACCTGTCTGAAAAACAATCTGTCTCTTTCTCTGAGTGTTTTTTGGGAGAGTTTTCTGACTTGCGCGATCTAAGCTCCGCCCAGTGTGGCAAAAAAAAATAAAAATCCTCTCAGCTGTACCACGTGACAGCTATAGAGGTACCCACAATTGGAATAGGCAGTCCAATCCACACAGCGACCTCTGCTGGCCAGTTGAATTCAATGTCTTAAATAGGCCTGTACATGTCTATTCTTTTAATTCATGGTGAATTAACAAAAAAATGGCGGGAATTAGAGCTTTCTTCGCCATCCTTGAGAAGTTTAGTCACTTCATAGGATATGTTATCGTGTTAAACCTGTCTGAAAAACAATCTGTCTCTTTCTCTGAGTGTTTTTTGGGAGAGTTTTCTGACTTGCGCGATCTAAGCTCCGCCCAGTGTGGCAAAAAAAAATAAAAATTCTCTCAGCTGTACCACGTGACAACTATAGAGGCACCCTCAATTGGAATAGGCAGTCCAATCCACACAGCAACCTCTGCTGGCCATTTGAATTCAATGTCTTAAATAGGCCTGTACATGTCTATTCTTTTAATTCATGGTGAATTAACAAAAAAATGGCGGGAATTAGAGCTTTCTTCGCCATCCTTGAGAAGTTTAGTCACTTCATAGGATATGTTATCGTGTTAAACCTGTCCGAAAAACAATCTGTCTCTTTCTCTGAGTGTTTTTTGGGAGAGTTTTCTGATTTGCGCGATCTAAGCTCCGCTCAGTGTGGCAAAAAAAAAAAAAAAAAATCTTTCAGCTGTATCACGTGACTGCTACAGAGACACCCACAATTGGAATAGGCAGTCTAGGCCATAGAGCGACCTCTGTTGGCCATTTGAATTCAGTGCTTTAAATAGGCCCTCAGACTGAAAATTTTAGCCACCATGTTTGAGAAACATAGTTGGATCTCTGAAGCCAAGAACACCCTGAGCGAGCCGAAGGCGAGCGGGCCGGGCTCAGGCGGGCTTGGAGCGGGACCCTAGGGCCCCCTCAGGCCTCCGCCGAAGGCGGAGCGGAGCGGGACCCTAGGGCCCCCTGACCCTGTGAAATACAATATCATATAAATAAATAAATCAATTAAAAAAAAAAAAAACTTTTCAGTTGTATCACGTGACAGCTATAGAGACAGCTATAGAGACACCCACAATTGGAATAGGCAGTCTAACCCACACAGCGACCTCTGCTGGCCAGTTGAATTCAGTGTCTTATATAGGCCTGTACATGTTTATTTTTTTAATTCAAGGTGAAGTAACAAAAAATGGCGGGAATTAGAGCTTTCTTCGCCATCCTTGAGAAGTTTAGTCACTTCATAGGATATGTTATCGTGTTAAACCTGTCTGAAAAACAATCTGTCTCTTTCTCTGAGTTTTTTTTGGGAGAGTTTTCTGACTTGCGCGATCTAAGCTCCGCTCAGTGTGGCAAATAAAAAAAAAAAAAATCTTTCAGCTGTAACACGTGACTTCTACATAGACACCCACAATTGGAATAGGCAGACTAGGCCATAGAGCGACCTCTGTTGGCCATTTGAATTCAGTGCTTTAAATAGGCCCTCAGACTGAAAATTTTAGCCACCATGTTTGAGAAACATAGTTGGATCTCTGAAGCCAAGAACACCCTGAGCGAGCCGAAGGCGAGCGGAGCGAAGCCGGGCTCAGGCGGGCTTGGAGCGGGACCCTAGGGCCCCCTGACCCTGTGAAATACAATATCATATAAATAAATAAATCAATTAAAAAAAAAAAAAACTTTTCAGTTGTATCACGTGACAGCTATAGAGACACCCACAATTGGAATAGGCAGTCAAAGCTACACAGTGACCTCTGCTGGCCAGTTCAATTCAGTGTTTTAAATAGGCCAGTACATGTCTATTCTTTTAATTCATGGTGAATTAACAAAAAATGGCGGGAATTAGAGCTTTCTTCGCCATCCTTGAGAAGTTTAGTCACTTCATAGGATATGTTATCGTGTTAAACCTGTCTGAAAAACAATCTGTCTCTTTCTCTGAGTGTTTTTTGGGAGAGTTTTCTGACTTGCGCGATCTAAGCTCCGCCCAGTGTGGCAAAAAAAAATAAAAATCCTCTCAGCTGTACCACGTGACAGCTATAGAGGTACCCACAATTGGAATAGGCAGTCCAATCCACACAGCGACCTCTGCTGGCCAGTTGAATTCAATGTCTTAAATAGGCCTGTACATGTCTATTCTTTTAATTCATGGTGAATTAACAAAAAAATGGCGGGAATTAGAGCTTTCTTCGCCATCCTTGAGAAGTTTAGTCACTTCATAGGATATGTTATCGTGTTAAACCTGTCTGAAAAACAATCTGTCTCTTTCTCTGAGTGTTTTTTGGGAGAGTTTTCTGACTTGCGCGATCTAAGCTCCGCCCAGTGTGGCAAAAAAAAATAAAAATTCTCTCAGCTGTACCACGTGACAACTATAGAGGCACCCTCAATTGGAATAGGCAGTCCAATCCACACAGCAACCTCTGCTGGCCATTTGAATTCAATGTCTTAAATAGGCCTGTACATGTCTATTCTTTTAATTCATGGTGAATTAACAAAAAAATGGCGGGAATTAGAGCTTTCTTCGCCATCCTTGAGAAGTTTAGTCACTTCATAGGATATGTTATCGTGTTAAACCTGTCCGAAAAACAATCTGTCTCTTTCTCTGAGTGTTTTTTGGGAGAGTTTTCTGATTTGCGCGATCTAAGCTCCGCTCAGTGTGGCAAAAAAAAAAAAAAAAAATCTTTCAGCTGTATCACGTGACTGCTACAGAGACACCCACAATTGGAATAGGCAGTCTAGGCCATAGAGCGACCTCTGTTGGCCATTTGAATTCAGTGCTTTAAATAGGCCCTCAGACTGAAAATTTTAGCCACCATGTTTGAGAAACATAGTTGGATCTCTGAAGCCAAGAACACCCTGAGCGAGCCGAAGGCGAGCGAGCCGGGCTCAGGCGGGCTTGGAGCGGGACCCTAGGGCCCCCTCAGGCCTCCGCCGAAGGCGGAGCGGAGCGGGACCCTAGGGCCCCCTGACCCTGTGAAATACAATATCATATAAATAAATAAATCAATTAAAAAAAAAAAAAACTTTTCAGTTGTATCACGTGACAGCTATAGAGACAGCTATAGAGACACCCACAATTGGAATAGGCAGTCTAACCCACACAGCGACCTCTGCTGGCCAGTTGAATTCAGTGTTTTAAATAGGCCTGTACATGTCTATTCTTTTAATTCATGGTGAATTAACAAAAAATGGCGGGAATTAGAGCTTTCTTCGCCATCCTTGAGAAGTTTAGTCACTTCATAGGATATGTTATCATGTTAAACCTGTCCGAAAAACAATCTGTCTCTTTCTCTGAGTGTTTTTTGGGAGAGTTTTCTGACTTGCGCGATCTAAGCTCCGCTCAGTGTGGCAAATAAAAAAAAAAAAAATCTTTCAGCTGTAACATGTGACTTCTACATAGACACCCACAATTGGAATAGGCAGACTAGGCCATAGAGCGACCTCTGTTGGCCATTTGAATTCAGTGCTTTAAATAGGCCCTCAGACTGAAAATTTTAGCCACCATGTTTGAGAAACATAGTTGGATCTCTGAAGCCAAGAACACCCTGAGCGAGCCGAAGGCGAGCGGAGCGAAGCCGGGCTCAGGCGGGCTTGGAGCGGGACCCTGTGAAATACAATATCATATAAATAAATAAATCAATTAAAAAAAAAAAAAACTTTTCAGTTTTAACACGTGACAGCTATAGAGACACCCACAATTGGAATAGGCAGTCAAAGCTACACAGCGACCTCTGCTGGCCAGTTGAATTCAGCGTCTTAAATAGGCCTGTACATGTTTATTTTTTTAATTCAAGGTGAAGTAACAAAAAATGGCGGGAATTAGAGCTTTCTTCGCCATCCTTGAGAAGTTTAGTCACTTCATAGGATATGTTATCGTGTTAAACCTGTCTGAAAAACAATCTGTCTCTTTCTCTGAGTTTTTTTTGGGAGAGTTTTCTGACTTGCCCAATCTAAGCTCCGCCCAGTGTGGCAAAAAAAAAAAAAAATACTCTCAGCTGTACCACGTGACAGCTATAGAGGCACCTACAATTGGAATAGGCAGTCTAATCCACACAGCGACCTCTGCTGGCCAGTTGAATTCAATGTCTTAAATAGGCCTGTACATGTCTATTCTTTTAATTCATGGTGAATTAACAAAAAAATGGCGGGAATTAGAGCTTTCTTCGCCATCCTTGAGAAGTTTAGTCACTTCATAGGATATGTTATCGTGTTAAACCTGTCCGAAAAACAATCTGTCTCTTTCTCTGAGTGTTTTTTGGGAGAGTTTTCTGACTCACGCGATCTAAGCTCCGCCCAGTGTGGCAAAAAAAAAAAAAAATCCTCTCAGCTGTACCACGTGACAGCTATAGAGGCACCCACAATTGGAATAGGCAGTCCAATCCACACAGCGACCTCTGCTGGCCAGTTGAATTCAATGTCTTAAATAGGCCTGTACATGTCTATTCTTTTAATTCATGGTGAATTAACAAAAAAATGGCGGGAATTAGAGCTTTCTTCGCCATCCTTGAGAAGTTTAGTCACTTCATAGGATATGTTATTGTGTTAAACCTGTCTGAAAAACAATCTGTCTCTTTCTCTGAGTGTTTTTTGGGAGAGTTTTCTGACTTGCGCGATCTAAGCTCCGCCCAGTGTGGCAAAAAAAAATAAAAATCCTCTCAGCTGTACCACGTGACAACTATAGAGGCACCCTCAATTGGAATAGGCAGTCCAATCCACACAGCAACCTCTGCTGGCCATTTGAATTCAATGTCTTAAATAGGCCTGTACATGTCTATTCTTTTAATTCATGGTGAATTAACAAAAAAATGGCGGGAATTAGAGCTTTCTTCGCCATCCTTGAGAAGTTTAGTCACTTCATAGGATATGTTATCGTGTTAAACCTGTCCGAAAAACAATCTGTCTCTTTCTCTGAGTGTTTTTTGGGAGAGTTTTCTGATTTGCGCGATCTAAGCTCCGCTCAGTGTGGCAAAAAAAAAAAAAAAAAATCTTTCAGCTGTATCACGTGACTGCTACAGAGACACCCACAATTGGAATAGGCAGTCTAGGCCATAGAGCGACCTCTGTTGGCCATTTGAATTCAGTGCTTTAAATAGGCCCTCAGACTGAAAATTTTAGCCACCATGTTTGAGAAACATAGTTGGATCTCTGAAGCCAAGAACACCCTGAGCGAGCCGAAGGCGAGCGAGCTGGGCTCAGGCGGGCTTGGAGCGGGACCCTAGGGCCCCCTCAGGCCTCCGCCGAAGGCGGAGCGGAGCGGGACCCTAGGGCCCCCTGACCCTGTGAAATACAATATCATATAAATAAATAAATCAATTAAAAAAAAAAAAAACTTTTCAGTTGTGTCACGTGACAGCTATAGAGACAGCTATAGAGACACCCACAATTGGAATAGGCAGTCTAACCCACACAGCGACCTCTGCTGGTCAGTTGAATTCAGTGTCTTAAATAGGCCTGTAAATGTTTATTTTTTTAATTCAAGGTGAAGTAACAAAAAATGGCGGGAATTAGAGCTTTCTTCGCCATCCTTGAGAAGTTTAGTCACTTCATAGGATATGTTATCGTGTTAAACCTGTCTGAAAAACAATCTGTCTCTTTCTCTGAGTTTTTTTTGGGAGAGTTTTCTGACTTGCCCAATCTAAGCTCCGCCCAGTGTGGCAAAAAAAAAAAAAAATACTCTCAGCTGTACCACGTGACAGCTATAGAGGCACCCACAATTGGAATAGGCAGTCTAATCCACACAGCGACCTCTGCTGGTCAGTTTAATTCAATGTCTTAAATAGGCCTGTACATGTCTATTCTTTTAATTCATGGTGAATTAACAAAAAAATGGCGGGAATTAGAGCTTTCTTCGCCATCCTTGAGAAGTTTAGTCACTTCATAGGATATGTTATCGTGTTAAACCTGTCTGAAAAACAATCTGTCTCTTTCTCTGAGTGTTTTTTGGGAGAGTTTTCTGACTTGCGCGATCTAAGCTCCGCCCAGTGTGGCAAAAAAAAAAAAAAAAATCCTCTCAGCTGTACCACGTGACAGCTATAGAGGCACCCTCAATTGGAATAGGCAGCCTAATCCACACAGCGACCTCTGCTGGCCAGTTGAATTCAGTGTCTTAAATAGGCCTGTACATGTCTATTCTTTTAATTCATGGTGAATTAACAAAAAATGGCGGGAATTAGAGCTTTCTTCGCCATCCTTGAGAAGTTTAGTCACTTCATAGGATATGTTATCATGTTAAACCTGTCCGAAAAACAATCTGTCTCTTTCTCTGAGTGTTTTTTGGGAGAGTTTTCTGACTTGCGCGATCTAAGCTCCGCTCAGTGTGGCAAATAAAAAAAAAAAAAATCTTTCAGCTGTAACACGTGACTTCTACATAGACACCCACAATTGGAATAGGCAGACTAGGCCATAGAGCGACCTCTGTTGGCCATTTGAATTCAGTGCTTTAAATAGGCCCTCAGACTGAAAATTTTAGCCACCATGTTTGAGAAACATAGTTGGATCTCTGAAGCCAAGAACACCCTGAGCGAGCCGAAGGCGAGCGGAGCGAAGCCGGGCTCAGGCGGAGCGCTGAGGGGACCCTAGGGCCCCCTGACCCTGTGAAATACAATATCATATAAATAAATAAATCAATTAAAAAAAAAAAAAACTTTTCAGTTGTATCACGTGACAGCTATAGAGGCACCCACAATTGGAATAGGCAGTCAAAGCAACACAGTGACCTCTGCTGGCCAGTTGAATTCAGTGTTTTAAATAGGCCTGTACATGTCTATTCTTTTAATTCATGGTGAATTAACAAAAAATGGCGGGAATTAGAGCTTTCTTCGCCATCCTTGAGAGGTTTAGTCACTTCATAGGATATGTTATCATGTTAAACCTGTCCGAAAAACAATCTGTCTCTTTCTCTGAGTGTTTTTTGGGAGAGTTTTCTGACTTACGCGATCTAAGCTCCGCCCAGTGTGGCAAAAAAAAAAAAAAATCCTCTCAGCTGTACCACGTGACAGCTATAGAGGCACCCACAATTGGAATAGGCAGTCCAATCCACACAGCGACCTCTGCTGGCCAGTTGAATTCAATGTCTTAAATAGGCCTGTACATGTCTATTCTTTTAATTCATGGTGAATTAACAAAAAAATGGCGGGAATTAGAGCTTTCTTCGCCATCCTTGAGAAGTTTAGTCACTTCATAGGATATGTTATCGTGTTAAACCTGTCTGAAAAACAATCTGTCTCTTTCTCTGAGTGTTTTTTGGGAGAGTTTTCTGACTTGCGCGATCTAAGCTCCGCCCAGTGTGGCAAAAAAAAATAAAAATCCTCTCAGCTGTACCACGTGACAACTATAGAGGCACCCTCAATTGGAATAGGCAGTCCAATCCACACAGCAACCTCTGCTGGCCATTTGAATTCAATGTCTTAAATAGGCCTGTACATGTCTATTCTTTTAATTCATGGTGAATTAACAAAAAAATGGCGGGAATTAGAGCTTTCTTCGCCATCCTTGAGAAGTTTAGTCACTTCATAGGATATGTTATCGTGTTAAACCTGTCCGAAAAACAATCTGTCTCTTTCTCTGAGTGTTTTTTGGGAGAGTTTTCTGATTTGCGCGATCTAAGCTCCGCTCAGTGTGGCAAAAAAAAAAAAAAAAAATCTTTCAGCTGTATCACGTGACTGCTACAGAGACACCCACAATTGGAATAGGCAGTCTAGGCCATAGAGCGACCTCTGTTGGCCATTTGAATTCAGTGCTTTAAATAGGCCCTCAGACTGAAAATTTTAGCCACCATGTTTGAGAAACATAGTTGGATCTCTGAAGCCAAGAACACCCTGAGCGAGCCGAAGGCGAGCGAGCCGGGCTCAGGCGGGCTTGGAGCGGGACCCTAGGGCCCCCTCAGGCCTCCGCCGAAGGCGGAGCGGAGCGGGACCCTAGGGCCCCCTGACCCTGTGAAATACAATATCATATAAATAAATAAATCAATTAAAAAAAAAAAAAACTTTTCAGTTGTATCACGTGACAGCTATAGAGACACCCACAATTGGAATAGGCAGTCAAAGCTACACAGTGACCTCTGCTGGCCAGTTGAATTCAGTGGTTTAAATAGGCCTGTACATGTCTATTCTTTTAATTCATGGTGAATTAACAAAAAATGGCGGGAATTAGAGCTTTCTTCGCCATCCTTGAGAAGTTTAGTCACTTCATAGGATATGTTATCATGTTAAACCTGTCCGAAAAACAATCTGTCTCTTTCTCTGAGTGTTCTTTGGGAGAGTTTTCTGACTTACGCGATCTAAGCTCCGCCCAGTGTGGCAAAAAAAAAATAAAAAATCTTCTCAGCTGTACCACGTGACAGCTATTGAGGCACCCACAATTGGAATAGGCAGTCTAATCCACACAGCGACCTCTGCTGGCCAGTTGAATTCAATGTCTTAAATGGGCCTGTACATGTCTATTCTTTTAATTCATGGTGAATTAACAAAAAAATGGCGGGAATTAGAGCTTTCTTCGCCATCCTTGAGAAGTTTAGTCACTTCATAGGATATGTTATCGTGTTAAACCTGTCTGAAAAACAATCTGTCTCTTTCTCTGAGTGTTTTTTGGGAGAGTTTTCTGACTTGCGCGATCTAAGCTCCGCCCAGTGTGGCAAAAAAAAATAAAAATCCTCTCAGCTGTACCACGTGACAACTATAGAGGCACCCTCAATTGGAATAGGCAGTCCAATCCACACAGCAACCTCTGCTGGCCATTTGAATTCAATGTCTTAAATAGGCCTGTACATGTCTATTCTTTTAATTCATGGTGAATTAACAAAAAAATGGCGGGAATTAGAGCTTTCTTCGCCATCCTTGAGAAGTTTAGTCACTTCATAGGATATGTTATCGTGTTAAACCTGTCCGAAAAACAATCTGTCTCTTTCTCTGAGTGTTTTTTGGGAGAGTTTTCTGATTTGCGCGATCTAAGCTCCGCTCAGTGTGGCAAAAAAAAAAAAAAAAAATCTTTCAGCTGTATCACGTGACTGCTACAGAGACACCCACAATTGGAATAGGCAGTCTAGGCCATAGAGCGACCTCTGTTGGCCATTTGAATTCAGTGCTTTAAATAGGCCCTCAGACTGAAAATTTTAGCCACCATGTTTGAGAAACATAGTTGGATCTCTGAAGCCAAGAACACCCTGAGCGAGCCGAAGGCGAGCGAGCCGGGCTCAGGCGGGCTTGGAGCGGGACCCTAGGGCCCCCTCAGGCCTCCGCCGAAGGCGGAGCGGAGCGGGACCCTAGGGCCCCCTGACCCTGTGAAATACAATATCATATAAATAAATAAATCAATTAAAAAAAAAAAAAACTTTTCAGTTGTATCACGTGACAGCTATAGAGACACCCACAATTGGAATAGGCAGTCAAAGCTACACAGTGACCTCTGCTGGCCAGTTCAATTCAGTGTTTTAAATAGGCCTGTACATGTCTATTCTTTTAATTCATGGTGAATTAACAAAAAATGGCGGGAATTAGAGCTTTCTTCGCCATCCTTGAGAAGTTTAGTCACTTCATAGGATATGTTATCGTGTTAAACCTGTCTGAAAAACAATCTGTCTCTTTCTCTGAGTGTTTTTTGGGAGAGTTTTCTGACTTGCGCGATCTAAGCTCCGCCCAGTGTGGCAAAAAAAAATAAAAATCCTCTCAGCTGTACCACGTGACAGCTATAGAGGTACCCACAATTGGAATAGGCAGTCCAATCCACACAGCGACCTCTGCTGGCCAGTTGAATTCAATGTCTTAAATAGGCCTGTACATGTCTATTCTTTTAATTCATGGTGAATTAACAAAAAAATGGCGGGAATTAGAGCTTTCTTCGCCATCCTTGAGAAGTTTAGTCACTTCATAGGATATGTTATCGTGTTAAACCTGTCTGAAAAACAATCTGTCTCTTTCTCTGAGTGTTTTTTGGGAGAGTTTTCTGACTTGCGCGATCTAAGCTCCGCCCAGTGTGGCAAAAAAAAATAAAAATTCTCTCAGCTGTACCACGTGACAACTATAGAGGCACCCTCAATTGGAATAGGCTGTCCAATCCACACAGCAACCTCTGCTGGCCATTTGAATTCAATGTCTTAAATAGGCCTGTACATGTCTATTCTTTTAATTCATGGTGAATTAACAAAAAAATGGCGGGAATTAGAGCTTTCTTCGCCATCCTTGAGAAGTTTAGTCACTTCATAGGATATGTTATCGTGTTAAACCTGTCCGAAAAACAATCTGTCTCTTTCTCTGAGTGTTTTTTGGGAGAGTTTTCTGATTTGCGCGATCTAAGCTCCGCTCAGTGTGGCAAAAAAAAAAAAAAAAAATCTTTCAGCTGTATCACGTGACTGCTACAGAGACACCCACAATTGGAATAGGCAGTCTAGGCCATAGAGCGACCTCTGTTGGCCATTTGAATTCAGTGCTTTAAATAGGCCCTCAGACTGAAAATTTTAGCCACCATGTTTGAGAAACATAGTTGGATCTCTGAAGCCAAGAACACCCTGAGCGAGCCGAAGGCGAGCGAGCCGGGCTCAGGCGGGCTTGGAGCGGGACCCTAGGGCCCCCTCAGGCCTCCGCCGAAGGCGGAGCGGAGCGGGACCCTAGGGCCCCCTGACCCTGTGAAATACAATATCATATAAATAAATAAATCAATTAAAAAAAAAAAAAACTTTTCAGTTGTATCACGTGACAGCTATAGAGACAGCTATAGAGACACCCACAATTGGAATAGGCAGTCTAACCCACACAGCGACCTCTGCTGGCCAGTTGAATTCAGTGTCTTATATAGGCCTGTACATGTTTATTTTTTTAATTCAAGGTGAAGTAACAAAAAATGGCGGGAATTAGAGCTTTCTTCGCCATCCTTGAGAAGTTTAGTCACTTGATAGGATATGTTATCGTGTTAAACCTGTCTGAAAAACAATCTGTCTCTTTCTCTGAGTTTTTTTTGGGAGAGTTTTCTGACTTGCGCGATCTAAGCTCCGCTCAGTGTGGCAAATAAAAAAAAAAAAAATCTTTCAGCTGTAACACGTGACTTCTACATAGACACCCACAATTGGAATAGGCAGACTAGGCCATAGAGCGACCTCTGTTGGCCATTTGAATTCAGTGCTTTAAATAGGCCCTCAGACTGAAAATTTTAGCCACCATGTTTGAGAAACATAGTTGGATCTCTGAAGCCAAGAACACCCTGAGCGAGCCGAAGGCGAGCGGAGCGAAGCCGGGCTCAGGCGGGCTTGGAGCGGGACCCTAGGGCCCCCTCAGGCCTCCGCCGAAGGCGGAGCGGAGCGGGACCCTAGGGCCCCCTCAGGCCTCCGCCGAAGGCGGAGCGGAGCGGGACCCTAGGGCCCCCTCAGGCCTCCGCCGAAGGCGGAGCGGAGCGGGACCCTAGGGCCCCCTCAGGCCTCCGCCGAAGGCGGAGCGGAGCGGGACCCTAGGGCCCCCTCAGGCCTCCGCCGAAGGCGGAGCGGAGCGGGACCCTAGGGCCCCCTGACCCTGTGAAATACAATATCATATAAATAAATAAATCAATTAAAAAAAAAAAAAACTTTTCAGTTGTATCACGTGACAGCTATAGAGACACCCACAATTGGAATAGGCAGTCAAAGCTACACAGTGACCTCTGCTGGCCAGTTCAATTCAGTGTTTTAAATAGGCCTGTACATGTCTATTCTTTTAATTCATGGTGAATTAACAAAAAATGGCGGGAATTAGAGCTTTCTTCGCCATCCTTGAGAAGTTTAGTCACTTCATAGGATATGTTATCGTGTTAAACCTGTCTGAAAAACAATCTGTCTCTTTCTCTGAGTGTTTTTTGGGAGAGTTTTCTGACTTGCGCGATCTAAGCTCCGCCCAGTGTGGCAAAAAAAAATAAAAATCCTCTCAGCTGTACCACGTGACAGCTATAGAGGTACCCACAATTGGAATAGGCAGTCCAATCCACACAGCGACCTCTGCTGGCCAGTTGAATTCAATGTCTTAAATAGGCCTGTACATGTCTATTCTTTTAATTCATGGTGAATTAACAAAAAAATGGCGGGAATTAGAGCTTTCTTCGCCATCCTTGAGAAGTTTAGTCACTTCATAGGATATGTTATCGTGTTAAACCTGTCTGAAAAACAATCTGTCTCTTTCTCTGAGTGTTTTTTGGGAGAGTTTTCTGACTTGCGCGATCTAAGCTCCGCCCAGTGTGGCAAAAAAAAATAAAAATTCTCTCAGCTGTACCACGTGACAACTATAGAGGCACCCTCAATTGGAATAGGCAGTCCAATCCACACAGCAACCTCTGCTGGCCATTTGAATTCAATGTCTTAAATAGGCCTGTACATGTCTATTCTTTTAATTCATGGTGAATTAACAAAAAAATGGCGGGAATTAGAGCTTTCTTCGCCATCCTTGAGAAGTTTAGTCACTTCATAGGATATGTTATCGTGTTAAACCTGTCCGAAAAACAATCTGTCTCTTTCTCTGAGTGTTTTTTGGGAGAGTTTTCTGATTTGCGCGATCTAAGCTCCGCTCAGTGTGGCAAAAAAAAAAAAAAAAAAATCTTTCAGCTGTATCACGTGACTGCTACAGAGACACCCACAATTGGAATAGGCAGTCTAGGCCATAGAGCGACCTCTGTTGGCCATTTGAATTCAGTGCTTTAAATAGGCCCTCAGACTGAAAATTTTAGCCACCATGTTTGAGAAACATAGTTGGATCTCTGAAGCCAAGAACACCCTGAGCGAGCCGAAGGCGAGCGAGCCGGGCTCAGGCGGGCTTGGAGCGGGACCCTAGGGCCCCCTCAGGCCTCCGCCGAAGGCGGAGCGGAGCGGGACCCTAGGGCCCCCTGACCCTGTGAAATACAATATCATATAAATAAATAAATCAATTAAAAAAAAAAAAAACTTTTCAGTTGTATCACGTGACAGCTATAGAGACAGCTATAGAGACACCCACAATTGGAATAGGCAGTCTAACCCACACAGCGACCTCTGCTGGCCAGTTGAATTCAGTGTTTTAAATAGGCCTGTACATGTCTATTCTTTTAATTCATGGTGAATTAACAAAAAATGGCGGGAATTAGAGCTTTCTTCGCCATCCTTGAGAAGTTTAGTCACTTCATAGGATATGTTATCATGTTAAACCTGTCCGAAAAACAATCTGTCTCTTTCTCTGAGTGTTTTTTGGGAGAGTTTTCTGACTTGCGCGATCTAAGCTCCGCTCAGTGTGGCAAATAAAAAAAAAAAAAATCTTTCAGCTGTAACATGTGACTTCTACATAGACACCCACAATTGGAATAGGCAGACTAGGCCATAGAGCGACCTCTGTTGGCCATTTGAATTCAGTGCTTTAAATAGGCCCTCAGACTGAAAATTTTAGCCACCATGTTTGAGAAACATAGTTGGATCTCTGAAGCCAAGAACACCCTGAGCGAGCCGAAGGCGAGCGGAGCGAAGCCGGGCTCAGGCGGGCTTGGAGCGGGACCCTGTGAAATACAATATCATATAAATAAATAAATCAATTAAAAAAAAAAAAAACTTTTCAGTTTTAACACGTGACAGCTATAGAGACACCCACAATTGGAATAGGCAGTCAAAGCTACACAGCGACCTCTGCTGGCCAGTTGAATTCAGCGTCTTAAATAGGCCTGTACATGTTTATTTTTTTAATTCAAGGTGAAGTAACAAAAAATGGCGGGAATTAGAGCTTTCTTCGCCATCCTTGAGAAGTTTAGTCACTTCATAGGATATGTTATCGTGTTAAACCTGTCTGAAAAACAATCTGTCTCTTTCTCTGAGTTTTTTTTGGGAGAGTTTTCTGACTTGCCCAATCTAAGCTCCGCCCAGTGTGGCAAAAAAAAAAAAAAATACTCTCAGCTGTACCACGTGACAGCTATAGAGGCACCTACAATTGGAATAGGCAGTCTAATCCACACAGCGACCTCTGCTGGCCAGTTGAATTCAATGTCTTAAATAGGCCTGTACATGTCTATTCTTTTAATTCATGGTGAATTAACAAAAAAATGGCGGGAATTAGAGCTTTCTTCGCCATCCTTGAGAAGTTTAGTCACTTCATAGGATATGTTATCGTGTTAAACCTGTCCGAAAAACAATCTGTCTCTTTCTCTGAGTGTTTTTTGGGAGAGTTTTCTGACTCACGCGATCTAAGCTCCGCCCAGTGTGGCAAAAAAAAAAAAAAATCCTCTCAGCTGTACCACGTGACAGCTATAGAGGCACCCACAATTGGAATAGGCAGTCCAATCCACACAGCGACCTCTGCTGGCCAGTTGAATTCAATGTCTTAAATAGGCCTGTACATGTCTATTCTTTTAATTCATGGTGAATTAACAAAAAAATGGCGGGAATTAGAGCTTTCTTCGCCATCCTTGAGAAGTTTAGTCACTTCATAGGATATGTTATTGTGTTAAACCTGTCTGAAAAACAATCTGTCTCTTTCTCTGAGTGTTTTTTGGGAGAGTTTTCTGACTTGCGCGATCTAAGCTCCGCCCAGTGTGGCAAAAAAAAATAAAAATCCTCTCAGCTGTACCACGTGACAACTATAGAGGCACCCTCAATTGGAATAGGCAGTCCAATCCACACAGCAACCTCTGCTGGCCATTTGAATTCAATGTCTTAAATAGGCCTGTACATGTCTATTCTTTTAATTCATGGTGAATTAACAAAAAAATGGCGGGAATTAGAGCTTTCTTCGCCATCCTTGAGAAGTTTAGTCACTTCATAGGATATGTTATCGTGTTAAACCTGTCCGAAAAACAATCTGTCTCTTTCTCTGAGTGTTTTTTGGGAGAGTTTTCTGATTTGCGCGATCTAAGCTCCGCTCAGTGTGGCAAAAAAAAAAAAAAAAAATCTTTCAGCTGTATCACGTGACTGCTACAGAGACACCCACAATTGGAATAGGCAGTCTAGGCCATAGAGCGACCTCTGTTGGCCATTTGAATTCAGTGCTTTAAATAGGCCCTCAGACTGAAAATTTTAGCCACCATGTTTGAGAAACATAGTTGGATCTCTGAAGCCAAGAACACCCTGAGCGAGCCGAAGGCGAGCGAGCTGGGCTCAGGCGGGCTTGGAGCGGGACCCTAGGGCCCCCTCAGGCCTCCGCCGAAGGCGGAGCGGAGCGGGACCCTAGGGCCCCCTGACCCTGTGAAATACAATATCATATAAATAAATAAATCAATTAAAAAAAAAAAAAACTTTTCAGTTGTGTCACGTGACAGCTATAGAGACAGCTATAGAGACACCCACAATTGGAATAGGCAGTCTAACCCACACAGCGACCTCTGCTGGTCAGTTGAATTCAGTGTCTTAAATAGGCCTGTAAATGTTTATTTTTTTATTTCAAGGTGAAGTAACAAAAAATGGCGGGAATTAGAGCTTTCTTCGCCATCCTTGAGAAGTTTAGTCACTTCATAGGATATGTTATCGTGTTAAACCTGTCTGAAAAACAATCTGTCTCTTTCTCTGAGTTTTTTTTGGGAGAGTTTTCTGACTTGCCCAATCTAAGCTCCGCCCAGTGTGGCAAAAAAAAAAAAAAATACTCTCAGCTGTACCACGTGACAGCTATAGAGGCACCCACAATTGGAATAGGCAGTCTAATCCACACAGCGACCTCTGCTGGTCAGTTTAATTCAATGTCTTAAATAGGCCTGTACATGTCTATTCTTTTAATTCATGGTGAATTAACAAAAAAATGGCGGGAATTAGAGCTTTCTTCGCCATCCTTGAGAAGTTTAGTCACTTCATAGGATATGTTATCGTGTTAAACCTGTCTGAAAAACAATCTGTCTCTTTCTCTGAGTGTTTTTTGGGAGAGTTTTCTGACTTGCGCGATCTAAGCTCCGCCCAGTGTGGCAAAAAAAAAAAAAAAAATCCTCTCAGCTGTACCACGTGACAGCTATAGAGGCACCCTCAATTGGAATAGGCAGCCTAATCCACACAGCGACCTCTGCTGGCCAGTTGAATTCAGTGTCTTAAATAGGCCTGTACATGTCTATTCTTTTAATTCATGGTGAATTAACAAAAAATGGCGGGAATTAGAGCTTTCTTCGCCATCCTTGAGAAGTTTAGTCACTTCATAGGATATGTTATCATGTTAAACCTGTCCGAAAAACAATCTGTCTCTTTCTCTGAGTGTTTTTTGGGAGAGTTTTCTGACTTGCGCGATCTAAGCTCCGCTCAGTGTGGCAAATAAAAAAAAAAAAAATCTTTCAGCTGTAACACGTGACTTCTACATAGACACCCACAATTGGAATAGGCAGACTAGGCCATAGAGCGACCTCTGTTGGCCATTTGAATTCAGTGCTTTAAATAGGCCCTCAGACTGAAAATTTTAGCCACCATGTTTGAGAAACATAGTTGGATCTCTGAAGCCAAGAACACCCTGAGCGAGCCGAAGGCGAGCGGAGCGAAGCCGGGCTCAGGCGGAGCGCTGAGGGGACCCTAGGGCCCCCGCCGAAGGCGGAGCGCTGAGGGGACCCTAGGGCCCCCTGACCCTGCGAAATACAATATCATATAAATAAATAAATCAATTAAAAAAAAAAAAAACTTTTCAGTTGTATCACGTGACAGCTATAGAGGCACCCACAATTGGAATAGGCAGTCAAAGCAACACAGTGACCTCTGCTGGCCAGTTGAATTCAGTGTTTTAAATAGGCCTGTACATGTCTATTCTTTTAATTCATGGTGAATTAACAAAAAATGGCGGGAATTAGAGCTTTCTTCGCCATCCTTGAGAGGTTTAGTCACTTCATAGGATATGTTATCATGTTAAACCTGTCCGAAAAACAATCTGTCTCTTTCTCTGAGTGTTTTTTGGGAGAGTTTTCTGACTTACGCGATCTAAGCTCCGCCCAGTGTGGCAAAAAAAAAAAAAAATCCTCTCAGCTGTACCACGTGACAGCTATAGAGGCACCCACAATTGGAATAGGCAGTCCAATCCACACAGCGACCTCTGCTGGCCAGTTGAATTCAATGTCTTAAATAGGCCTGTACATGTCTATTCTTTTAATTCATGGTGAATTAACAAAAAAATGGCGGGAATTAGAGCTTTCTTCGCCATCCTTGAGAAGTTTAGTCACTTCATAGGATATGTTATCGTGTTAAACCTGTCTGAAAAACAATCTGTCTCTTTCTCTGAGTGTTTTTTGGGAGAGTTTTCTGACTTGCGCGATCTAAGCTCCGCCCAGTGTGGCAAAAAAAAATAAAAATCCTCTCAGCTGTACCACGTGACAACTATAGAGGCACCCTCAATTGGAATAGGCAGTCCAATCCACACAGCAACCTCTGCTGGCCATTTGAATTCAATGTCTTAAATAGGCCTGTACATGTCTATTCTTTTAATTCATGGTGAATTAACAAAAAAATGGCGGGAATTAGAGCTTTCTTCGCCATCCTTGAGAAGTTTAGTCACTTCATAGGATATGTTATCGTGTTAAACCTGTCCGAAAAACAATCTGTCTCTTTCTCTGAGTGTTTTTTGGGAGAGTTTTCTGATTTGCGCGATCTAAGCTCCGCTCAGTGTGGCAAAAAAAAAAAAAAAAAATCTTTCAGCTGTATCACGTGACTGCTACAGAGACACCCACAATTGGAATAGGCAGTCTAGGCCATAGAGCGACCTCTGTTGGCCATTTGAATTCAGTGCTTTAAATAGGCCCTCAGACTGAAAATTTTAGCCACCATGTTTGAGAAACATAGTTGGATCTCTGAAGCCAAGAACACCCTGAGCGAGCCGAAGGCGAGCGAGCCGGGCTCAGGCGGGCTTGGAGCGGGACCCTAGGGCCCCCTCAGGCCTCCGCCGAAGGCGGAGCGGAGCGGGACCCTAGGGCCCCCTGACCCTGTGAAATACAATATCATATAAATAAATAAATCAATTAAAAAAAAAAAAAACTTTTCAGTTGTATCACGTGACAGCTATAGAGACACCCACAATTGGAATAGGCAGTCAAAGCTACACAGTGACCTCTGCTGGCCAGTTGAATTCAGTGGTTTAAATAGGCCTGTACATGTCTATTCTTTTAATTCATGGTGAATTAACAAAAAATGGCGGGAATTAGAGCTTTCTTCGCCATCCTTGAGAAGTTTAGTCACTTCATAGGATATGTTATCATGTTAAACCTGTCCGAAAAACAATCTGTCTCTTTCTCTGAGTGTTCTTTGGGAGAGTTTTCTGACTTACGCGATCTAAGCTCCGCCCAGTGTGGCAAAAAAAAAATAAAAAATCTTCTCAGCTGTACCACGTGACAGCTATTGAGGCACCCACAATTGGAATAGGCAGTCTAATCCACACAGCGACCTCTGCTGGCCAGTTGAATTCAATGTCTTAAATGGGCCTGTACATGTCTATTCTTTTAATTCATGGTGAATTAACAAAAAAAGGGCGGGAATTAGAGCTTTCTTCGCCATCCTTGAGAAGTTTAGTCACTTCATAGGATATGTTATCGTGTTAAACCTGTCTGAAAAACAATCTGTCTCTTTCTCTGAGTGTTTTTTGGGAGAGTTTTCTGACTTGCGCGATCTAAGCTCCGCCCAGTGTGGCAAAAAAAAATAAAAATCCTCTCAGCTGTACCACGTGACAACTATAGAGGCACCCTCAATTGGAATAGGCAGTCCAATCCACACAGCAACCTCTGCTGGCCATTTGAATTCAATGTCTTAAATAGGCCTGTACATGTCTATTCTTTTAATTCATGGTGAATTAACAAAAAAATGGCGGGAATTAGAGCTTTCTTCGCCATCCTTGAGAAGTTTAGTCACTTCATAGGATATGTTATCGTGTTAAACCTGTCCGAAAAACAATCTGTCTCTTTCTCTGAGTGTTTTTTGGGAGAGTTTTCTGATTTGCGCGATCTAAGCTCCGCTCAGTGTGGCAAAAAAAAAAAAAAAAAATCTTTCAGCTGTATCACGTGACTGCTACAGAGACACCCACAATTGGAATAGGCAGTCTAGGCCATAGAGCGACCTCTGTTGGCCATTTGAATTCAGTGCTTTAAATAGGCCCTCAGACTGAAAATTTTAGCCACCATGTTTGAGAAACATAGTTGGATCTCTGAAGCCAAGAACACCCTGAGCGAGCCGAAGGCGAGCGAGCTGGGCTCAGGCGGGCTTGGAGCGGGACCCTAGGGCCCCCTCAGGCCTCCGCCGAAGGCGGAGCGGAGCGGGACCCTAGGGCCCCCTGACCCTGTGAAATACAATATCATATAAATAAATAAATCAATTAAAAAAAAAAAAAACTTTTCAGTTGTGTCACGTGACAGCTATAGAGACAGCTATAGAGACACCCACAATTGGAATAGGCAGTCTAACCCACACAGCGACCTCTGCTGGTCAGTTGAATTCAGTGTCTTAAATAGGCCTGTAAATGTTTATTTTTTTAATTCAAGGTGAAGTAACAAAAAATGGCGGGAATTAGAGCTTTCTTCGCCATCCTTGAGAAGTTTAGTCACTTCATAGGATATGTTATCGTGTTAAACCTGTCTGAAAAACAATCTGTCTCTTTCTCTGAGTTTTTTTTGGGAGAGTTTTCTGACTTGCCCAATCTAAGCTCCGCCCAGTGTGGCAAAAAAAAAAAAAAATACTCTCAGCTGTACCACGTGACAGCTATAGAGGCACCCACAATTGGAATAGGCAGTCTAATCCACACAGCGACCTCTGCTGGTCAGTTTAATTCAATGTCTTAAATAGGCCTGTACATGTCTATTCTTTTAATTCATGGTGAATTAACAAAAAAATGGCGGGAATTAGAGCTTTCTTCGCCATCCTTGAGAAGTTTAGTCACTTCATAGGATATGTTATCGTGTTAAACCTGTCTGAAAAACAATCTGTCTCTTTCTCTGAGTGTTTTTTGGGAGAGTTTTCTGACTTGCGCGATCTAAGCTCCGCCCAGTGTGGCAAAAAAAAAAAAAAAAATCCTCTCAGCTGTACCACGTGACAGCTATAGAGGCACCCTCAATTGGAATAGGCAGCCTAATCCACACAGCGACCTCTGCTGGCCAGTTGAATTCAGTGTCTTAAATAGGCCTGTACATGTCTATTCTTTTAATTCATGGTGAATTAACAAAAAATGGCGGGAATTAGAGCTTTCTTCGCCATCCTTGAGAAGTTTAGTCACTTCATAGGATATGTTATCATGTTAAACCTGTCCGAAAAACAATCTGTCTCTTTCTCTGAGTGTTTTTTGGGAGAGTTTTCTGACTTGCGCGATCTAAGCTCCGCTCAGTGTGGCAAATAAAAAAAAAAAAAATCTTTCAGCTGTAACACGTGACTTCTACATAGACACCCACAATTGGAATAGGCAGACTAGGCCATAGAGCGACCTCTGTTGGCCATTTGAATTCAGTGCTTTAAATAGGCCCTCAGACTGAAAATTTTAGCCACCATGTTTGAGAAACATAGTTGGATCTCTGAAGCCAAGAACACCCTGAGCGAGCCGAAGGCGAGCGGAGCGAAGCCGGGCTCAGGCGGGCTTGGAGCGGGACCCTAGGGCCCCCTGACCCTGTGAAATACAATATCATATAAATAAATAAATCAATTAAAAAAAAAAAAAACTTTTCAGTTGTATCACGTGACAGCTATAGAGACACCCACAATTGGAATAGGCAGTCAAAGCTACACAGTGACCTCTGCTGGCCAGTTCAATTCAGTGTTTTAAATAGGCCTGTACATGTCTATTCTTTTAATTCATGGTGAATTAACAAAAAATGGCGGGAATTAGAGCTTTCTTCGCCATCCTTGAGAAGTTTAGTCACTTCATAGGATATGTTATCGTGTTAAACCTGTCTGAAAAACAATCTGTCTCTTTCTCTGAGTGTTTTTTGGGAGAGTTTTCTGACTTGCGCGATCTAAGCTCCGCCCAGTGTGGCAAAAAAAAATAAAAATCCTCTCAGCTGTACCACGTGACAGCTATAGAGGTACCCACAATTGGAATAGGCAGTCCAATCCACACAGCGACCTCTGCTGGCCAGTTGAATTCAATGTCTTAAATAGGCCTGTACATGTCTATTCTTTTAATTCATGGTGAATTAACAAAAAAATGGCGGGAATTAGAGCTTTCTTCGCCATCCTTGAGAAGTTTAGTCACTTCATAGGATATGTTATCGTGTTAAACCTGTCTGAAAAACAATCTGTCTCTTTCTCTGAGTGTTTTTTGGGAGAGTTTTCTGACTTGCGCGATCTAAGCTCCGCCCAGTGTGGCAAAAAAAAATAAAAATTCTCTCAGCTGTACCACGTGACAACTATAGAGGCACCCTCAATTGGAATAGGCAGTCCAATCCACACAGCAACCTCTGCTGGCCATTTGAATTCAATGTCTTAAATAGGCCTGTACATGTCTATTCTTTTAATTCATGGTGAATTAACAAAAAAATGGCGGGAATTAGAGCTTTCTTCGCCATCCTTGAGAAGTTTAGTCACTTCATAGGATATGTTATCGTGTTAAACCTGTCCGAAAAACAATCTGTCTCTTTCTCTGAGTGTTTTTTGGGAGAGTTTTCTGATTTGCGCGATCTAAGCTCCGCTCAGTGTGGCAAAAAAAAAAAAAAAAAATCTTTCAGCTGTATCACGTGACTGCTACAGAGACACCCACAATTGGAATAGGCAGTCTAGGCCATAGAGCGACCTCTGTTGGCCATTTGAATTCAGTGCTTTAAATAGGCCCTCAGACTGAAAATTTTAGCCACCATGTTTGAGAAACATAGTTGGATCTCTGAAGCCAAGAACACCCTGAGCGAGCCGAAGGCGAGCGAGCCGGGCTCAGGCGGGCTTGGAGCGGGACCCTAGGGCCCCCTCAGGCCTCCGCCGAAGGCGGAGCGGAGCGGGACCCTAGGGCCCCCTGACCCTGTGAAATACAATATCATATAAATAAATAAATCAATTAAAAAAAAAAAAAACTTTTCAGTTGTATCACGTGACAGCTATAGAGACAGCTATAGAGACACCCACAATTGGAATAGGCAGTCTAACCCACACAGCGACCTCTGCTGGCCAGTTGAATTCAGTGTCTTAAATAGGCCTGTACATGTTTATTTTTTTAATTCAAGGTGAAGTAACAAAAAATGGCGGGAATTAGAGCTTTCTTCGCCATCCTTGAGAAGTTTAGTCACTTCATAGGATATGTTATCGTGTTAAACCTGTCTGAAAAACAATCTGTCTCTTTCTCTGAGTTTTTTTTGGGAGAGTTTTCTGACTTGCGCGATCTAAGCTCCGCTCAGTGTGGCAAATAAAAAAAAAAAAAATCTTTCAGCTGTAACACGTGACTTCTACATAGACACCCACAATTGGAATAGGCAGACTAGGCCATAGAGCGACCTCTGTTGGCCATTTGAATTCAGTGCTTTAAATAGGCCCTCAGACTGAAAATTTTAGCCACCATGTTTGAGAAACATAGTTGGATCTCTGAAGCCAAGAACACCCTGAGCGAGCCGAAGGCGAGCGGAGCGAAGCCGGGCTCAGGCGGGCTTGGAGCGGGACCCTAGGGCCCCCTCAGGCCTCCGCCGAAGGCGGAGCGGAGCGGGACCCTAGGGCCCCCTCAGGCCTCCGCCGAAGGCGGAGCGGAGCGGGACCCTAGGGCCCCCTCAGGCCTCCGCCGAAGGCGGAGCGGAGCGGGACCCTAGGGCCCCCTCAGGCCTCCGCCGAAGGCGGAGCGGAGCGGGACCCTAGGGCCCCCTCAGGCCTCCGCCGAAGGCGGAGCGGAGCGGGACCCTAGGGCCCCCTCAGGCCTCCGCCGAAGGCGGAGCGGAGCGGGACCCTAGGGCCCCCTCAGGCCTCCGCCGAAGGCGGAGCGGAGCGGGACCCTAGGGCCCCCTGACCCTGTGAAATACAATATCATATAAATAAATAAATCAATTAAAAAAAAAAAAAACTTTTCAGTTGTATCACGTGACAGCTATAGAGACACCCACAATTGGAATAGGCAGTCAAAGCTACACAGTGACCTCTGCTGGCCAGTTCAATTCAGTGTTTTAAATAGGCCTGTACATGTCTATTCTTTTAATTCATGGTGAATTAACAAAAAATGGCGGGAATTAGAGCTTTCTTCGCCATCCTTGAGAAGTTTAGTCACTTCATAGGATATGTTATCGTGTTAAACCTGTCTGAAAAACAATCTGTCTCTTTCTCTGAGTGTTTTTTGGGAGAGTTTTCTGACTTGCGCGATCTAAGCTCCGCCCAGTGTGGCAAAAAAAAATAAAAATCCTCTCAGCTGTACCACGTGACAGCTATAGAGGTACCCACAATTGGAATAGGCAGTCCAATCCACACAGCGACCTCTGCTGGCCAGTTGAATTCAATGTCTTAAATAGGCCTGTACATGTCTATTCTTTTAATTCATGGTGAATTAACAAAAAAATGGCGGGAATTAGAGCTTTCTTCGCCATCCTTGAGAAGTTTAGTCACTTCATAGGATATGTTATCGTGTTAAACCTGTCTGAAAAACAATCTGTCTCTTTCTCTGAGTGTTTTTTGGGAGAGTTTTCTGACTTGCGCGATCTAAGCTCCGCCCAGTGTGGCAAAAAAAAATAAAAATTCTCTCAGCTGTACCACGTGACAACTATAGAGGCACCCTCAATTGGAATAGGCAGTCCAATCCACACAGCAACCTCTGCTGGCCATTTGAATTCAATGTCTTAAATAGGCCTGTACATGTCTATTCTTTTAATTCATGGTGAATTAACAAAAAAATGGCGGGAATTAGAGCTTTCTTCGCCATCCTTGAGAAGTTTAGTCACTTCATAGGATATGTTATCGTGTTAAACCTGTCCGAAAAACAATCTGTCTCTTTCTCTGAGTGTTTTTTGGGAGAGTTTTCTGATTTGCGCGATCTAAGCTCCGCTCAGTGTGGCAAAAAAAAAAAAAAAAAATCTTTCAGCTGTATCACGTGACTGCTACAGAGACACCCACAATTGGAATAGGCAGTCTAGGCCATAGAGCGACCTCTGTTGGCCATTTGAATTCAGTGCTTTAAATAGGCCCTCAGACTGAAAATTTTAGCCACCATGTTTGAGAAACATAGTTGGATCTCTGAAGCCAAGAACACCCTGAGCGAGCCGAAGGCGAGCGAGCCGGGCTCAGGCGGGCTTGGAGCGGGACCCTAGGGCCCCCTCAGGCCTCCGCCGAAGGCGGAGCGGAGCGGGACCCTAGGGCCCCCTGACCCTGTGAAATACAATATCATATAAATAAATAAATCAATTAAAAAAAAAAAAAACTTTTCAGTTGTATCACGTGACAGCTATAGAGACAGCTATAGAGACACCCACAATTGGAATAGGCAGTCTAACCCACACAGCGACCTCTGCTGGCCAGTTGAATTCAGTGTCTTATATAGGCCTGTACATGTTTATTTTTTTAATTCAAGGTGAAGTAACAAAAAATGGCGGGAATTAGAGCTTTCTTCGCCATCCTTGAGAAGTTTAGTCACTTCATAGGATATGTTATCGTGTTAAACCTGTCTGAAAAACAATCTGTCTCTTTCTCTGAGTTTTTTTTGGGAGAGTTTTCTGACTTGCGCGATCTAAGCTCCGCTCAGTGTGGCAAATAAAAAAAAAAAAAATCTTTCAGCTGTAACACGTGACTTCTACATAGACACCCACAATTGGAATAGGCAGACTAGGCCATAGAGCGACCTCTGTTGGCCATTTGAATTCAGTGCTTTAAATAGGCCCTCAGACTGAAAATTTTAGCCACCATGTTTGAGAAACATAGTTGGATCTCTGAAGCCAAGAACACCCTGAGCGAGCCGAAGGCGAGCGGAGCGAAGCCGGGCTCAGGCGGGCTTGGAGCGGGACCCTAGGGCCCCCTGACCCTGTGAAATACAATATCATATAAATAAATAAATCAATTAAAAAAAAAAAAAACTTTTCAGTTGTATCACGTGACAGCTATAGAGACACCCACAATTGGAATAGGCAGTCAAAGCTACACAGTGACCTCTGCTGGCCAGTTCAATTCAGTGTTTTAAATAGGCCAGTACATGTCTATTCTTTTAATTCATGGTGAATTAACAAAAAATGGCGGGAATTAGAGCTTTCTTCGCCATCCTTGAGAAGTTTAGTCACTTCATAGGATATGTTATCGTGTTAAACCTGTCTGAAAAACAATCTGTCTCTTTCTCTGAGTGTTTTTTGGGAGAGTTTTCTGACTTGCGCGATCTAAGCTCCGCCCAGTGTGGCAAAAAAAAATAAAAATCCTCTCAGCTGTACCACGTGACAGCTATAGAGGTACCCACAATTGGAATAGGCAGTCCAATCCACACAGCGACCTCTGCTGGCCAGTTGAATTCAATGTCTTAAATAGGCCTGTACATGTCTATTCTTTTAATTCATGGTGAATTAACAAAAAAATGGCGGGAATTAGAGCTTTCTTCGCCATCCTTGAGAAGTTTAGTCACTTCATAGGATATGTTATCGTGTTAAACCTGTCTGAAAAACAATCTGTCTCTTTCTCTGAGTGTTTTTTGGGAGAGTTTTCTGACTTGCGCGATCTAAGCTCCGCCCAGTGTGGCAAAAAAAAATAAAAATTCTCTCAGCTGTACCACGTGACAACTATAGAGGCACCCTCAATTGGAATAGGCAGTCCAATCCACACAGCAACCTCTGCTGGCCATTTGAATTCAATGTCTTAAATAGGCCTGTACATGTCTATTCTTTTAATTCATGGTGAATTAACAAAAAAATGGCGGGAATTAGAGCTTTCTTCGCCATCCTTGAGAAGTTTAGTCACTTCATAGGATATGTTATCGTGTTAAACCTGTCCGAAAAACAATCTGTCTCTTTCTCTGAGTGTTTTTTGGGAGAGTTTTCTGATTTGCGCGATCTAAGCTCCGCTCAGTGTGGCAAAAAAAAAAAAAAAAAATCTTTCAGCTGTATCACGTGACTGCTACAGAGACACCCACAATTGGAATAGGCAGTCTAGGCCATAGAGCGACCTCTGTTGGCCATTTGAATTCAGTGCTTTAAATAGGCCCTCAGACTGAAAATTTTAGCCACCATGTTTGAGAAACATAGTTGGATCTCTGAAGCCAAGAACACCCTGAGCGAGCCGAAGGCGAGCGAGCCGGGCTCAGGCGGGCTTGGAGCGGGACCCTAGGGCCCCCTCAGGCCTCCGCCGAAGGCGGAGCGGAGCGGGACCCTAGGGCCCCCTGACCCTGTGAAATACAATATCATATAAATAAATAAATCAATTAAAAAAAAAAAAAACTTTTCAGTTGTATCACGTGACAGCTATAGAGACAGCTATAGAGACACCCACAATTGGAATAGGCAGTCTAACCCACACAGCGACCTCTGCTGGCCAGTTGAATTCAGTGTTTTAAATAGGCCTGTACATGTCTATTCTTTTAATTCATGGTGAATTAACAAAAAATGGCGGGAATTAGAGCTTTCTTCGCCATCCTTGAGAAGTTTAGTCACTTCATAGGATATGTTATCATGTTAAACCTGTCCGAAAAACAATCTGTCTCTTTCTCTGAGTGTTTTTTGGGAGAGTTTTCTGACTTGCGCGATCTAAGCTCCGCTCAGTGTGGCAAATAAAAAAAAAAAAAATCTTTCAGCTGTAACATGTGACTTCTACATAGACACCCACAATTGGAATAGGCAGACTAGGCCATAGAGCGACCTCTGTTGGCCATTTGAATTCAGTGCTTTAAATAGGCCCTCAGACTGAAAATTTTAGCCACCATGTTTGAGAAACATAGTTGGATCTCTGAAGCCAAGAACACCCTGAGCGAGCCGAAGGCGAGCGGAGCGAAGCCGGGCTCAGGCGGGCTTGGAGCGGGACCCTGTGAAATACAATATCATATAAATAAATAAATCAATTAAAAAAAAAAAAAACTTTTCAGTTTTAACACGTGACAGCTATAGAGACACCCACAATTGGAATAGGCAGTCAAAGCTACACAGCGACCTCTGCTGGCCAGTTGAATTCAGCGTCTTAAATAGGCCTGTACATGTTTATTTTTTTAATTCAAGGTGAAGTAACAAAAAATGGCGGGAATTAGAGCTTTCTTCGCCATCCTTGAGAAGTTTAGTCACTTCATAGGATATGTTATCGTGTTAAACCTGTCTGAAAAACAATCTGTCTCTTTCTCTGAGTTTTTTTTGGGAGAGTTTTCTGACTTGCCCAATCTAAGCTCCGCCCAGTGTGGCAAAAAAAAAAAAAAATACTCTCAGCTGTACCACGTGACAGCTATAGAGGCACCTACAATTGGAATAGGCAGTCTAATCCACACAGCGACCTCTGCTGGCCAGTTGAATTCAATGTCTTAAATAGGCCTGTACATGTCTATTCTTTTAATTCATGGTGAATTAACAAAAAAATGGCGGGAATTAGAGCTTTCTTCGCCATCCTTGAGAAGTTTAGTCACTTCATAGGATATGTTATCGTGTTAAACCTGTCCGAAAAACAATCTGTCTCTTTCTCTGAGTGTTTTTTGGGAGAGTTTTCTGACTCACGCGATCTAAGCTCCGCCCAGTGTGGCAAAAAAAAAAAAAAATCCTCTCAGCTGTACCACGTGACAGCTATAGAGGCACCCACAATTGGAATAGGCAGTCCAATCCACACAGCGACCTCTGCTGGCCAGTTGAATTCAATGTCTTAAATAGGCCTGTACATGTCTATTCTTTTAATTCATGGTGAATTAACAAAAAAATGGCGGGAATTAGAGCTTTCTTCGCCATCCTTGAGAAGTTTAGTCACTTCATAGGATATGTTATTGTGTTAAACCTGTCTGAAAAACAATCTGTCTCTTTCTCTGAGTGTTTTTTGGGAGAGTTTTCTGACTTGCGCGATCTAAGCTCCGCCCAGTGTGGCAAAAAAAAATAAAAATCCTCTCAGCTGTACCACGTGACAACTATAGAGGCACCCTCAATTGGAATAGGCAGTCCAATCCACACAGCAACCTCTGCTGGCCATTTGAATTCAATGTCTTAAATAGGCCTGTACATGTCTATTCTTTTAATTCATGGTGAATTAACAAAAAAATGGCGGGAATTAGAGCTTTCTTCGCCATCCTTGAGAAGTTTAGTCACTTCATAGGATATGTTATCGTGTTAAACCTGTCCGAAAAACAATCTGTCTCTTTCTCTGAGTGTTTTTTGGGAGAGTTTTCTGATTTGCGCGATCTAAGCTCCGCTCAGTGTGGCAAAAAAAAAAAAAAAAAATCTTTCAGCTGTATCACGTGACTGCTACAGAGACACCCACAATTGGAATAGGCAGTCTAGGCCATAGAGCGACCTCTGTTGGCCATTTGAATTCAGTGCTTTAAATAGGCCCTCAGACTGAAAATTTTAGCCACCATGTTTGAGAAACATAGTTGGATCTCTGAAGCCAAGAACACCCTGAGCGAGCCGAAGGCGAGCGAGCTGGGCTCAGGCGGGCTTGGAGCGGGACCCTAGGGCCCCCTCAGGCCTCCGCCGAAGGCGGAGCGGAGCGGGACCCTAGGGCCCCCTGACCCTGTGAAATACAATATCATATAAATAAATAAATCAATTAAAAAAAAAAAAAACTTTTCAGTTGTGTCACGTGACAGCTATAGAGACAGCTATAGAGACACCCACAATTGGAATAGGCAGTCTAACCCACACAGCGACCTCTGCTGGTCAGTTGAATTCAGTGTCTTAAATAGGCCTGTAAATGTTTATTTTTTTAATTCAAGGTGAAGTAACAAAAAATGGCGGGAATTAGAGCTTTCTTCGCCATCCTTGAGAAGTTTAGTCACTTCATAGGATATGTTATCGTGTTAAACCTGTCTGAAAAACAATCTGTCTCTTTCTCTGAGTTTTTTTTGGGAGAGTTTTCTGACTTGCCCAATCTAAGCTCCGCCCAGTGTGGCAAAAAAAAAAAAAAATACTCTCAGCTGTACCACGTGACAGCTATAGAGGCACCCACAATTGGAATAGGCAGTCTAATCCACACAGCGACCTCTGCTGGTCAGTTTAATTCAATGTCTTAAATAGGCCTGTACATGTCTATTCTTTTAATTCATGGTGAATTAACAAAAAAATGGCGGGAATTAGAGCTTTCTTCGCCATCCTTGAGAAGTTTAGTCACTTCATAGGATATGTTATCGTGTTAAACCTGTCTGAAAAACAATCTGTCTCTTTCTCTGAGTGTTTTTTGGGAGAGTTTTCTGACTTGCGCGATCTAAGCTCCGCCCAGTGTGGCAAAAAAAAAAAAAAAAATCCTCTCAGCTGTACCACGTGACAGCTATAGAGGCACCCTCAATTGGAATAGGCAGCCTAATCCACACAGCGACCTCTGCTGGCCAGTTGAATTCAGTGTCTTAAATAGGCCTGTACATGTCTATTCTTTTAATTCATGGTGAATTAACAAAAAATGGCGGGAATTAGAGCTTTCTTCGCCATCCTTGAGAAGTTTAGTCACTTCATAGGATATGTTATCATGTTAAACCTGTCCGAAAAACAATCTGTCTCTTTCTCTGAGTGTTTTTTGGGAGAGTTTTCTGACTTGCGCGATCTAAGCTCCGCTCAGTGTGGCAAATAAAAAAAAAAAAAATCTTTCAGCTGTAACACGTGACTTCTACATAGACACCCACAATTGGAATAGGCAGACTAGGCCATAGAGCGACCTCTGTTGGCCATTTGAATTCAGTGCTTTAAATAGGCCCTCAGACTGAAAATTTTAGCCACCATGTTTGAGAAACATAGTTGGATCTCTGAAGCCAAGAACACCCTGAGCGAGCCGAAGGCGAGCGGAGCGAAGCCGGGCTCAGGCGGAGCGCTGAGGGGACCCTAGGGCCCCCTGACCCTGTGAAATACAATATCATATAAATAAATAAATCAATTAAAAAAAAAAAAAACTTTTCAGTTGTATCACGTGACAGCTATAGAGGCACCCACAATTGGAATAGGCAGTCAAAGCAACACAGTGACCTCTGCTGGCCAGTTGAATTCAGTGTTTTAAATAGGCCTGTACATGTCTATTCTTTTAATTCATGGTGAATTAACAAAAAATGGCGGGAATTAGAGCTTTCTTCGCCATCCTTGAGAGGTTTAGTCACTTCATAGGATATGTTATCATGTTAAACCTGTCCGAAAAACAATCTGTCTCTTTCTCTGAGTGTTTTTTGGGAGAGTTTTCTGACTTACGCGATCTAAGCTCCGCCCAGTGTGGCAAAAAAAAAAAAAAATCCTCTCAGCTGTACCACGTGACAGCTATAGAGGCACCCACAATTGGAATAGGCAGTCCAATCCACACAGCGACCTCTGCTGGCCAGTTGAATTCAATGTCTTAAATAGGCCTGTACATGTCTATTCTTTTAATTCATGGTGAATTAACAAAAAAATGGCGGGAATTAGAGCTTTCTTCGCCATCCTTGAGAAGTTTAGTCACTTCATAGGATATGTTATCGTGTTAAACCTGTCTGAAAAACAATCTGTCTCTTTCTCTGAGTGTTTTTTGGGAGAGTTTTCTGACTTGCGCGATCTAAGCTCCGCCCAGTGTGGCAAAAAAAAATAAAAATCCTCTCAGCTGTACCACGTGACAACTATAGAGGCACCCTCAATTGGAATAGGCAGTCCAATCCACACAGCAACCTCTGCTGGCCATTTGAATTCAATGTCTTAAATAGGCCTGTACATGTCTATTCTTTTAATTCATGGTGAATTAACAAAAAAATGGCGGGAATTAGAGCTTTCTTCGCCATCCTTGAGAAGTTTAGTCACTTCATAGGATATGTTATCGTGTTAAACCTGTCCGAAAAACAATCTGTCTCTTTCTCTGAGTGTTTTTTGGGAGAGTTTTCTGATTTGCGCGATCTAAGCTCCGCTCAGTGTGGCAAAAAAAAAAAAAAAAAATCTTTCAGCTGTATCACGTGACTGCTACAGAGACACCCACAATTGGAATAGGCAGTCTAGGCCATAGAGCGACCTCTGTTGGCCATTTGAATTCAGTGCTTTAAATAGGCCCTCAGACTGAAAATTTTAGCCACCATGTTTGAGAAACATAGTTGGATCTCTGAAGCCAAGAACACCCTGAGCGAGCCGAAGGCGAGCGAGCCGGGCTCAGGCGGGCTTGGAGCGGGACCCTAGGGCCCCCTCAGGCCTCCGCCGAAGGCGGAGCGGAGCGGGACCCTAGGGCCCCCTGACCCTGTGAAATACAATATCATATAAATAAATAAATCAATTAAAAAAAAAAAAAACTTTTCAGTTGTATCACGTGACAGCTATAGAGACACCCACAATTGGAATAGGCAGTCAAAGCTACACAGTGACCTCTGCTGGCCAGTTGAATTCAGTGGTTTAAATAGGCCTGTACATGTCTATTCTTTTAATTCATGGTGAATTAACAAAAAATGGCGGGAATTAGAGCTTTCTTCGCCATCCTTGAGAAGTTTAGTCACTTCATAGGATATGTTATCATGTTAAACCTGTCCGAAAAACAATCTGTCTCTTTCTCTGAGTGTTCTTTGGGAGAGTTTTCTGACTTACGCGATCTAAGCTCCGCCCAGTGTGGCAAAAAAAAAATAAAAAATCTTCTCAGCTGTACCACGTGACAGCTATTGAGGCACCCACAATTGGAATAGGCAGTCTAATCCACACAGCGACCTCTGCTGGCCAGTTGAATTCAATGTCTTAAATGGGCCTGTACATGTCTATTCTTTTAATTCATGGTGAATTAACAAAAAAAGGGCGGGAATTAGAGCTTTCTTCGCCATCCTTGAGAAGTTTAGTCACTTCATAGGATATGTTATCGTGTTAAACCTGTCTGAAAAACAATCTGTCTCTTTCTCTGAGTGTTTTTTGGGAGAGTTTTCTGACTTGCGCGATCTAAGCTCCGCCCAGTGTGGCAAAAAAAAATAAAAATCCTCTCAGCTGTACCACGTGACAGCTATAGAGGTACCCACAATTGGAATAGGCAGTCCAATCCACACAGCGACCTCTGCTGGCCAGTTGAATTCAATGTCTTAAATAGGCCTGTACATGTCTATTCTTTTAATTCATGGTGAATTAACAAAAAAATGGCGGGAATTAGAGCTTTCTTCGCCATCCTTGAGAAGTTTAGTCACTTCATAGGATATGTTATCGTGTTAAACCTGTCTGAAAAACAATCTGTCTCTTTCTCTGAGTGTTTTTTGGGAGAGTTTTCTGACTTGCGCGATCTAAGCTCCGCCCAGTGTGGCAAAAAAAAATAAAAATCCTCTCAGCTGTACCACGTGACAACTATAGAGGCACCCTCAATTGGAATAGGCAGTCCAATCCACACAGCAACCTCTGCTGGCCATTTGAATTCAATGTCTTAAATAGGCCTGTACATGTCTATTCTTTTAATTCATGGTGAATTAACAAAAAAATGGCGGGAATTAGAGCTTTCTTCGCCATCCTTGAGAAGTTTAGTCACTTCATAGGATATGTTATCGTGTTAAACCTGTCCGAAAAACAATCTGTCTCTTTCTCTGAGTGTTTTTTGGGAGAGTTTTCTGATTTGCGCGATCTAAGCTCCGCTCAGTGTGGCAAAAAAAAAAAAAAAAAATCTTTCAGCTGTATCACGTGACTGCTACAGAGACACCCACAATTGGAATAGGCAGTCTAGGCCATAGAGCGACCTCTGTTGGCCATTTGAATTCAGTGCTTTAAATAGGCCCTCAGACTGAAAATTTTAGCCACCATGTTTGAGAAACATAGTTGGATCTCTGAAGCCAAGAACACCCTGAGCGAGCCGAAGGCGAGCGAGCCGGGCTCAGGCGGGCTTGGAGCGGGACCCTAGGGCCCCCTCAGGCCTCCGCCGAAGGCGGAGCGGAGCGGGACCCTAGGGCCCCCTGACCCTGTGAAATACAATATCATATAAATAAATAAATCAATTAAAAAAAAAAAAAACTTTTCAGTTGTATCACGTGACAGCTATAGAGACACCCACAATTGGAATAGGCAGTCAAAGCTACACAGTGACCTCTGCTGGCCAGTTCAATTCAGTGTTTTAAATAGGCCTGTACATGTCTATTCTTTTAATTCATGGTGAATTAACAAAAAATGGCGGGAATTAGAGCTTTCTTCGCCATCCTTGAGAAGTTTAGTCACTTCATAGGATATGTTATCGTGTTAAACCTGTCTGAAAAACAATCTGTCTCTTTCTCTGAGTGTTTTTTGGGAGAGTTTTCTGACTTGCGCGATCTAAGCTCCGCCCAGTGTGGCAAAAAAAAATAAAAATCCTCTCAGCTGTACCACGTGACAGCTATAGAGGTACCCACAATTGGAATAGGCAGTCCAATCCACACAGCGACCTCTGCTGGCCAGTTGAATTCAATGTCTTAAATAGGCCTGTACATGTCTATTCTTTTAATTCATGGTGAATTAACAAAAAAATGGCGGGAATTAGAGCTTTCTTCGCCATCCTTGAGAAGTTTAGTCACTTCATAGGATATGTTATCGTGTTAAACCTGTCTGAAAAACAATCTGTCTCTTTCTCTGAGTGTTTTTTGGGAGAGTTTTCTGACTTGCGCGATCTAAGCTCCGCCCAGTGTGGCAAAAAAAAATAAAAATTCTCTCAGCTGTACCACGTGACAACTATAGAGGCACCCTCAATTGGAATAGGCTGTCCAATCCACACAGCAACCTCTGCTGGCCATTTGAATTCAATGTCTTAAATAGGCCTGTACATGTCTATTCTTTTAATTCATGGTGAATTAACAAAAAAATGGCGGGAATTAGAGCTTTCTTCGCCATCCTTGAGAAGTTTAGTCACTTCATAGGATATGTTATCGTGTTAAACCTGTCCGAAAAACAATCTGTCTCTTTCTCTGAGTGTTTTTTGGGAGAGTTTTCTGATTTGCGCGATCTAAGCTCCGCTCAGTGTGGCAAAAAAAAAAAAAAAAAATCTTTCAGCTGTATCACGTGACTGCTACAGAGACACCCACAATTGGAATAGGCAGTCTAGGCCATAGAGCGACCTCTGTTGGCCATTTGAATTCAGTGCTTTAAATAGGCCCTCAGACTGAAAATTTTAGCCACCATGTTTGAGAAACATAGTTGGATCTCTGAAGCCAAGAACACCCTGAGCGAGCCGAAGGCGAGCGAGCCGGGCTCAGGCGGGCTTGGAGCGGGACCCTAGGGCCCCCTCAGGCCTCCGCCGAAGGCGGAGCGGAGCGGGACCCTAGGGCCCCCTGACCCTGTGAAATACAATATCATATAAATAAATAAATCAATTAAAAAAAAAAAAAACTTTTCAGTTGTATCACGTGACAGCTATAGAGACAGCTATAGAGACACCCACAATTGGAATAGGCAGTCTAACCCACACAGCGACCTCTGCTGGCCAGTTGAATTCAGTGTCTTATATAGGCCTGTACATGTTTAATTTTTAATTCAAGGTGAAGTAACAAAAAATGGCGGGAATTAGAGCTTTCTTCGCCATCCTTGAGAAGTTTAGTCACTTGATAGGATATGTTATCGTGTTAAACCTGTCTGAAAAACAATCTGTCTCTTTCTCTGAGTTTTTTTTGGGAGAGTTTTCTGACTTGCGCGATCTAAGCTCCGCTCAGTGTGGCAAATAAAAAAAAAAAAAATCTTTCAGCTGTAACACGTGACTTCTACATAGACACCCACAATTGGAATAGGCAGACTAGGCCATAGAGCGACCTCTGTTGGCCATTTGAATTCAGTGCTTTAAATAGGCCCTCAGACTGAAAATTTTAGCCACCATGTTTGAGAAACATAGTTGGATCTCTGAAGCCAAGAACACCCTGAGCGAGCCGAAGGCGAGCGGAGCGAAGCCGGGCTCAGGCGGGCTTGGAGCGGGACCCTAGGGCCCCCTCAGGCCTCCGCCGAAGGCGGAGCGGAGCGGGACCCTAGGGCCCCCTGACCCTGTGAAATACAATATCATATAAATAAATAAATCAATTAAAAAAAAAAAAAACTTTTCAGTTGTATCACGTGACAGCTATAGAGACACCCACAATTGGAATAGGCAGTCAAAGCTACACAGTGACCTCTGCTGGCCAGTTCAATTCAGTGTTTTAAATAGGCCTGTACATGTCTATTCTTTTAATTCATGGTGAATTAACAAAAAATGGCGGGAATTAGAGCTTTCTTCGCCATCCTTGAGAAGTTTAGTCACTTCATAGGATATGTTATCGTGTTAAACCTGTCTGAAAAACAATCTGTCTCTTTCTCTGAGTGTTTTTTGGGAGAGTTTTCTGACTTGCGCGATCTAAGCTCCGCCCAGTGTGGCAAAAAAAAATAAAAATCCTCTCAGCTGTACCACGTGACAGCTATAGAGGTACCCACAATTGGAATAGGCAGTCCAATCCACACAGCGACCTCTGCTGGCCAGTTGAATTCAATGTCTTAAATAGGCCTGTACATGTCTATTCTTTTAATTCATGGTGAATTAACAAAAAAATGGCGGGAATTAGAGCTTTCTTCGCCATCCTTGAGAAGTTTAGTCACTTCATAGGATATGTTATCGTGTTAAACCTGTCTGAAAAACAATCTGTCTCTTTCTCTGAGTGTTTTTTGGGAGAGTTTTCTGACTTGCGCGATCTAAGCTCCGCCCAGTGTGGCAAAAAAAAATAAAAATTCTCTCAGCTGTACCACGTGACAACTATAGAGGCACCCTCAATTGGAATAGGCAGTCCAATCCACACAGCAACCTCTGCTGGCCATTTGAATTCAATGTCTTAAATAGGCCTGTACATGTCTATTCTTTTAATTCATGGTGAATTAACAAAAAAATGGCGGGAATTAGAGCTTTCTTCGCCATCCTTGAGAAGTTTAGTCACTTCATAGGATATGTTATCGTGTTAAACCTGTCCGAAAAACAATCTGTCTCTTTCTCTGAGTGTTTTTTGGGAGAGTTTTCTGATTTGCGCGATCTAAGCTCCGCTCAGTGTGGCAAAAAAAAAAAAAAAAAAATCTTTCAGCTGTATCACGTGACTGCTACAGAGACACCCACAATTGGAATAGGCAGTCTAGGCCATAGAGCGACCTCTGTTGGCCATTTGAATTCAGTGCTTTAAATAGGCCCTCAGACTGAAAATTTTAGCCACCATGTTTGAGAAACATAGTTGGATCTCTGAAGCCAAGAACACCCTGAGCGAGCCGAAGGCGAGCGAGCCGGGCTCAGGCGGGCTTGGAGCGGGACCCTAGGGCCCCCTCAGGCCTCCGCCGAAGGCGGAGCGGAGCGGGACCCTAGGGCCCCCTGACCCTGTGAAATACAATATCATATAAATAAATAAATCAATTAAAAAAAAAAAAAACTTTTCAGTTGTGTCACGTGACAGCTATAGAGACAGCTATAGAGACACCCACAATTGGAATAGGCAGTCTAACCCACACAGCGACCTCTGCTGGTCAGTTGAATTCAGTGTCTTAAATAGGCCTGTAAATGTTTATTTTTTTAATTCAAGGTGAAGTAACAAAAAATGGCGGGAATTAGAGCTTTCTTCGCCATCCTTGAGAAGTTTAGTCACTTCATAGGATATGTTATCGTGTTAAACCTGTCTGAAAAACAATCTGTCTCTTTCTCTGAGTTTTTTTTGGGAGAGTTTTCTGACTTGCCCAATCTAAGCTCCGCCCAGTGTGGCAAAAAAAAAAAAAAATACTCTCAGCTGTACCACGTGACAGCTATAGAGGCACCCACAATTGGAATAGGCAGTCTAATCCACACAGCGACCTCTGCTGGTCAGTTTAATTCAATGTCTTAAATAGGCCTGTACATGTCTATTCTTTTAATTCATGGTGAATTAACAAAAAAATGGCGGGAATTAGAGCTTTCTTCGCCATCCTTGAGAAGTTTAGTCACTTCATAGGATATGTTATCGTGTTAAACCTGTCTGAAAAACAATCTGTCTCTTTCTCTGAGTGTTTTTTGGGAGAGTTTTCTGACTTGCGCGATCTAAGCTCCGCCCAGTGTGGCAAAAAAAAAAAAAAAAATCCTCTCAGCTGTACCACGTGACAGCTATAGAGGCACCCTCAATTGGAATAGGCAGCCTAATCCACACAGCGACCTCTGCTGGCCAGTTGAATTCAGTGTCTTAAATAGGCCTGTACATGTCTATTCTTTTAATTCATGGTGAATTAACAAAAAATGGCGGGAATTAGAGCTTTCTTCGCCATCCTTGAGAAGTTTAGTCACTTCATAGGATATGTTATCATGTTAAACCTGTCCGAAAAACAATCTGTCTCTTTCTCTGAGTGTTTTTTGGGAGAGTTTTCTGACTTGCGCGATCTAAGCTCCGCTCAGTGTGGCAAATAAAAAAAAAAAAAATCTTTCAGCTGTAACACGTGACTTCTACATAGACACCCACAATTGGAATAGGCAGACTAGGCCATAGAGCGACCTCTGTTGGCCATTTGAATTCAGTGCTTTAAATAGGCCCTCAGACTGAAAATTTTAGCCACCATGTTTGAGAAACATAGTTGGATCTCTGAAGCCAAGAACACCCTGAGCGAGCCGAAGGCGAGCGGAGCGAAGCCGGGCTCAGGCGGAGCGCTGAGGGGACCCTAGGGCCCCCGCCGAAGGCGGAGCGCTGAGGGGACCCTAGGGCCCCCGCCGAAGGCGGAGCGCTGAGGGGACCCTAGGGCCCCCTGACCCTGTGAAATACAATATCATATAAATAAATAAATCAATTAAAAAAAAAAAAAACTTTTCAGTTGTATCACGTGACAGCTATAGAGGCACCCACAATTGGAATAGGCAGTCAAAGCAACACAGTGACCTCTGCTGGCCAGTTGAATTCAGTGTTTTAAATAGGCCTGTACATGTCTATTCTTTTAATTCATGGTGAATTAACAAAAAATGGCGGGAATTAGAGCTTTCTTCGCCATCCTTGAGAGGTTTAGTCACTTCATAGGATATGTTATCATGTTAAACCTGTCCGAAAAACAATCTGTCTCTTTCTCTGAGTGTTTTTTGGGAGAGTTTTCTGACTTACGCGATCTAAGCTCCGCCCAGTGTGGCAAAAAAAAAAAAAAATCCTCTCAGCTGTACCACGTGACAGCTATAGAGGCACCCACAATTGGAATAGGCAGTCCAATCCACACAGCGACCTCTGCTGGCCAGTTGAATTCAATGTCTTAAATAGGCCTGTACATGTCTATTCTTTTAATTCATGGTGAATTAACAAAAAAATGGCGGGAATTAGAGCTTTCTTCGCCATCCTTGAGAAGTTTAGTCACTTCATAGGATATGTTATCGTGTTAAACCTGTCTGAAAAACAATCTGTCTCTTTCTCTGAGTGTTTTTTGGGAGAGTTTTCTGACTTGCGCGATCTAAGCTCCGCCCAGTGTGGCAAAAAAAAATAAAAATCCTCTCAGCTGTACCACGTGACAACTATAGAGGCACCCTCAATTGGAATAGGCAGTCCAATCCACACAGCAACCTCTGCTGGCCATTTGAATTCAATGTCTTAAATAGGCCTGTACATGTCTATTCTTTTAATTCATGGTGAATTAACAAAAAAATGGCGGGAATTAGAGCTTTCTTCGCCATCCTTGAGAAGTTTAGTCACTTCATAGGATATGTTATCGTGTTAAACCTGTCCGAAAAACAATCTGTCTCTTTCTCTGAGTGTTTTTTGGGAGAGTTTTCTGATTTGCGCGATCTAAGCTCCGCTCAGTGTGGCAAAAAAAAAAAAAAAAAATCTTTCAGCTGTATCACGTGACTGCTACAGAGACACCCACAATTGGAATAGGCAGTCTAGGCCATAGAGCGACCTCTGTTGGCCATTTGAATTCAGTGCTTTAAATAGGCCCTCAGACTGAAAATTTTAGCCACCATGTTTGAGAAACATAGTTGGATCTCTGAAGCCAAGAACACCCTGAGCGAGCCGAAGGCGAGCGAGCCGGGCTCAGGCGGGCTTGGAGCGGGACCCTAGGGCCCCCTCAGGCCTCCGCCGAAGGCGGAGCGGAGCGGGACCCTAGGGCCCCCTGACCCTGTGAAATACAATATCATATAAATAAATAAATCAATTAAAAAAAAAAAAAACTTTTCAGTTGTATCACGTGACAGCTATAGAGACACCCACAATTGGAATAGGCAGTCAAAGCTACACAGTGACCTCTGCTGGCCAGTTGAATTCAGTGGTTTAAATAGGCCTGTACATGTCTATTCTTTTAATTCATGGTGAATTAACAAAAAATGGCGGGAATTAGAGCTTTCTTCGCCATCCTTGAGAAGTTTAGTCACTTCATAGGATATGTTATCATGTTAAACCTGTCCGAAAAACAATCTGTCTCTTTCTCTGAGTGTTCTTTGGGAGAGTTTTCTGACTTACGCGATCTAAGCTCCGCCCAGTGTGGCAAAAAAAAAATAAAAAATCTTCTCAGCTGTACCACGTGACAGCTATTGAGGCACCCACAATTGGAATAGGCAGTCTAATCCACACAGCGACCTCTGCTGGCCAGTTGAATTCAATGTCTTAAATGGGCCTGTACATGTCTATTCTTTTAATTCATGGTGAATTAACAAAAAAAGGGCGGGAATTAGAGCTTTCTTCGCCATCCTTGAGAAGTTTAGTCACTTCATAGGATATGTTATCGTGTTAAACCTGTCTGAAAAACAATCTGTCTCTTTCTCTGAGTGTTTTTTGGGAGAGTTTTCTGACTTGCGCGATCTAAGCTCCGCCCAGTGTGGCAAAAAAAAATAAAAATCCTCTCAGCTGTACCACGTGACAACTATAGAGGCACCCTCAATTGGAATAGGCAGTCCAATCCACACAGCAACCTCTGCTGGCCATTTGAATTCAATGTCTTAAATAGGCCTGTACATGTCTATTCTTTTAATTCATGGTGAATTAACAAAAAAATGGCGGGAATTAGAGCTTTCTTCGCCATCCTTGAGAAGTTTAGTCACTTCATAGGATATGTTATCGTGTTAAACCTGTCCGAAAAACAATCTGTCTCTTTCTCTGAGTGTTTTTTGGGAGAGTTTTCTGATTTGCGCGATCTAAGCTCCGCTCAGTGTGGCAAAAAAAAAAAAAAAAAATCTTTCAGCTGTATCACGTGACTGCTACAGAGACACCCACAATTGGAATAGGCAGTCTAGGCCATAGAGCGACCTCTGTTGGCCATTTGAATTCAGTGCTTTAAATAGGCCCTCAGACTGAAAATTTTAGCCACCATGTTTGAGAAACATAGTTGGATCTCTGAAGCCAAGAACACCCTGAGCGAGCCGAAGGCGAGCGAGCTGGGCTCAGGCGGGCTTGGAGCGGGACCCTAGGGCCCCCTCAGGCCTCCGCCGAAGGCGGAGCGGAGCGGGACCCTAGGGCCCCCTGACCCTGTGAAATACAATATCATATAAATAAATAAATCAATTAAAAAAAAAAAAAACTTTTCAGTTGTGTCACGTGACAGCTATAGAGACAGCTATAGAGACACCCACAATTGGAATAGGCAGTCTAACCCACACAGCGACCTCTGCTGGTCAGTTGAATTCAGTGTCTTAAATAGGCCTGTAAATGTTTATTTTTTTAATTCAAGGTGAAGTAACAAAAAATGGCGGGAATTAGAGCTTTCTTCGCCATCCTTGAGAAGTTTAGTCACTTCATAGGATATGTTATCGTGTTAAACCTGTCTGAAAAACAATCTGTCTCTTTCTCTGAGTTTTTTTTGGGAGAGTTTTCTGACTTGCCCAATCTAAGCTCCGCCCAGTGTGGCAAAAAAAAAAAAAAATACTCTCAGCTGTACCACGTGACAGCTATAGAGGCACCCACAATTGGAATAGGCAGTCTAATCCACACAGCGACCTCTGCTGGTCAGTTTAATTCAATGTCTTAAATAGGCCTGTACATGTCTATTCTTTTAATTCATGGTGAATTAACAAAAAAATGGCGGGAATTAGAGCTTTCTTCGCCATCCTTGAGAAGTTTAGTCACTTCATAGGATATGTTATCGTGTTAAACCTGTCTGAAAAACAATCTGTCTCTTTCTCTGAGTGTTTTTTGGGAGAGTTTTCTGACTTGCGCGATCTAAGCTCCGCCCAGTGTGGCAAAAAAAAAAAAAAAAATCCTCTCAGCTGTACCACGTGACAGCTATAGAGGCACCCTCAATTGGAATAGGCAGCCTAATCCACACAGCGACCTCTGCTGGCCAGTTGAATTCAGTGTCTTAAATAGGCCTGTACATGTCTATTCTTTTAATTCATGGTGAATTAACAAAAAATGGCGGGAATTAGAGCTTTCTTCGCCATCCTTGAGAAGTTTAGTCACTTCATAGGATATGTTATCATGTTAAACCTGTCCGAAAAACAATCTGTCTCTTTCTCTGAGTGTTTTTTGGGAGAGTTTTCTGACTTGCGCGATCTAAGCTCCGCTCAGTGTGGCAAATAAAAAAAAAAAAAATCTTTCAGCTGTAACACGTGACTTCTACATAGACACCCACAATTGGAATAGGCAGACTAGGCCATAGAGCGACCTCTGTTGGCCATTTGAATTCAGTGCTTTAAATAGGCCCTCAGACTGAAAATTTTAGCCACCATGTTTGAGAAACATAGTTGGATCTCTGAAGCCAAGAACACCCTGAGCGAGCCGAAGGCGAGCGGAGCGAAGCCGGGCTCAGGCGGAGCGCTGAGGGGACCCTAGGGCCCCCGCCGAAGGCGGAGCGCTGAGGGGACCCTAGGGCCCCCTGACCCTGTGAAATACAATATCATATAAATAAATAAATCAATTAAAAAAAAAAAAAACTTTTCAGTTGTATCACGTGACAGCTATAGAGGCACCCACAATTGGAATAGGCAGTCAAAGCAACACAGTGACCTCTGCTGGCCAGTTGAATTCAGTGTTTTAAATAGGCCTGTACATGTCTATTCTTTTAATTCATGGTGAATTAACAAAAAATGGCGGGAATTAGAGCTTTCTTCGCCATCCTTGAGAGGTTTAGTCACTTCATAGGATATGTTATCATGTTAAACCTGTCCGAAAAACAATCTGTCTCTTTCTCTGAGTGTTTTTTGGGAGAGTTTTCTGACTTACGCGATCTAAGCTCCGCCCAGTGTGGCAAAAAAAAAAAAAATCCTCTCAGCTGTACCACGTGACAGCTATAGAGGCACCCACAATTGGAATAGGCAGTCCAATCCACACAGCGACCTCTGCTGGCCAGTTGAATTCAATGTCTTAAATAGGCCTGTACATGTCTATTCTTTTAATTCATGGTGAATTAACAAAAAAATGGCGGGAATTAGAGCTTTCTTCGCCATCCTTGAGAAGTTTAGTCACTTCATAGGATATGTTATCGTGTTAAACCTGTCTGAAAAACAATCTGTCTCTTTCTCTGAGTGTTTTTTGGGAGAGTTTTCTGACTTGCGCGATCTAAGCTCCGCCCAGTGTGGCAAAAAAAAATAAAAATCCTCTCAGCTGTACCACGTGACAACTATAGAGGCACCCTCAATTGGAATAGGCAGTCCAATCCACACAGCAACCTCTGCTGGCCATTTGAATTCAATGTCTTAAATAGGCCTGTACATGTCTATTCTTTTAATTCATGGTGAATTAACAAAAAAATGGCGGGAATTAGAGCTTTCTTCGCCATCCTTGAGAAGTTTAGTCACTTCATAGGATATGTTATCGTGTTAAACCTGTCCGAAAAACAATCTGTCTCTTTCTCTGAGTGTTTTTTGGGAGAGTTTTCTGATTTGCGCGATCTAAGCTCCGCTCAGTGTGGCAAAAAAAAAAAAAAAAAATCTTTCAGCTGTATCACGTGACTGCTACAGAGACACCCACAATTGGAATAGGCAGTCTAGGCCATAGAGCGACCTCTGTTGGCCATTTGAATTCAGTGCTTTAAATAGGCCCTCAGACTGAAAATTTTAGCCACCATGTTTGAGAAACATAGTTGGATCTCTGAAGCCAAGAACACCCTGAGCGAGCCGAAGGCGAGCGAGCCGGGCTCAGGCGGGCTTGGAGCGGGACCCTAGGGCCCCCTCAGGCCTCCGCCGAAGGCGGAGCGGAGCGGGACCCTAGGGCCCCCTGACCCTGTGAAATACAATATCATATAAATAAATAAATCAATTAAAAAAAAAAAAAACTTTTCAGTTGTATCACGTGACAGCTATAGAGACACCCACAATTGGAATAGGCAGTCAAAGCTACACAGTGACCTCTGCTGGCCAGTTGAATTCAGTGGTTTAAATAGGCCTGTACATGTCTATTCTTTTAATTCATGGTGAATTAACAAAAAATGGCGGGAATTAGAGCTTTCTTCGCCATCCTTGAGAAGTTTAGTCACTTCATAGGATATGTTATCATGTTAAACCTGTCCGAAAAACAATCTGTCTCTTTCTCTGAGTGTTCTTTGGGAGAGTTTTCTGACTTACGCGATCTAAGCTCCGCCCAGTGTGGCAAAAAAAAAATAAAAAATCTTCTCAGCTGTACCACGTGACAGCTATTGAGGCACCCACAATTGGAATAGGCAGTCTAATCCACACAGCGACCTCTGCTGGCCAGTTGAATTCAATGTCTTAAATGGGCCTGTACATGTCTATTCTTTTAATTCATGGTGAATTAACAAAAAAAGGGCGGGAATTAGAGCTTTCTTCGCCATCCTTGAGAAGTTTAGTCACTTCATAGGATATGTTATCGTGTTAAACCTGTCTGAAAAACAATCTGTCTCTTTCTCTGAGTGTTTTTTGGGAGAGTTTTCTGACTTGCGCGATCTAAGCTCCGCCCAGTGTGGCAAAAAAAAATAAAAATCCTCTCAGCTGTACCACGTGACAGCTATAGAGGTACCCACAATTGGAATAGGCAGTCCAATCCACACAGCGACCTCTGCTGGCCAGTTGAATTCAATGTCTTAAATAGGCCTGTACATGTCTATTCTTTTAATTCATGGTGAATTAACAAAAAAATGGCGGGAATTAGAGCTTTCTTCGCCATCCTTGAGAAGTTTAGTCACTTCATAGGATATGTTATCGTGTTAAACCTGTCTGAAAAACAATCTGTCTCTTTCTCTGAGTGTTTTTTGGGAGAGTTTTCTGACTTGCGCGATCTAAGCTCCGCCCAGTGTGGCAAAAAAAAATAAAAATCCTCTCAGCTGTACCACGTGACAACTATAGAGGCACCCTCAATTGGAATAGGCAGTCCAATCCACACAGCAACCTCTGCTGGCCATTTGAATTCAATGTCTTAAATAGGCCTGTACATGTCTATTCTTTTAATTCATGGTGAATTAACAAAAAAATGGCGGGAATTAGAGCTTTCTTCGCCATCCTTGAGAAGTTTAGTCACTTCATAGGATATGTTATCGTGTTAAACCTGTCCGAAAAACAATCTGTCTCTTTCTCTGAGTGTTTTTTGGGAGAGTTTTCTGATTTGCGCGATCTAAGCTCCGCTCAGTGTGGCAAAAAAAAAAAAAAAAAATCTTTCAGCTGTATCACGTGACTGCTACAGAGACACCCACAATTGGAATAGGCAGTCTAGGCCATAGAGCGACCTCTGTTGGCCATTTGAATTCAGTGCTTTAAATAGGCCCTCAGACTGAAAATTTTAGCCACCATGTTTGAGAAACATAGTTGGATCTCTGAAGCCAAGAACACCCTGAGCGAGCCGAAGGCGAGCGAGCCGGGCTCAGGCGGGCTTGGAGCGGGACCCTAGGGCCCCCTCAGGCCTCCGCCGAAGGCGGAGCGGAGCGGGACCCTAGGGCCCCCTGACCCTGTGAAATACAATATCATATAAATAAATAAATCAATTAAAAAAAAAAAAAACTTTTCAGTTGTATCACGTGACAGCTATAGAGACACCCACAATTGGAATAGGCAGTCAAAGCTACACAGTGACCTCTGCTGGCCAGTTCAATTCAGTGTTTTAAATAGGCCTGTACATGTCTATTCTTTTAATTCATGGTGAATTAACAAAAAATGGCGGGAATTAGAGCTTTCTTCGCCATCCTTGAGAAGTTTAGTCACTTCATAGGATATGTTATCATGTTAAACCTGTCCGAAAAACAATCTGTCTCTTTCTCTGAGTGTTTTTTGGGAGAGTTTTCTGACTTGCGCGATCTAAGCTCCGCTCAGTGTGGCAAATAAAAAAAAAAAAAATCTTTCAGCTGTAACATGTGACTTCTACATAGACACCCACAATTGGAATAGGCAGACTAGGCCATAGAGCGACCTCTGTTGGCCATTTGAATTCAGTGCTTTAAATAGGCCCTCAGACTGAAAATTTTAGCCACCATGTTTGAGAAACATAGTTGGATCTCTGAAGCCAAGAACACCCTGAGCGAGCCGAAGGCGAGCGGAGCGAAGCCGGGCTCAGGCGGGCTTGGAGCGGGACCCTGTGAAATACAATATCATATAAATAAATAAATCAATTAAAAAAAAAAAAAACTTTTCAGTTTTAACACGTGACAGCTATAGAGACACCCACAATTGGAATAGGCAGTCAAAGCTACACAGCGACCTCTGCTGGCCAGTTGAATTCAGCGTCTTAAATAGGCCTGTACATGTTTATTTTTTTAATTCAAGGTGAAGTAACAAAAAATGGCGGGAATTAGAGCTTTCTTCGCCATCCTTGAGAAGTTTAGTCACTTCATAGGATATGTTATCGTGTTAAACCTGTCTGAAAAACAATCTGTCTCTTTCTCTGAGTTTTTTTTGGGAGAGTTTTCTGACTTGCCCAATCTAAGCTCCGCCCAGTGTGGCAAAAAAAAAAAAAAATACTCTCAGCTGTACCACGTGACAGCTATAGAGGCACCTACAATTGGAATAGGCAGTCTAATCCACACAGCGACCTCTGCTGGCCAGTTGAATTCAATGTCTTAAATAGGCCTGTACATGTCTATTCTTTTAATTCATGGTGAATTAACAAAAAAATGGCGGGAATTAGAGCTTTCTTCGCCATCCTTGAGAAGTTTAGTCACTTCATAGGATATGTTATCGTGTTAAACCTGTCTGAAAAACAATCTGTCTCTTTCTCTGAGTGTTTTTTGGGAGAGTTTTCTGACTTGCGCGATCTAAGCTCCGCCCAGTGTGGCAAAAAAAAAAAAAAAATCCTCTCAGCTGTACCACGTGACAGCTATAGAGGCACCCACAATTGGAATAGGCAGTCTAATCCACACAGCGACCTCTGCTGGCCAGTTGAATTCAATGTCTTAAATAGGCCTGTACATGTCTATTCTTTTAATTCATGGTGAATTAACAAAAAAATGGCGGGAATTAGAGCTTTCTTCGCCATCCTTGAGAAGTTTAGTCACTTCATAGGATATGTTATCGTGTTAAACCTGTCTGAAAAACAATCTGTCTCTTTCTCTGAGTGTTTTTTGGGAGAGTTTTCTGACTTGCGCGATCTAAGCTCCGCCCAGTGTGGCAAAAAAAAAAAAAAAATCCTCTCAGCTGTACCACGTGACAGCTATAGAGGCACCCTCAATTGGAATAGGCAGCCTAATCCACACAGCGACCTCTGCTGGCCAGTTGAATTCAGTGTCTTAAATAGGCCTGTACATGTCTATTCTTTTAATTCATGGTGAATTAACAAAAAATGGCGGGAATTAGAGCTTTCTTCGCCATCCTTGAGAAGTTTAGTCACTTCATAGGATATGTTATCATGTTAAACCTGTCCGAAAAACAATCTGTCTCTTTCTCTGAGTGTTTTTTGGGAGAGTTTTCTGACTTGCGCGATCTAAGCTCCGCTCAGTGTGGCAAATAAAAAAAAAAAAAATCTTTCAGCTGTAACACGTGACTTCTACATAGACACCCACAATTGGAATAGGCAGACTAGGCCATAGAGCGACCTCTGTTGGCCATTTGAATTCAGTGCTTTAAATAGGCCCTCAGACTGAAAATTTTAGCCACCATGTTTGAGAAACATAGTTGGATCTCTGAAGCCAAGAACACCCTGAGCGAGCCGAAGGCGAGCGGAGCGAAGCCGGGCTCAGGCGGGCTTGGAGCGGGACCCTGTGAAATACAATATCATATAAATAAATAAATCAATTAAAAAAAAAAAAAACTTTTCAGTTGTATCACGTGACAGCTATAGAGACACCCACAATTGGAATAGGCAGTCAAAGCTACACAGTGACCTCTGCTGGTCAGTTGAATTCAGTGTTTTAAATAGGCCTGTACATGTCTATTCTTTTAATTCATGGTGAATTAACAAAAAATGGCGGGAATTAGAGCTTTCTTCGCCATCCTTGAGAAGTTTAGTCACTTCATAGGATATGTTATCATGTTAAACCTGTCCGAAAAACAATCTGTCTCTTTCTCTGAGTGTTTTTTGGGAGAGTTTTCTGACTTGCGCGATCTAAGCTCCGCTCAGTGTGGCAAATAAAAAAAAAAAAAATCTTTCAGCTGTAACATGTGACTTCTACATAGACACCCACAATTGGAATAGGCAGACTAGGCCATAGAGCGACCTCTGTTGGCCATTTGAATTCAGTGCTTTAAATAGGCCCTCAGACTGAAAATTTTAGCCACCATGTTTGAGAAACATAGTTGGATCTCTGAAGCCAAGAACACCCTGAGCGAGCCGAAGGCGAGCGGAGCGAAGCCGGGCTCAGGCGGGCTTGGAGCGGGACCCTGTGAAATACAATATCATATAAATAAATAAATCAATTAAAAAAAAAAAAAACTTTTCAGTTTTAACACGTGACAGCTATAGAGACACCCACAATTGGAATAGGCAGTGAAAGCTACACAGCGACCTCTGCTGGCCAGTTGAATTCAGCGTCTTAAATAGGCCTGTACATGTTTATTTTTTTAATTCAAGGTGAAGTAACAAAAAATGGCGGGAATTAGAGCTTTCTTCGCCATCCTTGAGAAGTTTAGTCACTTCATAGGATATGTTATCGTGTTAAACCTGTCTGAAAAACAATCTGTCTCTTTCTCTGAGTTTTTTTTGGGAGAGTTTTCTGACTTGCCCAATCTAAGCTCCGCCCAGTGTGGCAAAAAAAAAAAAAAATACTCTCAGCTGTACCACGTGACAGCTATAGAGGCACCTACAATTGGAATAGGCAGTCAAAGCTACACAGTGACCTCTACTGGTCAGTTGAATTCAGTGTCTTAAATAGGCCTGTACATGTCTATTCTTTTAATTCATGGTGAATTAACAAAAAATGGCGGGAATTAGAGCTTTCTTCGCCATCCTTGAGAGGTTTAGTCACTTCATAGGATATGTTATCATGTTAAACCTGTCCGAAAAACAATCTGTCTCTTTCTCTGAGTGTTTTTTGGGAGAGTTTTCTGACTCACGCGATCTAAGCTCCGCCCAGTGTGGCAAAAAAAAAAAAAAATCCTCTCAGCTGTACCACGTGACAGCTATAGAGGCACCCACAATTGGAATAGGCAGTCCAATCCACACAGCGACCTCTGCTGGCCAGTTGAATTCAATGTCTTAAATAGGCCTGTACATGTCTATTCTTTTAATTCATGGTGAATTAACAAAAAAATGGCGGGAATTAGAGCTTTCTTCGCCATCCTTGAGAAGTTTAGTCACTTCATAGGATATGTTATTGTGTTAAACCTGTCTGAAAAACAATCTGTCTCTTTCTCTGAGTGTTTTTTGGGAGAGTTTTCTGACTTGCGCGATCTAAGCTCCGCCCAGTGTGGCAAAAAAAAATAAAAATCCTCTCAGCTGTACCACGTGACAACTATAGAGGCACCCTCAATTGGAATAGGCAGTCCAATCCACACAGCAACCTCTGCTGGCCATTTGAATTCAATGTCTTAAATAGGCCTGTACATGTCTATTCTTTTAATTCATGGTGAATTAACAAAAAAATGGCGGGAATTAGAGCTTTCTTCGCCATCCTTGAGAAGTTTAGTCACTTCATAGGATATGTTATCGTGTTAAACCTGTCCGAAAAACAATCTGTCTCTTTCTCTGAGTGTTTTTTGGGAGAGTTTTCTGATTTGCGCGATCTAAGCTCCGCTCAGTGTGGCAAAAAAAAAAAAAAAAAATCTTTCAGCTGTATCACGTGACTGCTACAGAGACACCCACAATTGGAATAGGCAGTCTAGGCCATAGAGCGACCTCTGTTGGCCATTTGAATTCAGTGCTTTAAATAGGCCCTCAGACTGAAAATTTTAGCCACCATGTTTGAGAAACATAGTTGGATCTCTGAAGCCAAGAACACCCTGAGCGAGCCGAAGGCGAGCGAGCCGGGCTCAGGCGGGCTTGGAGCGGGACCCTAGGGCCCCCTGACCCTGTGAAATACAATATCATATAAATAAATAAATCAATTAAAAAAAAAAAAAACTTTTCAGTTGTATCACGTGACAGCTATAGAGACACCCACAATTGGAATAGGCAGTCAAAGCTACACAGTGACCTCTGCTGGCCAGTTCAATTCAGTGTCTTAAATAGGCCTGTACATGTCTATTCTTTTAATTCATGGTGAATTAACAAAAAATGGCGGGAATTAGAGCTTTCTTCGCCATCCTTGAGAAGTTTAGTCACTTCATAGGATATGTTATCATGTTAAACCTGTCCGAAAAACAATCTGTCTCTTTCTCTGAGTGTTTTTTGGGAGAGTTTTCTGACTTGCGCGATCTAAGCTCCGCTCAGTGTGGCAAATAAAAAAAAAAAAAATCTTTCAGCTGTAACATGTGACTTCTACATAGACACCCACAATTGGAATAGGCAGACTAGGCCATAGAGCGACCTCTGTTGGCCATTTGAATTCAGTGCTTTAAATAGGCCCTCAGACTGAAAATTTTAGCCACCATGTTTGAGAAACATAGTTGGATCTCTGAAGCCAAGAACACCCTGAGCGAGCCGAAGGCGAGCGGAGCGAAGCCGGGCTCAGGCGGGCTTGGAGCGGGACCCTGTGAAATACAATATCATATAAATAAATAAATCAATTAAAAAAAAAAAAAACTTTTCAGTTTTAACACGTGACAGCTATAGAGACACCCACAATTGGAATAGGCAGTCAAAGCTACACAGCGACCTCTGCTGGCCAGTTGAATTCAGCGTCTTAAATAGGCCTGTACATGTTTATTTTTTTAATTCAAGGTGAAGTAACAAAAAATGGCGGGAATTAGAGCTTTCTTCGCCATCCTTGAGAAGTTTAGTCACTTCATAGGATATGTTATCGTGTTAAACCTGTCTGAAAAACAATCTGTCTCTTTCTCTGAGTTTTTTTTGGGAGAGTTTTCTGACTTGCCCAATCTAAGCTCCGCCCAGTGTGGCAAAAAAAAAAAAAAATACTCTCAGCTGTACCACGTGACAGCTATAGAGGCACCTACAATTGGAATAGGCAGTCAAAGCTACACAGTGACCTCTACTGGTCAGTTGAATTCAGTGTCTTAAATAGGCCTGTACATGTCTATTCTTTTAATTCATGGTGAATTAACAAAAAATGGCGGGAATTAGAGCTTTCTTCGCCATCCTTGAGAGGTTTAGTCACTTCATAGGATATGTTATCATGTTAAACCTGTCCGAAAAACAATCTGTCTCTTTCTCTGAGTGTTTTTTGGGAGAGTTTTCTGACTCACGCGATCTAAGCTCCGCCCAGTGTGGCAAAAAAAAAAAAAAATCCTCTCAGCTGTACCACGTGACAGCTATAGAGGCACCCACAATTGGAATAGGCAGTCCAATCCACACAGCGACCTCTGCTGGCCAGTTGAATTCAATGTCTTAAATAGGCCTGTACATGTCTATTCTTTTAATTCATGGTGAATTAACAAAAAAATGGCGGGAATTAGAGCTTTCTTCGCCATCCTTGAGAAGTTTAGTCACTTCATAGGATATGTTATTGTGTTAAACCTGTCTGAAAAACAATCTGTCTCTTTCTCTGAGTGTTTTTTGGGAGAGTTTTCTGACTTGCGCGATCTAAGCTCCGCCCAGTGTGGCAAAAAAAAATAAAAATCCTCTCAGCTGTACCACGTGACAACTATAGAGGCACCCTCAATTGGAATAGGCAGTCCAATCCACACAGCAACCTCTGCTGGCCATTTGAATTCAATGTCTTAAATAGGCCTGTACATGTCTATTCTTTTAATTCATGGTGAATTAACAAAAAAATGGCGGGAATTAGAGCTTTCTTCGCCATCCTTGAGAAGTTTAGTCACTTCATAGGATATGTTATCGTGTTAAACCTGTCCGAAAAACAATCTGTCTCTTTCTCTGAGTGTTTTTTGGGAGAGTTTTCTGATTTGCGCGATCTAAGCTCCGCTCAGTGTGGCAAAAAAAAAAAAAAAAAATCTTTCAGCTGTATCACGTGACTGCTACAGAGACACCCACAATTGGAATAGGCAGTCTAGGCCATAGAGCGACCTCTGTTGGCCATTTGAATTCAGTGCTTTAAATAGGCCCTCAGACTGAAAATTTTAGCCACCATGTTTGAGAAACATAGTTGGATCTCTGAAGCCAAGAACACCCTGAGCGAGCCGAAGGCGAGCGAGCCGGGCTCAGGCGGGCTTGGAGCGGGACCCTAGGGCCCCCTCAGGCCTCCGCCGAAGGCGGAGCGGAGCGGGACCCTAGGGCCCCCTGACCCTGTGAAATACAATATCATATAAATAAATAAATCAATTAAAAAAAAAAAAAACTTTTCAGTTGTATCACGTGACAGCTATAGAGACACCCACAATTGGAATAGGCAGTCAAAGCTACACAGTGACCTCTGCTGGCCAGTTCAATTCAGTGTTTTAAATAGGCCTGTACATGTCTATTCTTTTAATTCATGGTGAATTAACAAAAAATGGCGGGAATTAGAGCTTTCTTCGCCATCCTTGAGAAGTTTAGTCACTTCATAGGATATGTTATCATGTTAAACCTGTCCGAAAAACAATCTGTCTCTTTCTCTGAGTGTTTTTTGGGAGAGTTTTCTGACTTGCGCGATCTAAGCTCCGCTCAGTGTGGCAAATAAAAAAAAAAAAAATCTTTCAGCTGTAACATGTGACTTCTACATAGACACCCACAATTGGAATAGGCAGACTAGGCCATAGAGCGACCTCTGTTGGCCATTTGAATTCAGTGCTTTAAATAGGCCCTCAGACTGAAAATTTTAGCCACCATGTTTGAGAAACATAGTTGGATCTCTGAAGCCAAGAACACCCTGAGCGAGCCGAAGGCGAGCGGAGCGAAGCCGGGCTCAGGCGGGCTTGGAGCGGGACCCTGTGAAATACAATATCATATAAATAAATAAATCAATTAAAAAAAAAAATAAACTTTTCAGTTTTAACACGTGACAGCTATAGAGACACCCACAATTGGAATAGGCAGTCAAAGCTACACAGCGACCTCTGCTGGCCAGTTGAATTCAGCGTCTTAAATAGGCCTGTACATGTTTATTTTTTTAATTCAAGGTGAAGTAACAAAAAATGGCGGGAATTAGAGCTTTCTTCGCCATCCTTGAGAAGTTTAGTCACTTCATAGGATATGTTATCGTGTTAAACCTGTCTGAAAAACAATCTGTCTCTTTCTCTGAGTTTTTTTTGGGAGAGTTTTCTGACTTGCCCAATCTAAGCTCCGCCCAGTGTGGCAAAAAAAAAAAAAAATACTCTCAGCTGTACCACGTGACAGCTATAGAGGCACCTACAATTGGAATAGGCAGTCTAATCCACACAGCGACCTCTGCTGGCCAGTTGAATTCAATGTCTTAAATAGGCCTGTACATGTCTATTCTTTTAATTCATGGTGAATTAACAAAAAAATGGCGGGAATTAGAGCTTTCTTCGCCATCCTTGAGAAGTTTAGTCACTTCATAGGATATGTTATCGTGTTAAACCTGTCTGAAAAACAATCTGTCTCTTTCTCTGAGTGTTTTTTGGGAGAGTTTTCTGACTTGCGCGATCTAAGCTCCGCCCAGTGTGGCAAAAAAAAAAAAAAAATCCTCTCAGCTGTACCACGTGACAGCTATAGAGGCACCCACAATTGGAATAGGCAGTCTAATCCACACAGCGACCTCTGCTGGCCAGTTGAATTCAATGTCTTAAATAGGCCTGTACATGTCTATTCTTTTAATTCATGGTGAATTAACAAAAAAATGGCGGGAATTAGAGCTTTCTTCGCCATCCTTGAGAAGTTTAGTCACTTCATAGGATATGTTATCGTGTTAAACCTGTCTGAAAAACAATCTGTCTCTTTCTCTGAGTGTTTTTTGGGAGAGTTTTCTGACTTGCGCGATCTAAGCTCCGCCCAGTGTGGCAAAAAAAAAAAAAAAATCCTCTCAGCTGTACCACGTGACAGCTATAGAGGCACCCTCAATTGGAATAGGCAGCCTAATCCACACAGCGACCTCTGCTGGCCAGTTGAATTCAGTGTCTTAAATAGGCCTGTACATGTCTATTCTTTTAATTCATGGTGAATTAACAAAAAATGGCGGGAATTAGAGCTTTCTTCGCCATCCTTGAGAAGTTTAGTCACTTCATAGGATATGTTATCATGTTAAACCTGTCCGAAAAACAATCTGTCTCTTTCTCTGAGTGTTTTTTGGGAGAGTTTTCTGACTTGCGCGATCTAAGCTCCGCTCAGTGTGGCAAATAAAAAAAAAAAAAATCTTTCAGCTGTAACACGTGACTTCTACATAGACACCCACAATTGGAATAGGCAGACTAGGCCATAGAGCGACCTCTGTTGGCCATTTGAATTCAGTGCTTTAAATAGGCCCTCAGACTGAAAATTTTAGCCACCATGTTTGAGAAACATAGTTGGATCTCTGAAGCCAAGAACACCCTGAGCGAGCCGAAGGCGAGCGGAGCGAAGCCGGGCTCAGGCGGGCTTGGAGCGGGACCCTGTGAAATACAATATCATATAAATAAATAAATCAATTAAAAAAAAAAAAAACTTTTCAGTTGTATCACGTGACAGCTATAGAGACACCCACAATTGGAATAGGCAGTCAAAGCTACACAGTGACCTCTGCTGGTCAGTTGAATTCAGTGTTTTAAATAGGCCTGTACATGTCTATTCTTTTAATTCATGGTGAATTAACAAAAAATGGCGGGAATTAGAGCTTTCTTCGCCATCCTTGAGAAGTTTAGTCACTTCATAGGATATGTTATCATGTTAAACCTGTCCGAAAAACAATCTGTCTCTTTCTCTGAGTGTTTTTTGGGAGAGTTTTCTGACTTGCGCGATCTAAGCTCCGCTCAGTGTGGCAAATAAAAAAAAAAAAAATCTTTCAGCTGTAACATGTGACTTCTACATAGACACCCACAATTGGAATAGGCAGACTAGGCCATAGAGCGACCTCTGTTGGCCATTTGAATTCAGTGCTTTAAATAGGCCCTCAGACTGAAAATTTTAGCCACCATGTTTGAGAAACATAGTTGGATCTCTGAAGCCAAGAACACCCTGAGCGAGCCGAAGGCGAGCGGAGCGAAGCCGGGCTCAGGCGGGCTTGGAGCGGGACCCTGTGAAATACAATATCATATAAATAAATAAATCAATTAAAAAAAAAAAAAACTTTTCAGTTTTAACACGTGACAGCTATAGAGACACCCACAATTGGAATAGGCAGTGAAAGCTACACAGCGACCTCTGCTGGCCAGTTGAATTCAGCGTCTTAAATAGGCCTGTACATGTTTATTTTTTTAATTCAAGGTGAAGTAACAAAAAATGGCGGGAATTAGAGCTTTCTTCGCCATCCTTGAGAAGTTTAGTCACTTCATAGGATATGTTATCGTGTTAAACCTGTCTGAAAAACAATCTGTCTCTTTCTCTGAGTTTTTTTTGGGAGAGTTTTCTGACTTGCCCAATCTAAGCTCCGCCCAGTGTGGCAAAAAAAAAAAAAAATACTCTCAGCTGTACCACGTGACAGCTATAGAGGCACCTACAATTGGAATAGGCAGTCAAAGCTACACAGTGACCTCTACTGGTCAGTTGAATTCAGTGTCTTAAATAGGCCTGTACATGTCTATTCTTTTAATTCATGGTGAATTAACAAAAAATGGCGGGAATTAGAGCTTTCTTCGCCATCCTTGAGAGGTTTAGTCACTTCATAGGATATGTTATCATGTTAAACCTGTCCGAAAAACAATCTGTCTCTTTCTCTGAGTGTTTTTTGGGAGAGTTTTCTGACTCACGCGATCTAAGCTCCGCCCAGTGTGGCAAAAAAAAAAAAAAATCCTCTCAGCTGTACCACGTGACAGCTATAGAGGCACCCACAATTGGAATAGGCAGTCCAATCCACACAGCGACCTCTGCTGGCCAGTTGAATTCAATGTCTTAAATAGGCCTGTACATGTCTATTCTTTTAATTCATGGTGAATTAACAAAAAAATGGCGGGAATTAGAGCTTTCTTCGCCATCCTTGAGAAGTTTAGTCACTTCATAGGATATGTTATTGTGTTAAACCTGTCTGAAAAACAATCTGTCTCTTTCTCTGAGTGTTTTTTGGGAGAGTTTTCTGACTTGCGCGATCTAAGCTCCGCCCAGTGTGGCAAAAAAAAATAAAAATCCTCTCAGCTGTACCACGTGACAACTATAGAGGCACCCTCAATTGGAATAGGCAGTCCAATCCACACAGCAACCTCTGCTGGCCATTTGAATTCAATGTCTTAAATAGGCCTGTACATGTCTATTCTTTTAATTCATGGTGAATTAACAAAAAAATGGCGGGAATTAGAGCTTTCTTCGCCATCCTTGAGAAGTTTAGTCACTTCATAGGATATGTTATCGTGTTAAACCTGTCCGAAAAACAATCTGTCTCTTTCTCTGAGTGTTTTTTGGGAGAGTTTTCTGATTTGCGCGATCTAAGCTCCGCTCAGTGTGGCAAAAAAAAAAAAAAAAAATCTTTCAGCTGTATCACGTGACTGCTACAGAGACACCCACAATTGGAATAGGCAGTCTAGGCCATAGAGCGACCTCTGTTGGCCATTTGAATTCAGTGCTTTAAATAGGCCCTCAGACTGAAAATTTTAGCCACCATGTTTGAGAAACATAGTTGGATCTCTGAAGCCAAGAACACCCTGAGCGAGCCGAAGGCGAGCGAGCTGGGCTCAGGCGGGCTTGGAGCGGGACCCTAGGGCCCCCTCAGGCCTCCGCCGAAGGCGGAGCGGAGCGGGACCCTAGGGCCCCCTGACCCTGTGAAATACAATATCATATAAATAAATAAATCAATTAAAAAAAAAAAAAACTTTTCAGTTGTGTCACGTGACAGCTATAGAGACAGCTATAGAGACACCCACAATTGGAATAGGCAGTCTAACCCACACAGCGACCTCTGCTGGTCAGTTGAATTCAGTGTCTTAAATAGGCCTGTAAATGTTTATTTTTTTAATTCAAGGTGAAGTAACAAAAAATGGCGGGAATTAGAGCTTTCTTCGCCATCCTTGAGAGGTTTAGTCACTTCATAGGATATGTTATCATGTTAAACCTGTCCGAAAAACAATCTGTCTCTTTCTCTGAGTGTTTTTTGGGAGAGTTTTCTGACTTACGCGATCTAAGCTCCGCCCAGTGTGGCAAAAAAAAAAAAAAATCCTCTCAGCTGTACCACGTGACAGCTATAGAGGCACCCACAATTGGAATAGGCAGTCCAATCCACACAGCGACCTCTGCTGGCCAGTTGAATTCAATGTCTTAAATAGGCCTGTACATGTCTATTCTTTTAATTCATGGTGAATTAACAAAAAAATGGCGGGAATTAGAGCTTTCTTCGCCATCCTTGAGAAGTTTAGTCACTTCATAGGATATGTTATCGTGTTAAACCTGTCTGAAAAACAATCTGTCTCTTTCTCTGAGTGTTTTTTGGGAGAGTTTTCTGACTTGCGCGATCTAAGCTCCGCCCAGTGTGGCAAAAAAAAATAAAAATCCTCTCAGCTGTACCACGTGACAACTATAGAGGCACCCTCAATTGGAATAGGCAGTCCAATCCACACAGCAACCTCTGCTGGCCATTTGAATTCAATGTCTTAAATAGGCCTGTACATGTCTATTCTTTTAATTCATGGTGAATTAACAAAAAAATGGCGGGAATTAGAGCTTTCTTCGCCATCCTTGAGAAGTTTAGTCACTTCATAGGATATGTTATCGTGTTAAACCTGTCCGAAAAACAATCTGTCTCTTTCTCTGAGTGTTTTTTGGGAGAGTTTTCTGATTTGCGCGATCTAAGCTCCGCTCAGTGTGGCAAAAAAAAAAAAAAAAAATCTTTCAGCTGTATCACGTGACTGCTACAGAGACACCCACAATTGGAATAGGCAGTCTAGGCCATAGAGCGACCTCTGTTGGCCATTTGAATTCAGTGCTTTAAATAGGCCCTCAGACTGAAAATTTTAGCCACCATGTTTGAGAAACATAGTTGGATCTCTGAAGCCAAGAACACCCTGAGCGAGCCGAAGGCGAGCGAGCCGGGCTCAGGCGGGCTTGGAGCGGGACCCTAGGGCCCCCTCAGGCCTCCGCCGAAGGCGGAGCGGAGCGGGACCCTAGGGCCCCCTGACCCTGTGAAATACAATATCATATAAATAAATAAATCAATTAAAAAAAAAAAAAACTTTTCAGTTGTATCACGTGACAGCTATAGAGACACCCACAATTGGAATAGGCAGTCAAAGCTACACAGTGACCTCTGCTGGCCAGTTGAATTCAGTGTTTTAAATAGGCCTGTACATGTCTATTCTTTTAATTCATGGTGAATTAACAAAAAATGGCGGGAATTAGAGCTTTCTTCGCCATCCTTGAGAAGTTTAGTCACTTCATAGGATATGTTATCATGTTAAACCTGTCCGAAAAACAATCTGTCTCTTTCTCTGAGTGTTCTTTGGGAGAGTTTTCTGACTTACGCGATCTAAGCTCCGCCCAGTGTGGCAAAAAAATAATAAAAAATCTTCTCAGCTGTACCACGTGACAGCTATTGAGGCACCCACAATTGGAATAGGCAGTCTAATCCACACAGCGACCTCTGCTGGCCAGTTGAATTCAATGTCTTAAATGGGCCTGTACATGTCTATTCTTTTAATTCATGGTGAATTAACAAAAAAAGGGCGGGAATTAGAGCTTTCTTCGCCATCCTTGAGAAGTTTAGTCACTTCATAGGATATGTTATCGTGTTAAACCTGTCTGAAAAACAATCTGTCTCTTTCTCTGAGTGTTTTTTGGGAGAGTTTTCTGACTTGCGCGATCTAAGCTCCGCCCAGTGTGGCAAAAAAAAATAAAAATCCTCTCAGCTGTACCACGTGACAGCTATAGAGGCACCCTCAATTGGAATAGGCAGCCTAATCCACACAGCGACCTCTGCTGGCCAGTTGAATTCAATGTCTTAAATAGGCCTGTACATGTCTATTCTTTTAATTCATGGTGAATTAACAAAAAATGGCGGGAATTAGAGCTTTCTTCGCCATCCTTGAGAAGTTTAGTCACTTCATAGGATATGTTATCATGTTAAACCTGTCCGAAAAACAATCTGTCTCTTTCTCTGAGTGTTTTTTGGGAGAGTTTTCTGACTTGCGCGATCTAAGCTCCGCTCAGTGTGGCAAATAAAAAAAAAAAAAATCTTTCAGCTGTAACACGTGACTTCTACATAGACACCCACAATTGGAATAGGCAGACTAGGCCATAGAGCGACCTCTGTTGGCCATTTGAATTCAGTGCTTTAAATAGGCCCTCAGACTGAAAATTTTAGCCACCATGTTTGAGAAACATAGTTGGATCTCTGAAGCCAAGAACACCCTGAGCGAGCCGAAGGCGAGCGGAGCGAAGCCGGGCTCAGGCGGGCTTGGAGCGGGACCCTGTGAAATACAATATCATATAAATAAATAAATCAATTAAAAAAAAAAAAAACTTTTCAGTTTTAACACGTGACAGCTATAGAGACACCCACAATTGGAATAGGCAGTCAAAGCTACACAGTGACCTCTGCTGGCCAGTTGAATTCAGTGTTTTAAATAGGCCTGTACATGTCTATTCTTTTAATTCATGGTGAATTAACAAAAAATGGCGAGAATTAGAGCTTTCTTCGCCATCCTTGAGAAGTTTAGTCACTTCATAGGATATGTTATCATGTTAAACCTGTCCGAAAAACAATCTGTCTCTTTCTCTGAGTGTTTTTTGGGAGAGTTTTCTGACTTGCGCGATCTAAGCTCCGCCCAGTGTGGCAAAAAAAAAAAAAAATACTCTCAGCTGTACCACGTGACAGCTATAGAGGCACCCACAATTGGAATAGGCAGTCTAATCCACACAGCGACCTCTGCTGTCCAGTTGAATTCAGTGTCTTAAATAGGCCTGTACATGTCTATTCTTTTAATTCATGGTGAATTAACAAAAAATGGCGGGAATTAGAGCTTTCTTCGCCATCCTTGAGAAGTTTAGTCACTTCATAGGATATGTTATCGTGTTAAACCTGTCTGAAAAACAATCTGTCTCTTTCTCTGAGTTTTTTTTGGGAGAGTTTTCTGACTTGCGCGATCTAAGCTCCGCCCAGTGTGGCAAAAAAAAAAAAAAATACTCTCAGCCGTACCACGTGACAGCTATAGAGGCACCCACAATTGGAATAGGCAGTCTAATCAACACAGCGACCTCTTTTGTCTAGTTGAATTCAGTGTCTTAAATAGGCCTGTACATGTCTATTCTTTTAATTCATGGTGAATTAACAAAAAATGGCGGGAATTAGAGCTTTCTTCGCCATCCTTGAGAAGTTTAGTCACTTCATAGGATATGTTATCATGTTAAACCTGTCCGAAAAACAATCTGTCTCTTTCTCTGAGTGTTTTTTGGGAGAGTTTTCTGACTTGCGCGATCTAAGCTCCGCCCAGTGTGGCAAAAAAAAAAAAAAATCCTCTCAGCTGTACCACGTGACAGCTATAGAGGCACCCACAATTGGAATAGGCAGTCTAATCCACACAGCGACCTCTGCTGGCCAGTTGAATTCAATGTCTTAAATAGGCCTGTACATGTCTATTCTTTTAATTCATGGTGAATTAACAAAAAAATGGCGGGAATTAGAGCTTTCTTCGCCATCCTTGAGAAGTTTAGTCACTTCATAGGATATGTTATCGTGTTAAACCTGTCTGAAAAACAATCTGTCTCTTTCTCTGAGTGTTTTTTGGGAGAGTTTTCTGACTTGCGCGATCTAAGCTCCGCCCAGTGTGGCAAAAAAAAAAAAAAATACTCTCAGCTGTACCACGTGACAGCTATAGAGGCACCCACAATTGGAATAGGCAGTCTAATCCACACAGCGACCTCTGCTGGCCAGTTGAATTCAATGTCTTAAATAGGCCTGTACATGTCTATTCTTTTAATTCATGGTGAATTAACAAAAAAATGGCGGGAATTAGAGCTTTCTTCGCCATCCTTGAGAAGTTTAGTCACTTCATAGGATATGTTATCGTGTTAAACCTGTCTGAAAAACAATCTGTCTCTTTCTCTGAGTGTTTTTTGGGAGAGTTTTCTGACTTGCGCGATCTAAGCTCCGCCCAGTGTGGCAAAAAAAAAAAAAAAATCCTCTCAGCTGTACCACGTGACAGCTATAGAGGCACCCTCAATTGGAATAGGCAGCCTAATCCACACAGCGACCTCTGCTGGCCAGTTGAATTCAGTGTCTTAAATAGGCCTGTACATGTCTATTCTTTTAATTCATGGTGAATTAACAAAAAATGGCGGGAATTAGAGCTTTCTTCGCCATCCTTGAGAAGTTTAGTCACTTCATAGGATATGTTATCATGTTAAACCTGTCCGAAAAACAATCTGTCTCTTTCTCTGAGTGTTTTTTGGGAGAGTTTTCTGACTTGCGCGATCTAAGCTCCGCTCAGTGTGGCAAATAAAAAAAAAAAAAATCTTTCAGCTGTAACACGTGACTTCTACATAGACACCCACAATTGGAATAGGCAGACTAGGCCATAGAGCGACCTCTGTTGGCCATTTGAATTCAGTGCTTTAAATAGGCCCTCAGACTGAAAATTTTAGCCACCATGTTTGAGAAACATAGTTGGATCTCTGAAGCCAAGAACACCCTGAGCGAGCCGGGCTCAGGCGGGCTTGGAGCGGGACCCTAGGGCCCCCTGACCCTGTGAAATACAATATCATATAAATAAATAAATCAATTAAAAAAAAAAAAAACTTTTCAGTTGTATCACGTGACAGCTATAAAGACACCCACAATTGGATTAGGCAGTCTAACCCACACAGCGACCTCTGCTGGCCAGTTGAATTCAGTGTCTTAAATAGGCCTGTACATGTTTATTTTTTTAATTCATGGTGAAGTAACAAAAAATGGCGGGAAATAGAGCTTTCTTCGCCATCCTTGAGAAGTTTAGTCACTTCATAGGATATGTTATCGTGTTAAACCTGTCTGAAAAACAATCTGTCTCTTTCTCTGAGTGTTTTTTGGGAGAGTTTTCCGACTTGCGCGATCTAAGCTCCGCCCAGTGTGGCAAAAAAAAAAAAAAATCCTCTCAGCTGTACCACGTGACAGCTATAGAGGCACCCTCAATTGGAATAGGCAGTCTAATCCACACAGCGACCTCTGCTGGCCAGTTGAATTCAGTGTCTTAAATAGGCCTGAAAATGTCTATTCTTTTAATTCATGGTGAATTAACAAAAAATGGCGGGAATTAGAGCTTTCTTCGCCATCCTTGAGAAGTTTAGTCACTTCATAGGATATGTTATCATGTTAAACCTGTCCGAAAAACAATCTGTCTCTTTCTCTGAGTGTTTTTTGGGAGAGTTTTCTGACTTGCGCGATCTAAGCTCCGCCCAGTGTGGCAAAAAAAAATAAAAAATCCTCTCAGCTGTACCACGTGACAGCTATAGAGGCACCCTCAATTGGAATAGGCAGTCTAATCCAACAGCGACCTCTGCTTGCCAGTTGAATTCAGTGTCTTAAATAGGCCTGTACATGTCTATTCTTTTAATTCATGGTGAATTAACAAAAAATGGCGGGAATTAGAGCTTTCTTCGCCATCCTTGAGAAGTTTAGTCACTTCATAGGATATGTTATCATGTTAAACCTGTCCGAAAAACAATCTGTCTCTTTCTCTGAGTGTTTTTTGGGAGAGTTTTCTGACTTGCGCGATCTAAGCTCCGCTCAGTGTGGCAAATAAAAAAAAAAAAAATCTTTCAGCTGTAACACGTGACTTCTACATAGACACCCACAATTGGAATAGGCAGACTAGGCCATAGAGCGACCTCTGTTGGCCATTTGAATTCAGTGCTTTAAATAGGCCCTCAGACTGAAAATTTTAGCCACCATGTTTGAGAAACATAGTTGGATCTCTGAAGCCAAGAACACCCTGAGCGAGCCGGGCTCAGGCGGGCTTGGAGCGGGACCCTAGGGCTCCCTGACCCTGTGAAATACAATATCATATAAATAAATAAATCAATTAAAAAAAAAAAAACTTTTCAGTTGTATCACGTGACAACAATAGAGACACCCACAATTGGAATAGGCAGTCAAAGCTACACAGCGACCTCTGTTGGTCAGATGAATTCAGTGTTTTAAATAGGCCTGTACATGTCTATTCTTTTAATTCATGGTGAATTAACAAAAAATGGCGGGAATTAGAGCTTTCTTCGCCATTCTTGAGAAGTTTAGTCACTTCATGGGATATGTTATCGTGTTAAACCTGTCCGAAAAACAATCTGTCTCTTTTTCTGATTGTTTTTTGGGAGAGTTTTCTGACTTGCGCGATCTAAGCTCCGCCCAGTATGGCAAAAAAAAATTAAAAATCCTGTCAGCTGTATCACGTGACAGCTATAGAGGCACCCACAATTGGAATAGGCAGTCTAATTCACACAGCGACCTCTGCTGGCCAGTTGAATTCAGTGACTTAAATAGGCCTGTACATGTCTATTCTTTTAATTCATTGTGAATTAACAAAAAATGGCGGGAATTAGAGCTTTCTTCGCCATCCTTGAGAAGTTTAGTCACTTCATAGGATATGTTATCATGTTAAACCTGTCCGAAAAACAATCTGTCTCTTTCTCTGAGTGTTTTTTGGGAGAGTTTTCTGATTTGCGCGATCTAAGCTCCGCTCAGTGTGGCAAATAAAAAAGAAAAAAATCTTTCAGCTGTATCACGTGACTGCTACAGAGACACCCACAATTGGAATAGGCAGTCTAGGCCATAGAGCGACCTCTGTTGGCCATTTGAATTCAGTGCTTTAAATAGGCCCTCAGACTGAAAATTTTAGCCACCATGTTTGAGAAACATAGTTGGATCTCTGAAGCCAAGAACACCCTGAGCGAGCCGAAGGCGAGCGGAGCGAAGCCGGGCTCAGGCGGGCTTGGAGCGGGACCCTAGGGCCCCCTGACCCTGTGAAATACAATATCATACAAATAAATAAATCAATTAAAAAAAAAAAAACTTTTCAGTTGTATCACGTGACAGCTATAGAGACACCCACAATTGGAATAGGCAGTCAAAGCTACACAGTGACCTCTACTGGTCAGTTGAATTCAGTGTCTTAAATAGGCCTGTACATGTCTATTCTTTTAATTCATGGTGAATTAACAAAAAATGGCGGGAATTAGAGCTTTCTTCGCCATCCTTGAGAGGTTTAGTCACTTCATAGGATATGTTATCATGTTAAACCTGTCCGAAAAACAATCTGTCTCTTTCTCTGAGTGTTTTTTGGGAGAGTTTTCTGACTTACGCGATCTAAGCTCCGCCCAGTGTGGCAAAAAAAAAAAAAAATCCTCTCAGCTGTACCACGTGACAGCTATAGAGGCACCCACAATTGGAATAGGCAGTCCAATCCACACAGCGACCTCTGCTGGCCAGTTGAATTCAATGTCTTAAATAGGCCTGTACATGTCTATTCTTTTAATTCATGGTGAATTAACAAAAAAATGGCGGGAATTAGAGCTTTCTTCGCCATCCTTGAGAAGTTTAGTCACTTCATAGGATATGTTATCGTGTTAAACCTGTCTGAAAAACAATCTGTCTCTTTCTCTGAGTGTTTTTTGGGAGAGTTTTCTGACTTGCGCGATCTAAGCTCCGCCCAGTGTGGCAAAAAAAAATAAAAATCCTCTTAGCTGTACCACGTGACAACTATAGAGGCACCCTCAATTGGAATAGGCAGTCCAATCCACACAGCAACCTCTGCTGGCCATTTGAATTCAATGTCTTAAATAGGCCTGTACATGTCTATTCTTTTAATTCATGGTGAATTAACAAAAAAATGGCGGGAATTAGAGCTTTCTTCGCCATCCTTGAGAAGTTTAGTCACTTCATAGGATATGTTATCGTGTTAAACCTGTCCGAAAAACAATCTGTCTCTTTCTCTGAGTGTTTTTTGGGAGAGTTTTCTGATTTGCGCGATCTAAGCTCCGCTCAGTGTGGCAAAAAAAAAAAAAAAAAATCTTTCAGCTGTATCACGTGACTGCTACAGAGACACCCACAATTGGAATAGGCAGTCTAGGCCATAGAGCGACCTCTGTTGGCCATTTGAATTCAGTGCTTTAAATAGGCCCTCAGACTGAAAATTTTAGCCACCATGTTTGAGAAACATAGTTGGATCTCTGAAGCCAAGAACACCCTGAGCGAGCCGAAGGCGAGCGAGCCGGGCTCAGGCGGGCTTGGAGCGGGACCCTAGGGCCCCCTCAGGCCTCCGCCGAAGGCGGAGCGGAGCGGGACCCTAGGGCCCCCTGACCCTGTGAAATACAATATCATATAAATAAATAAATCAATTAAAAAAAAAAAAAACTTTTCAGTTGTATCACGTGACAGCTATAGAGACACCCACAATTGGAATAGGCAGTCAAAGCTACACAGTGACCTCTGCTGGCCAGTTGAATTCAGTGTTTTAAATAGGCCTGTACATGTCTATTCTTTTAATTCATGGTGAATTAACAAAAAATGGCGGGAATTAGAGCTTTCTTCGCCATCCTTGAGAAGTTTAGTCACTTCATAGGATATGTTATCATGTTAAACCTGTCCGAAAAACAATCTGTCTCTTTCTCTGAGTGTTCTTTGGGAGAGTTTTCTGACTTACGCGATCTAAGCTCCGCCCAGTGTGGCAAAAAAATAATAAAAAATCTTCTCAGCTGTACCACGTGACAGCTATTGAGGCACCCACAATTGGAATAGGCAGTCTAATCCACACAGCGACCTCTGCTGGCCAGTTGAATTCAATGTCTTAAATGGGCCTGTACATGTCTATTCTTTTAATTCATGGTGAATTAACAAAAAAAGGGCGGGAATTAGAGCTTTCTTCGCCATCCTTGAGAAGTTTAGTCACTTCATAGGATATGTTATCGTGTTAAACCTGTCTGAAAAACAATCTGTCTCTTTCTCTGAGTGTTTTTTGGGAGAGTTTTCTGACTTGCGCGATCTAAGCTCCGCCCAGTGTGGCAAAAAAAAATAAAAATCCTCTCAGCTGTACCACGTGACAGCTATAGAGGCACCCTCAATTGGAATAGGCAGCCTAATCCACACAGCGACCTCTGCTGGCCAGTTGAATTCAATGTCTTAAATAGGCCTGTACATGTCTATTCTTTTAATTCATGGTGAATTAACAAAAAATGGCGGGAATTAGAGCTTTCTTCGCCATCCTTGAGAAGTTTAGTCACTTCATAGGATATGTTATCATGTTAAACCTGTCCGAAAAACAATCTGTCTCTTTCTCTGAGTGTTTTTTGGGAGAGTTTTCTGACTTGCGCGATCTAAGCTCCGCTCAGTGTGGCAAATAAAAAAAAAAAAAATCTTTCAGCTGTAACACGTGACTTCTACATAGACACCCACAATTGGAATAGGCAGACTAGGCCATAGAGCGACCTCTGTTGGCCATTTGAATTCAGTGCTTTAAATAGGCCCTCAGACTGAAAATTTTAGCCACCATGTTTGAGAAACATAGTTGGATCTCTGAAGCCAAGAACACCCTGAGCGAGCCGAAGGCGAGCGGAGCGAAGCCGGGCTCAGGCGGGCTTGGAGCGGGACCCTGTGAAATACAATATCATATAAATAAATAAATCAATTAAAAAAAAAAAAAACTTTTCAGTTTTAACACGTGACAGCTATAGAGACACCCACAATTGGAATAGGCAGTCAAAGCTACACAGTGACCTCTGCTGGCCAGTTGAATTCAGTGTTTTAAATAGGCCTGTACATGTCTATTCTTTTAATTCATGGTGAATTAACAAAAAATGGCGAGAATTAGAGCTTTCTTCGCCATCCTTGAGAAGTTTAGTCACTTCATAGGATATGTTATCATGTTAAACCTGTCCGAAAAACAATCTGTCTCTTTCTCTGAGTGTTTTTTGGGAGAGTTTTCTGACTTGCGCGATCTAAGCTCCGCCCAGTGTGGCAAAAAAAAAAAAAAATACTCTCAGCTGTACCACGTGACAGCTATAGAGGCACCCACAATTGGAATAGGCAGTCTAATCCACACAGCGACCTCTGCTGTCCAGTTGAATTCAGTGTCTTAAATAGGCCTGTACATGTCTATTCTTTTAATTCATGGTGAATTAACAAAAAATGGCGGGAATTAGAGCTTTCTTCGCCATCCTTGAGAAGTTTAGTCACTTCATAGGATATGTTATCATGTTAAACCTGTCCGAAAAACAATCTGTCTCTTTCTCTGAGTGTTTTTTGGGAGAGTTTTCTGACTTGCGCGATCTAAGCTCCGCCCAGTGTGGCAAAAAAAAAAAAAAATCCTCTCAGCTGTACCACGTGACAGCTATAGAGGCACCCACAATTGGAATAGGCAGTCTAATCCACACAGCGACCTCTGCTGGCCAGTTGAATTCAATGTCTTAAATAGGCCTGTACATGTCTATTCTTTTAATTCATGGTGAATTAACAAAAAAATGGCGGGAATTAGAGCTTTCTTCGCCATCCTTGAGAAGTTTAGTCACTTCATAGGATATGTTATCGTGTTAAACCTGTCTGAAAAACAATCTGTCTCTTTCTCTGAGTGTTTTTTGGGAGAGTTTTCTGACTTGCGCGATCTAAGCTCCGCCCAGTGTGGCAAAAAAAAAAAAAAATACTCTCAGCTGTACCACGTGACAGCTATAGAGGCACCCACAATTGGAATAGGCAGTCTAATCCACACAGCGACCTCTGCTGGCCAGTTGAATTCAATGTCTTAAATAGGCCTGTACATGTCTATTCTTTTAATTCATGGTGAATTAACAAAAAAATGGCGGGAATTAGAGCTTTCTTCGCCATCCTTGAGAAGTTTAGTCACTTCATAGGATATGTTATCGTGTTAAACCTGTCTGAAAAACAATCTGTCTCTTTCTCTGAGTGTTTTTTGGGAGAGTTTTCTGACTTGCGCGATCTAAGCTCCGCCCAGTGTGGCAAAAAAAAAAAAAAAATCCTCTCAGCTGTACCACGTGACAGCTATAGAGGCACCCTCAATTGGAATAGGCAGCCTAATCCACACAGCGACCTCTGCTGGCCAGTTGAATTCAGTGTCTTAAATAGGCCTGTACATGTCTATTCTTTTAATTCATGGTGAATTAACAAAAAATGGCGGGAATTAGAGCTTTCTTCGCCATCCTTGAGAAGTTTAGTCACTTCATAGGATATGTTATCATGTTAAACCTGTCCGAAAAACAATCTGTCTCTTTCTCTGAGTGTTTTTTGGGAGAGTTTTCTGACTTGCGCGATCTAAGCTCCGCTCAGTGTGGCAAATAAAAAAAAAAAAAATCTTTCAGCTGTAACACGTGACTTCTACATAGACACCCACAATTGGAATAGGCAGACTAGGCCATAGAGCGACCTCTGTTGGCCATTTGAATTCAGTGCTTTAAATAGGCCCTCAGACTGAAAATTTTAGCCACCATGTTTGAGAAACATAGTTGGATCTCTGAAGCCAAGAACACCCTGAGCGAGCCGGGCTCAGGCGGGCTTGGAGCGGGACCCTAGGGCCCCCTGACCCTGTGAAATACAATATCATATAAATAAATAAATCAATTAAAAAAAAAAAAAACTTTTCAGTTGTATCACGTGACAGCTATAAAGACACCCACAATTGGATTAGGCAGTCTAACCCACACAGCGACCTCTGCTGGCCAGTTGAATTCAGTGTCTTAAATAGGCCTGTACATGTTTATTTTTTTAATTCATGGTGAAGTAACAAAAAATGGCGGGAAATAGAGCTTTCTTCGCCATCCTTGAGAAGTTTAGTCACTTCATAGGATATGTTATCGTGTTAAACCTGTCTGAAAAACAATCTGTCTCTTTCTCTGAGTGTTTTTTGGGAGAGTTTTCCGACTTGCGCGATCTAAGCTCCGCCCAGTGTGGCAAAAAAAAAAAAAAATCCTCTCAGCTGTACCACGTGACAGCTATAGAGGCACCCTCAATTGGAATAGGCAGTCTAATCCACACAGCGACCTCTGCTGGCCAGTTGAATTCAGTGTCTTAAATAGGCCTGAAAATGTCTATTCTTTTAATTCATGGTGAATTAACAAAAAATGGCGGGAATTAGAGCTTTCTTCGCCATCCTTGAGAAGTTTAGTCACTTCATAGGATATGTTATCATGTTAAACCTGTCCGAAAAACAATCTGTCTCTTTCTCTGAGTGTTTTTTGGGAGAGTTTTCTGACTTGCGCGATCTAAGCTCCGCCCAGTGTGGCAAAAAAAAATAAAAAATCCTCTCAGCTGTACCACGTGACAGCTATAGAGGCACCCTCAATTGGAATAGGCAGTCTAATCCAACAGCGACCTCTGCTTGCCAGTTGAATTCAGTGTCTTAAATAGGCCTGTACATGTCTATTCTTTTAATTCATGGTGAATTAACAAAAAATGGCGGGAATTAGAGCTTTCTTCGCCATCCTTGAGAAGTTTAGTCACTTCATAGGATATGTTATCATGTTAAACCTGTCCGAAAAACAATCTGTCTCTTTCTCTGAGTGTTTTTTGGGAGAGTTTTCTGACTTGCGCGATCTAAGCTCCGCTCAGTGTGGCAAATAAAAAAAAAAAAAATCTTTCAGCTGTAACACGTGACTTCTACATAGACACCCACAATTGGAATAGGCAGACTAGGCCATAGAGCGACCTCTGTTGGCCATTTGAATTCAGTGCTTTAAATAGGCCCTCAGACTGAAAATTTTAGCCACCATGTTTGAGAAACATAGTTGGATCTCTGAAGCCAAGAACACCCTGAGCGAGCCGGGCTCAGGCGGGCTTGGAGCGGGACCCTAGGGCTCCCTGACCCTGTGAAATACAATATCATATAAATAAATAAATCAATTAAAAAAAAAAAAACTTTTCAGTTGTATCACGTGACAACAATAGAGACACCCACAATTGGAATAGGCAGTCAAAGCTACACAGCGACCTCTGTTGGTCAGATGAATTCAGTGTTTTAAATAGGCCTGTACATGTCTATTCTTTTAATTCATGGTGAATTAACAAAAAATGGCGGGAATTAGAGCTTTCTTCGCCATTCTTGAGAAGTTTAGTCACTTCATGGGATATGTTATCGTGTTAAACCTGTCCGAAAAACAATCTGTCTCTTTTTCTGATTGTTTTTTGGGAGAGTTTTCTGACTTGCGCGATCTAAGCTCCGCCCAGTATGGCAAAAAAAAATAAAAAATCCTGTCAGCTGTATCACGTGACAGCTATAGAGGCACCCACAATTGGAATAGGCAGTCTAATTCACACAGCGACCTCTGCTGGCCAGTTGAATTCAGTGACTTAAATAGGCCTGTACATGTCTATTCTTTTAATTCATTGTGAATTAACAAAAAATGGCGGGAATTAGAGCTTTCTTCGCCATCCTTGAGAAGTTTAGTCACTTCATAGGATATGTTATCATGTTAAACCTGTCCGAAAAACAATCTGTCTCTTTCTCTGAGTGTTTTTTGGGAGAGTTTTCTGATTTGCGCGATCTAAGCTCCGCTCAGTGTGGCAAATAAAAAAGAAAAAAATCTTTCAGCTGTATCACGTGACTGCTACAGAGACACCCACAATTGGAATAGGCAGTCTAGGCCATAGAGCGACCTCTGTTGGCCATTTGAATTCAGTGCTTTAAATAGGCCCTCAGACTGAAAATTTTAGCCACCATGTTTGAGAAACATAGTTGGATCTCTGAAGCCAAGAACACCCTGAGCGAGCCGAAGGCGAGCGGAGCGAAGCCGGGCTCAGGCGGGCTTGGAGCGGGACCCTAGGGCCCCCTGACCCTGTGAAATACAATATCATACAAATAAATAAATCAATTAAAAAAAAAAAAACTTTTCAGTTGTATCACGTGACAGCTATAGAGACACCCACAATTGGAATAGGCAGTCAAAGCTACACAGTGACCTCTACTGGTCAGTTGAATTCAGTGTCTTAAATAGGCCTGTACATGTCTATTCTTTTAATTCATGGTGAATTAACAAAAAATGGCGGGAATTAGAGCTTTCTTCGCCATCCTTGAGAGGTTTAGTCACTTCATAGGATATGTTATCATGTTAAACCTGTCCGAAAAACAATCTGTCTCTTTCTCTGAGTGTTTTTTGGGAGAGTTTTCTGACTTACGCGATCTAAGCTCCGCCCAGTGTGGCAAAAAAAAAAAAAAATCCTCTCAGCTGTACCACGTGACAGCTATAGAGGCACCCACAATTGGAATAGGCAGTCCAATCCACACAGCGACCTCTGCTGGCCAGTTGAATTCAATGTCTTAAATAGGCCTGTACATGTCTATTCTTTTAATTCATGGTGAATTAACAAAAAAATGGCGGGAATTAGAGCTTTCTTCGCCATCCTTGAGAAGTTTAGTCACTTCATAGGATATGTTATCGTGTTAAACCTGTCTGAAAAACAATCTGTCTCTTTCTCTGAGTGTTTTTTGGGAGAGTTTTCTGACTTGCGCGATCTAAGCTCCGCCCAGTGTGGCAAAAAAAAATAAAAATCCTCTTAGCTGTACCACGTGACAACTATAGAGGCACCCTCAATTGGAATAGGCAGTCCAATCCACACAGCAACCTCTGCTGGCCATTTGAATTCAATGTCTTAAATAGGCCTGTACATGTCTATTCTTTTAATTCATGGTGAATTAACAAAAAAATGGCGGGAATTAGAGCTTTCTTCGCCATCCTTGAGAAGTTTAGTCACTTCATAGGATATGTTATCGTGTTAAACCTGTCCGAAAAACAATCTGTCTCTTTCTCTGAGTGTTTTTTGGGAGAGTTTTCTGATTTGCGCGATCTAAGCTCCGCTCAGTGTGGCAAAAAAAAAAAAAAAAAATCTTTCAGCTGTATCACGTGACTGCTACAGAGACACCCACAATTGGAATAGGCAGTCTAGGCCATAGAGCGACCTCTGTTGGCCATTTGAATTCAGTGCTTTAAATAGGCCCTCAGACTGAAAATTTTAGCCACCATGTTTGAGAAACATAGTTGGATCTCTGAAGCCAAGAACACCCTGAGCGAGCCGAAGGCGAGCGAGCCGGGCTCAGGCGGGCTTGGAGCGGGACCCTAGGGCCCCCTCAGGCCTCCGCCGAAGGCGGAGCGGAGCGGGACCCTAGGGCCCCCTGACCCTGTGAAATACAATATCATATAAATAAATAAATCAATTAAAAAAAAAAAAAACTTTTCAGTTGTATCACGTGACAGCTATAGAGACAGCTATAGAGACACCCACAATTGGAATAGGCAGTCTAACCCACACAGCGACCTCTGCTGGCCAGTTGAATTCAGTGTCTTAAATAGGCCTGTAAATGTTTATTTTTTTAATTCAAGGTGAAGTAACAAAAAATGGCGGGAATTAGAGCTTTCTTCGCCATCCTTGAGAAGTTTAGTCACTTCATAGGATATGTTATCGTGTTAAACCTGTCTGAAAAACAATCTGTCTCTTTCTCTGAGTTTTTTTTGGGAGAGTTTTCTGACTTGCCCAATCTAAGCTCCGCCCAGTGTGGCCAAAAAAAAAAAAAATACTCTCAGCTGTACCACGTGACAGCTATAGAGGCACCCACAATTGGAATAGGCAGTCTAATCCACACAGCGACCTCTGCTGGCCAGTTTAATTCAATGTCTTAAATAGGCCTGTACATGTCTATTCTTTTAATTCATGGTGAATTAACAAAAAAATGGCGGGAATTAGAGCTTTCTTCGCCATCCTTGAGAAGTTTAGTCACTTCATAGGATATGTTATCGTGTTAAACCTGTCTGAAAAACAATCTGTCTCTTTCTCTGAGTGTTTTTTGGGAGAGTTTTCTGACTTGCGCGATCTAAGCTCCGCCCAGTGTGGCAAAAAAAAAAAAAAAAATCCTCTCAGCTGTACCACGTGACAGCTATAGAGGCACCCTCAATTGGAATAGGCAGCCTAATCCACACAGCGACCTCTGCTGGCCAGTTGAATTCAGTGTCTTAAATAGGCCTGTACATGTCTATTCTTTTAATTCATGGTGAATTAACAAAAAATGGCGGGAATTAGAGCTTTCTTCGCCATCCTTGAGAAGTTTAGTCACTTCATAGGATATGTTATCATGTTAAACCTGTCCGAAAAACAATCTGTCTCTTTCTCTGAGTGTTTTTTGGGAGAGTTTTCTGACTTGCGCGATCTAAGCTCCGCTCAGTGTGGCAAATAAAAAAAAAAAAAATCTTTCAGCTGTAACACGTGACTTCTACATAGACACCCACAATTGGAATAGGCAGACTAGGCCATAGAGCGACCTCTGTTGGCCATTTGAATTCAGTGCTTTAAATAGGCCCTCAGACTGAAAATTTTAGCCACCATGTTTGAGAAACATAGTTGGATCTCTGAAGCCAAGAACACCCTGAGCGAGCCGAAGGCGAGCGGAGCGAAGCCGGGCTCAGGCGGGCTTGGAGCGGGACCCTGTGAAATACAATATCATATAAATAAATAAATCAATTAAAAAAAAAAAAACTTTTCAGTTTTAACACGTGACAGCTATAGAGACACCCACAATTGGAATAGGCAGTCAAAGCTACACAGTGACCTCTGCTGGCCAGTTGAATTCAGTGTTTTAAATAGGCCTGTACATGTCTATTCTTTTAATTCATGGTGAATTAACAAAAAATGGCGAGAATTAGAGCTTTCTTCGCCATCCTTGAGAAGTTTAGTCACTTCATAGGATATGTTATCATGTTAAACCTGTCCGAAAAACAATCTGTCTCTTTCTCTGAGTGTTTTTTGGGAGAGTTTTCTGACTTGCGCGATCTAAGCTCCGCCCAGTGTGGCAAAAAAAAAAAAAAATACTCTCAGCTGTACCACGTGACAGCTATAGAGGCACCCACAATTGGAATAGGCAGTCTAATCCACACAGCGACCTCTGCTGTCCAGTTGAATTCAGTGTCTTAAATAGGCCTGTACATGTCTATTCTTTTAATTCATGGTGAATTAACAAAAAATGGCGGGAATTAGAGCTTTCTTCGCCATCCTTGAGAAGTTTAGTCACTTCATAGGATATGTTATCGTGTTAAACCTGTCTGAAAAACAATCTGTCTCTTTCTCTGAGTTTTTTTTGGGAGAGTTTTCTGACTTGCGCGATCTAAGCTCCGCCCAGTGTGGCAAAAAAAAAAAAAAATACTCTCAGCTGTACCACGTGACAGCTATAGAGGCACCCACAATTGGAATAGGCAGTCTAATCAACACAGCGACCTCTTTTGTCCAGTTGAATTCAGTGTCTTAAATAGGCCTGTACATGTCTATTCTTTTAATTCATGGTGAATTAACAAAAAATGGCGGGAATTAGAGCTTTCTTCGCCATCCTTGAGAAGTTTAGTCACTTCATAGGATATGTTATCATGTTAAACCTGTCCGAAAAGCAATCTGTCTCTTTCTCTGAGTGTTTTTTGGGAGAGTTTTCTGACTTGCGCGATCTAAGCTCCGCCCAGTGTGGCAAAAAAAAAAAAAAATCCTCTCAGCTGTACCACGTGACAGCTATAGAGGCACCCACAATTGGAATAGGCAGTCTAATCCACACAGCGACCTCTGCTGGCCAGTTGAATTCAATGTCTTAAATAGGCCTGTACATGTCTATTCTTTTAATTCATGGTGAATTAACAAAAAAATGGCGGGAATTAGAGCTTTCTTCGCCATCCTTGAGAAGTTTAGTCACTTCATAGGATATGTTATCGTGTTAAACCTGTCTGAAAAACAATCTGTCTCTTTCTCTGAGTGTTTTTTGGGAGAGTTTTCTGACTTGCGCGATCTAAGCTCCGCCCAGTGTGGCAAAAAAAAAAAAAATACTCTCAGCTGTACCACGTGACAGCTATAGAGGCACCCACAATTGGAATAGGCAGTCTAATCCACACAGCGACCTCTGCTGGCCAGTTGAATTCAATGTCTTAAATAGGCCTGTACATGTCTATTCTTTTAATTCATGGTGAATTAACAAAAAAATGGCGGGAATTAGAGCTTTCTTCGCCATCCTTGAGAAGTTTAGTCACTTCATAGGATATGTTATCGTGTTAAACCTGTCTGAAAAACAATCTGTCTCTTTCTCTGAGTGTTTTTTGGGAGAGTTTTCTGACTTGCGCGATCTAAGCTCCGCCCAGTGTGGCAAAAAAAAAAAAAAAAATCCTCTCAGCTGTACCACGTGACAGCTATAGAGGCACCCTCAATTGGAATAGGCAGCCTAATCCACACAGCGACCTCTGCTGGCCAGTTGAATTCAGTGTCTTAAATAGGCCTGTACATGTCTATTCTTTTAATTCATGGTGAATTAACAAAAAATGGCGGGAATTAGAGCTTTCTTCGCCATCCTTGAGAAGTTTAGTCACTTCATAGGATATGTTATCATGTTAAACCTGTCCGAAAAACAATCTGTCTCTTTCTCTGAGTGTTTTTTGGGAGAGTTTTCTGACTTGCGCGATCTAAGCTCCGCTCAGTGTGGCAAAAAAAACAAAAAAAAAACTTTCAGCTGTAACACGTGACTTCTACATAGACACCCACAATTGGAATAGGCAGACTAGGCCATAGAGCGACCTCTGTTGGCCATTTGAATTCAGTGCTTTAAATAGGCCCTCAGACTGAAAATTTTAGCCACCATGTTTGAGAAACATAGTTGGATCTCTGAAGCCAAGAACACCCTGAGCGAGCCGAAGGCGAGCGGAGCGAAGCCGGGCTCAGGCGGGCTTGGAGCGGGACCCTGTGAAATACAATATCATATAAATAAATAAATCAATTAAAAAAAAAAAAACTTTTCAGTTTTAACACGTGACAGCTATAGAGACACCCACAATTGGAATAGGCAGTCAAAGCTACACAGTGACCTCTGCTGGCCAGTTGAATTCAGTGTTTTAAATAGGCCTGTACATGTCTATTCTTTTAATTCATGGTGAATTAACAAAAAATGGCGAGAATTAGAGCTTTCTTCGCCATCCTTGAGAAGTTTAGTCACTTCATAGGATATGTTATCATGTTAAACCTGTCCGAAAAACAATCTGTCTCTTTCTCTGAGTGTTTTTTGGGAGAGTTTTCTGACTTGCGCGATCTAAGCTCCGCCCAGTGTGGCAAAAAAAAAAAAAAATACTCTCAGCTGTACCACGTGACAGCTATAGAGGCACCCACAATTGGAATAGGCAGTCTAATCCACACAGCGACCTCTGCTGTCCAGTTGAATTCAGTGTCTTAAATAGGCCTGTACATGTCTATTCTTTTAATTCATGGTGAATTAACAAAAAATGGCGGGAATTAGAGCTTTCTTCGCCATCCTTGAGAAGTTTAGTCACTTCATAGGATATGTTATCGTGTTAAACCTGTCTGAAAAACAATCTGTCTCTTTCTCTGAGTTTTTTTTGGGAGAGTTTTCTGACTTGCGCGATCTAAGCTCCGCCCAGTGTGGCAAAAAAAAAAAAAAATACTCTCAGCTGTACCACGTGACAGCTATAGAGGCACCCACAATTGGAATAGGCAGTCTAATCAACACAGCGACCTCTTTTGTCCAGTTGAATTCAGTGTCTTAAATAGGCCTGTACATGTCTATTCTTTTAATTCATGGTGAATTAACAAAAAATGGCGGGAATTAGAGCTTTCTTCGCCATCCTTGAGAAGTTTAGTCACTTCATAGGATATGTTATCATGTTAAACCTGTCCGAAAAACAATCTGTCTCTTTCTCTGAGTGTTTTTTGGGAGAGTTTTCTGACTTGCGCGATCTAAGCTCCGCTCAGTGTGGCAAATAAAAAAAAAAAAAATCTTTCAGCTGTAACACGTGACTTCTACATAGACACCCACAATTGGAATAGGCAGACTAGGCCATAGAGCGACCTCTGTTGGCCATTTGAATTCAGTGCTTTAAATAGGCCCTCAGACTGAAAATTTTAGCCACCATGTTTGAGAAACATAGTTGGATCTCTGAAGCCAAGAACACCCTGAGCGAGCCGGGCTCAGGCGGGCTTGGAGCGGGACCCTAGGGCCCCCTGACCCTGTGAAATACAATATCATATAAATAAATAAATCAATTAAAAAAAAAAAAAACTTTTCAGTTGTATCACGTGACAGCTATAAAGACACCCACAATTGGATTAGGCAGTCTAACCCACACAGCGACCTCTGCTGGCCAGTTGAATTCAGTGTCTTAAATAGGCCTGTACATGTTTATTTTTTTAATTCATGGTGAAGTAACAAAAAATGGCGGGAAATAGAGCTTTCTTCGCCATCCTTGAGAAGTTTAGTCACTTCATAGGATATGTTATCGTGTTAAACCTGTCTGAAAAACAATCTGTCTCTTTCTCTGAGTGTTTTTTGGGAGAGTTTTCCGACTTGCGCGATCTAAGCTCCGCCCAGTGTGGCAAAAAAAAAAAAAAATCCTCTCAGCTGTACCACGTGACAGCTATAGAGGCACCCTCAATTGGAATAGGCAGTCTAATCCACACAGCGACCTCTGCTGGCCAGTTGAATTCAGTGTCTTAAATAGGCCTGAAAATGTCTATTCTTTTAATTCATGGTGAATTAACAAAAAATGGCGGGAATTAGAGCTTTCTTCGCCATCCTTGAGAAGTTTAGTCACTTCATAGGATATGTTATCATGTTAAACCTGTCCGAAAAACAATCTGTCTCTTTCTCTGAGTGTTTTTTGGGAGAGTTTTCTGACTTGCGCGATCTAAGCTCCGCCCAGTGTGGCAAAAAAAAATAAAAAATCCTCTCAGCTGTACCACGTGACAGCTATAGAGGCACCCTCAATTGGAATAGGCAGTCTAATCCAACAGCGACCTCTGCTTGCCAGTTGAATTCAGTGTCTTAAATAGGCCTGTACATGTCTATTCTTTTAATTCATGGTGAATTAACAAAAAATGGCGGGAATTAGAGCTTTCTTCGCCATCCTTGAGAAGTTTAGTCACTTCATAGGATATGTTATCATGTTAAACCTGTCCGAAAAACAATCTGTCTCTTTCTCTGAGTGTTTTTTGGGAGAGTTTTCTGACTTGCGCGATCTAAGCTCCGCTCAGTGTGGCAAATAAAAAAAAAAAAAATCTTTCAGCTGTAACACGTGACTTCTACATAGACACCCACAATTGGAATAGGCAGACTAGGCCATAGAGCGACCTCTGTTGGCCATTTGAATTCAGTGCTTTAAATAGGCCCTCAGACTGAAAATTTTAGCCACCATGTTTGAGAAACATAGTTGGATCTCTGAAGCCAAGAACACCCTGAGCGAGCCGGGCTCAGGCGGGCTTGGAGCGGGACCCTAGGGCTCCCTGACCCTGTGAAATACAATATCATATAAATAAATAAATCAATTAAAAAAAAAAAAACTTTTCAGTTGTATCACGTGACAACAATAGAGACACCCACAATTGGAATAGGCAGTCAAAGCTACACAGCGACCTCTGTTGGTCAGATGAATTCAGTGTTTTAAATAGGCCTGTACATGTCTATTCTTTTAATTCATGGTGAATTAACAAAAAATGGCGGGAATTAGAGCTTTCTTCGCCATTCTTGAGAAGTTTAGTCACTTCATGGGATATGTTATCGTGTTAAACCTGTCCGAAAAACAATCTGTCTCTTTTTCTGATTGTTTTTTGGGAGAGTTTTCTGACTTGCGCGATCTAAGCTCCGCCCAGTATGGCAAAAAAAAATTAAAAATCCTGTCAGCTGTATCACGTGACAGCTATAGAGGCACCCACAATTGGAATAGGCAGTCTAATTCACACAGCGACCTCTGCTGGCCAGTTGAATTCAGTGACTTAAATAGGCCTGTACATGTCTATTCTTTTAATTCATTGTGAATTAACAAAAAATGGCGGGAATTAGAGCTTTCTTCGCCATCCTTGAGAAGTTTAGTCACTTCATAGGATATGTTATCATGTTAAACCTGTCCGAAAAACAATCTGTCTCTTTCTCTGAGTGTTTTTTGGGAGAGTTTTCTGATTTGCGCGATCTAAGCTCCGCTCAGTGTGGCAAATAAAAAAGAAAAAAATCTTTCAGCTGTATCACGTGACTGCTACAGAGACACCCACAATTGGAATAGGCAGTCTAGGCCATAGAGCGACCTCTGTTGGCCATTTGAATTCAGTGCTTTAAATAGGCCCTCAGACTGAAAATTTTAGCCACCATGTTTGAGAAACATAGTTGGATCTCTGAAGCCAAGAACACCCTGAGCGAGCCGAAGGCGAGCGGAGCGAAGCCGGGCTCAGGCGGGCTTGGAGCGGGACCCTAGGGCCCCCTGACCCTGTGAAATACAATATCATACAAATAAATAAATCAATTAAAAAAAAAAAAACTTTTCAGTTGTATCACGTGACAGCTATAGAGACACCCACAATTGGAATAGGCAGTCAAAGCTACACAGTGACCTCTACTGGTCAGTTGAATTCAGTGTCTTAAATAGGCCTGTACATGTCTATTCTTTTAATTCATGGTGAATTAACAAAAAATGGCGGGAATTAGAGCTTTCTTCGCCATCCTTGAGAGGTTTAGTCACTTCATAGGATATGTTATCATGTTAAACCTGTCCGAAAAACAATCTGTCTCTTTCTCTGAGTGTTTTTTGGGAGAGTTTTCTGACTTACGCGATCTAAGCTCCGCCCAGTGTGGCAAAAAAAAAAAAAAATCCTCTCAGCTGTACCACGTGACAGCTATAGAGGCACCCACAATTGGAATAGGCAGTCCAATCCACACAGCGACCTCTGCTGGCCAGTTGAATTCAATGTCTTAAATAGGCCTGTACATGTCTATTCTTTTAATTCATGGTGAATTAACAAAAAAATGGCGGGAATTAGAGCTTTCTTCGCCATCCTTGAGAAGTTTAGTCACTTCATAGGATATGTTATCGTGTTAAACCTGTCTGAAAAACAATCTGTCTCTTTCTCTGAGTGTTTTTTGGGAGAGTTTTCTGACTTGCGCGATCTAAGCTCCGCCCAGTGTGGCAAAAAAAAATAAAAATCCTCTTAGCTGTACCACGTGACAACTATAGAGGCACCCTCAATTGGAATAGGCAGTCCAATCCACACAGCAACCTCTGCTGGCCATTTGAATTCAATGTCTTAAATAGGCCTGTACATGTCTATTCTTTTAATTCATGGTGAATTAACAAAAAAATGGCGGGAATTAGAGCTTTCTTCGCCATCCTTGAGAAGTTTAGTCACTTCATAGGATATGTTATCGTGTTAAACCTGTCCGAAAAACAATCTGTCTCTTTCTCTGAGTGTTTTTTGGGAGAGTTTTCTGATTTGCGCGATCTAAGCTCCGCTCAGTGTGGCAAAAAAAAAAAAAAAAAATCTTTCAGCTGTATCACGTGACTGCTACAGAGACACCCACAATTGGAATAGGCAGTCTAGGCCATAGAGCGACCTCTGTTGGCCATTTGAATTCAGTGCTTTAAATAGGCCCTCAGACTGAAAATTTTAGCCACCATGTTTGAGAAACATAGTTGGATCTCTGAAGCCAAGAACACCCTGAGCGAGCCGAAGGCGAGCGGAGCGAAGCCGGGCTCAGGCGGGCTTGGAGCGGGACCCTGTGAAATACAATATCATATAAATAAATAAATCAATTAAAAAAAAAAAAAACTTTTCAGTTTTAACACGTGACAGCTATAGAGACACCCACAATTGGAATAGGCAGTCAAAGCTACACAGTGACCTCTGCTGGCCAGTTGAATTCAGTGTTTTAAATAGGCCTGTACATGTCTATTCTTTTAATTCATGGTGAATTAACAAAAAATGGCGAGAATTAGAGCTTTCTTCGCCATCCTTGAGAAGTTTAGTCACTTCATAGGATATGTTATCATGTTAAACCTGTCCGAAAAACAATCTGTCTCTTTCTCTGAGTGTTTTTTGGGAGAGTTTTCTGACTTGCGCGATCTAAGCTCCGCCCAGTGTGGCAAAAAAAAAAAAAAATACTCTCAGCTGTACCACGTGACAGCTATAGAGGCACCCACAATTGGAATAGGCAGTCTAATCCACACAGCGACCTCTGCTGTCCAGTTGAATTCAGTGTCTTAAATAGGCCTGTACATGTCTATTCTTTTAATTCATGGTGAATTAACAAAAAATGGCGGGAATTAGAGCTTTCTTCGCCATCCTTGAGAAGTTTAGTCACTTCATAGGATATGTTATCATGTTAAACCTGTCCGAAAAACAATCTGTCTCTTTCTCTGAGTGTTTTTTGGGAGAGTTTTCTGACTTGCGCGATCTAAGCTCCGCCCAGTGTGGCAAAAAAAAAAAAAAATCCTCTCAGCTGTACCACGTGACAGCTATAGAGGCACCCACAATTGGAATAGGCAGTCTAATCCACACAGCGACCTCTGCTGGCCAGTTGAATTCAATGTCTTAAATAGGCCTGTACATGTCTATTCTTTTAATTCATGGTGAATTAACAAAAAAATGGCGGGAATTAGAGCTTTCTTCGCCATCCTTGAGAAGTTTAGTCACTTCATAGGATATGTTATCGTGTTAAACCTGTCTGAAAAACAATCTGTCTCTTTCTCTGAGTGTTTTTTGGGAGAGTTTTCTGACTTGCGCGATCTAAGCTCCGCCCAGTGTGGCAAAAAAAAAAAAAAATACTCTCAGCTGTACCACGTGACAGCTATAGAGGCACCCACAATTGGAATAGGCAGTCTAATCCACACAGCGACCTCTGCTGGCCAGTTGAATTCAATGTCTTAAATAGGCCTGTACATGTCTATTCTTTTAATTCATGGTGAATTAACAAAAAAATGGCGGGAATTAGAGCTTTCTTCGCCATCCTTGAGAAGTTTAGTCACTTCATAGGATATGTTATCGTGTTAAACCTGTCTGAAAAACAATCTGTCTCTTTCTCTGAGTGTTTTTTGGGAGAGTTTTCTGACTTGCGCGATCTAAGCTCCGCCCAGTGTGGCAAAAAAAAAAAAAAAATCCTCTCAGCTGTACCACGTGACAGCTATAGAGGCACCCTCAATTGGAATAGGCAGCCTAATCCACACAGCGACCTCTGCTGGCCAGTTGAATTCAGTGTCTTAAATAGGCCTGTACATGTCTATTCTTTTAATTCATGGTGAATTAACAAAAAATGGCGGGAATTAGAGCTTTCTTCGCCATCCTTGAGAAGTTTAGTCACTTCATAGGATATGTTATCATGTTAAACCTGTCCGAAAAACAATCTGTCTCTTTCTCTGAGTGTTTTTTGGGAGAGTTTTCTGACTTGCGCGATCTAAGCTCCGCTCAGTGTGGCAAATAAAAAAAAAAAAAATCTTTCAGCTGTAACACGTGACTTCTACATAGACACCCACAATTGGAATAGGCAGACTAGGCCATAGAGCGACCTCTGTTGGCCATTTGAATTCAGTGCTTTAAATAGGCCCTCAGACTGAAAATTTTAGCCACCATGTTTGAGAAACATAGTTGGATCTCTGAAGCCAAGAACACCCTGAGCGAGCCGGGCTCAGGCGGGCTTGGAGCGGGACCCTAGGGCCCCCTGACCCTGTGAAATACAATATCATATAAATAAATAAATCAATTAAAAAAAAAAAAAACTTTTCAGTTGTATCACGTGACAGCTATAAAGACACCCACAATTGGATTAGGCAGTCTAACCCACACAGCGACCTCTGCTGGCCAGTTGAATTCAGTGTCTTAAATAGGCCTGTACATGTTTATTTTTTTAATTCATGGTGAAGTAACAAAAAATGGCGGGAAATAGAGCTTTCTTCGCCATCCTTGAGAAGTTTAGTCACTTCATAGGATATGTTATCGTGTTAAACCTGTCTGAAAAACAATCTGTCTCTTTCTCTGAGTGTTTTTTGGGAGAGTTTTCCGACTTGCGCGATCTAAGCTCCGCCCAGTGTGGCAAAAAAAAAAAAAAATCCTCTCAGCTGTACCACGTGACAGCTATAGAGGCACCCTCAATTGGAATAGGCAGTCTAATCCACACAGCGACCTCTGCTGGCCAGTTGAATTCAGTGTCTTAAATAGGCCTGAAAATGTCTATTCTTTTAATTCATGGTGAATTAACAAAAAATGGCGGGAATTAGAGCTTTCTTCGCCATCCTTGAGAAGTTTAGTCACTTCATAGGATATGTTATCATGTTAAACCTGTCCGAAAAACAATCTGTCTCTTTCTCTGAGTGTTTTTTGGGAGAGTTTTCTGACTTGCGCGATCTAAGCTCCGCCCAGTGTGGCAAAAAAAAATAAAAAATCCTCTCAGCTGTACCACGTGACAGCTATAGAGGCACCCTCAATTGGAATAGGCAGTCTAATCCAACAGCGACCTCTGCTTGCCAGTTGAATTCAGTGTCTTAAATAGGCCTGTACATGTCTATTCTTTTAATTCATGGTGAATTAACAAAAAATGGCGGGAATTAGAGCTTTCTTCGCCATCCTTGAGAAGTTTAGTCACTTCATAGGATATGTTATCATGTTAAACCTGTCCGAAAAACAATCTGTCTCTTTCTCTGAGTGTTTTTTGGGAGAGTTTTCTGACTTGCGCGATCTAAGCTCCGCTCAGTGTGGCAAATAAAAAAAAAAAAAATCTTTCAGCTGTAACACGTGACTTCTACATAGACACCCACAATTGGAATAGGCAGACTAGGCCATAGAGCGACCTCTGTTGGCCATTTGAATTCAGTGCTTTAAATAGGCCCTCAGACTGAAAATTTTAGCCACCATGTTTGAGAAACATAGTTGGATCTCTGAAGCCAAGAACACCCTGAGCGAGCCGGGCTCAGGCGGGCTTGGAGCGGGACCCTAGGGCTCCCTGACCCTGTGAAATACAATATCATATAAATAAATAAATCAATTAAAAAAAAAAAAACTTTTCAGTTGTATCACGTGACAACAATAGAGACACCCACAATTGGAATAGGCAGTCAAAGCTACACAGCGACCTCTGTTGGTCAGATGAATTCAGTGTTTTAAATAGGCCTGTACATGTCTATTCTTTTAATTCATGGTGAATTAACAAAAAATGGCGGGAATTAGAGCTTTCTTCGCCATTCTTGAGAAGTTTAGTCACTTCATGGGATATGTTATCGTGTTAAACCTGTCCGAAAAACAATCTGTCTCTTTTTCTGATTGTTTTTTGGGAGAGTTTTCTGACTTGCGCGATCTAAGCTCCGCCCAGTATGGCAAAAAAAAATAAAAAATCCTGTCAGCTGTATCACGTGACAGCTATAGAGGCACCCACAATTGGAATAGGCAGTCTAATTCACACAGCGACCTCTGCTGGCCAGTTGAATTCAGTGACTTAAATAGGCCTGTACATGTCTATTCTTTTAATTCATTGTGAATTAACAAAAAATGGCGGGAATTAGAGCTTTCTTCGCCATCCTTGAGAAGTTTAGTCACTTCATAGGATATGTTATCATGTTAAACCTGTCCGAAAAACAATCTGTCTCTTTCTCTGAGTGTTTTTTGGGAGAGTTTTCTGATTTGCGCGATCTAAGCTCCGCTCAGTGTGGCAAATAAAAAAGAAAAAAATCTTTCAGCTGTATCACGTGACTGCTACAGAGACACCCACAATTGGAATAGGCAGTCTAGGCCATAGAGCGACCTCTGTTGGCCATTTGAATTCAGTGCTTTAAATAGGCCCTCAGACTGAAAATTTTAGCCACCATGTTTGAGAAACATAGTTGGATCTCTGAAGCCAAGAACACCCTGAGCGAGCCGAAGGCGAGCGGAGCGAAGCCGGGCTCAGGCGGGCTTGGAGCGGGACCCTAGGGCCCCCTGACCCTGTGAAATACAATATCATACAAATAAATAAATCAATTAAAAAAAAAAAAACTTTTCAGTTGTATCACGTGACAGCTATAGAGACACCCACAATTGGAATAGGCAGTCAAAGCTACACAGTGACCTCTACTGGTCAGTTGAATTCAGTGTCTTAAATAGGCCTGTACATGTCTATTCTTTTAATTCATGGTGAATTAACAAAAAATGGCGGGAATTAGAGCTTTCTTCGCCATCCTTGAGAGGTTTAGTCACTTCATAGGATATGTTATCATGTTAAACCTGTCCGAAAAACAATCTGTCTCTTTCTCTGAGTGTTTTTTGGGAGAGTTTTCTGACTTACGCGATCTAAGCTCCGCCCAGTGTGGCAAAAAAAAAAAAAAATCCTCTCAGCTGTACCACGTGACAGCTATAGAGGCACCCACAATTGGAATAGGCAGTCCAATCCACACAGCGACCTCTGCTGGCCAGTTGAATTCAATGTCTTAAATAGGCCTGTACATGTCTATTCTTTTAATTCATGGTGAATTAACAAAAAAATGGCGGGAATTAGAGCTTTCTTCGCCATCCTTGAGAAGTTTAGTCACTTCATAGGATATGTTATCGTGTTAAACCTGTCTGAAAAACAATCTGTCTCTTTCTCTGAGTGTTTTTTGGGAGAGTTTTCTGACTTGCGCGATCTAAGCTCCGCCCAGTGTGGCAAAAAAAAATAAAAATCCTCTTAGCTGTACCACGTGACAACTATAGAGGCACCCTCAATTGGAATAGGCAGTCCAATCCACACAGCAACCTCTGCTGGCCATTTGAATTCAATGTCTTAAATAGGCCTGTACATGTCTATTCTTTTAATTCATGGTGAATTAACAAAAAAATGGCGGGAATTAGAGCTTTCTTCGCCATCCTTGAGAAGTTTAGTCACTTCATAGGATATGTTATCGTGTTAAACCTGTCCGAAAAACAATCTGTCTCTTTCTCTGAGTGTTTTTTGGGAGAGTTTTCTGATTTGCGCGATCTAAGCTCCGCTCAGTGTGGCAAAAAAAAAAAAAAAAAATCTTTCAGCTGTATCACGTGACTGCTACAGAGACACCCACAATTGGAATAGGCAGTCTAGGCCATAGAGCGACCTCTGTTGGCCATTTGAATTCAGTGCTTTAAATAGGCCCTCAGACTGAAAATTTTAGCCACCATGTTTGAGAAACATAGTTGGATCTCTGAAGCCAAGAACACCCTGAGCGAGCCGAAGGCGAGCGAGCCGGGCTCAGGCGGGCTTGGAGCGGGACCCTAGGGCCCCCTCAGGCCTCCGCCGAAGGCGGAGCGGAGCGGGACCCTAGGGCCCCCTGACCCTGTGAAATACAATATCATATAAATAAATAAATCAATTAAAAAAAAAAAAAACTTTTCAGTTGTATCACGTGACAGCTATAGAGACAGCTATAGAGACACCCACAATTGGAATAGGCAGTCTAACCCACACAGCGACCTCTGCTGGCCAGTTGAATTCAGTGTCTTAAATAGGCCTGTAAATGTTTATTTTTTTAATTCAAGGTGAAGTAACAAAAAATGGCGGGAATTAGAGCTTTCTTCGCCATCCTTGAGAAGTTTAGTCACTTCATAGGATATGTTATCGTGTTAAACCTGTCTGAAAAACAATCTGTCTCTTTCTCTGAGTTTTTTTTGGGAGAGTTTTCTGACTTGCCCAATCTAAGCTCCGCCCAGTGTGGCCAAAAAAAAAAAAAATACTCTCAGCTGTACCACGTGACAGCTATAGAGGCACCCACAATTGGAATAGGCAGTCTAATCCACACAGCGACCTCTGCTGGCCAGTTTAATTCAATGTCTTAAATAGGCCTGTACATGTCTATTCTTTTAATTCATGGTGAATTAACAAAAAAATGGCGGGAATTAGAGCTTTCTTCGCCATCCTTGAGAAGTTTAGTCACTTCATAGGATATGTTATCGTGTTAAACCTGTCTGAAAAACAATCTGTCTCTTTCTCTGAGTGTTTTTTGGGAGAGTTTTCTGACTTGCGCGATCTAAGCTCCGCCCAGTGTGGCAAAAAAAAAAAAAAAAATCCTCTCAGCTGTACCACGTGACAGCTATAGAGGCACCCTCAATTGGAATAGGCAGCCTAATCCACACAGCGACCTCTGCTGGCCAGTTGAATTCAGTGTCTTAAATAGGCCTGTACATGTCTATTCTTTTAATTCATGGTGAATTAACAAAAAATGGCGGGAATTAGAGCTTTCTTCGCCATCCTTGAGAAGTTTAGTCACTTCATAGGATATGTTATCATGTTAAACCTGTCCGAAAAACAATCTGTCTCTTTCTCTGAGTGTTTTTTGGGAGAGTTTTCTGACTTGCGCGATCTAAGCTCCGCTCAGTGTGGCAAATAAAAAAAAAAAAAATCTTTCAGCTGTAACACGTGACTTCTACATAGACACCCACAATTGGAATAGGCAGACTAGGCCATAGAGCGACCTCTGTTGGCCATTTGAATTCAGTGCTTTAAATAGGCCCTCAGACTGAAAATTTTAGCCACCATGTTTGAGAAACATAGTTGGATCTCTGAAGCCAAGAACACCCTGAGCGAGCCGAAGGCGAGCGGAGCGAAGCCGGGCTCAGGCGGGCTTGGAGCGGGACCCTGTGAAATACAATATCATATAAATAAATAAATCAATTAAAAAAAAAAAAACTTTTCAGTTTTAACACGTGACAGCTATAGAGACACCCACAATTGGAATAGGCAGTCAAAGCTACACAGTGACCTCTGCTGGCCAGTTGAATTCAGTGTTTTAAATAGGCCTGTACATGTCTATTCTTTTAATTCATGGTGAATTAACAAAAAATGGCGAGAATTAGAGCTTTCTTCGCCATCCTTGAGAAGTTTAGTCACTTCATAGGATATGTTATCATGTTAAACCTGTCCGAAAAACAATCTGTCTCTTTCTCTGAGTGTTTTTTGGGAGAGTTTTCTGACTTGCGCGATCTAAGCTCCGCCCAGTGTGGCAAAAAAAAAAAAAAATACTCTCAGCTGTACCACGTGACAGCTATAGAGGCACCCACAATTGGAATAGGCAGTCTAATCCACACAGCGACCTCTGCTGTCCAGTTGAATTCAGTGTCTTAAATAGGCCTGTACATGTCTATTCTTTTAATTCATGGTGAATTAACAAAAAATGGCGGGAATTAGAGCTTTCTTCGCCATCCTTGAGAAGTTTAGTCACTTCATAGGATATGTTATCGTGTTAAACCTGTCTGAAAAACAATCTGTCTCTTTCTCTGAGTTTTTTTTGGGAGAGTTTTCTGACTTGCGCGATCTAAGCTCCGCCCAGTGTGGCAAAAAAAAAAAAAAATACTCTCAGCTGTACCACGTGACAGCTATAGAGGCACCCACAATTGGAATAGGCAGTCTAATCAACACAGCGACCTCTTTTGTCCAGTTGAATTCAGTGTCTTAAATAGGCCTGTACATGTCTATTCTTTTAATTCATGGTGAATTAACAAAAAATGGCGGGAATTAGAGCTTTCTTCGCCATCCTTGAGAAGTTTAGTCACTTCATAGGATATGTTATCATGTTAAACCTGTCCGAAAAGCAATCTGTCTCTTTCTCTGAGTGTTTTTTGGGAGAGTTTTCTGACTTGCGCGATCTAAGCTCCGCCCAGTGTGGCAAAAAAAAAAAAAAATCCTCTCAGCTGTACCACGTGACAGCTATAGAGGCACCCACAATTGGAATAGGCAGTCTAATCCACACAGCGACCTCTGCTGGCCAGTTGAATTCAATGTCTTAAATAGGCCTGTACATGTCTATTCTTTTAATTCATGGTGAATTAACAAAAAAATGGCGGGAATTAGAGCTTTCTTCGCCATCCTTGAGAAGTTTAGTCACTTCATAGGATATGTTATCGTGTTAAACCTGTCTGAAAAACAATCTGTCTCTTTCTCTGAGTGTTTTTTGGGAGAGTTTTCTGACTTGCGCGATCTAAGCTCCGCCCAGTGTGGCAAAAAAAAAAAAAATACTCTCAGCTGTACCACGTGACAGCTATAGAGGCACCCACAATTGGAATAGGCAGTCTAATCCACACAGCGACCTCTGCTGGCCAGTTGAATTCAATGTCTTAAATAGGCCTGTACATGTCTATTCTTTTAATTCATGGTGAATTAACAAAAAAATGGCGGGAATTAGAGCTTTCTTCGCCATCCTTGAGAAGTTTAGTCACTTCATAGGATATGTTATCGTGTTAAACCTGTCTGAAAAACAATCTGTCTCTTTCTCTGAGTGTTTTTTGGGAGAGTTTTCTGACTTGCGCGATCTAAGCTCCGCCCAGTGTGGCAAAAAAAAAAAAAAAAATCCTCTCAGCTGTACCACGTGACAGCTATAGAGGCACCCTCAATTGGAATAGGCAGCCTAATCCACACAGCGACCTCTGCTGGCCAGTTGAATTCAGTGTCTTAAATACGCCTGTACATGTCTATTCTTTTAATTCATGGTGAATTAACAAAAAATGGCGGGAATTAGAGCTTTCTTCGCCATCCTTGAGAAGTTTAGTCACTTCATAGGATATGTTATCATGTTAAACCTGTCCGAAAAACAATCTGTCTCTTTCTCTGAGTGTTTTTTGGGAGAGTTTTCTGACTTGCGCGATCTAAGCTCCGCTCAGTGTGGCAAAAAAAACAAAAAAAAAACTTTCAGCTGTAACACGTGACTTCTACATAGACACCCACAATTGGAATAGGCAGACTAGGCCATAGAGCGACCTCTGTTGGCCATTTGAATTCAGTGCTTTAAATAGGCCCTCAGACTGAAAATTTTAGCCACCATGTTTGAGAAACATAGTTGGATCTCTGAAGCCAAGAACACCCTGAGCGAGCCGAAGGCGAGCGGAGCGAAGCCGGGCTCAGGCGGGCTTGGAGCGGGACCCTGTGAAATACAATATCATATAAATAAATAAATCAATTAAAAAAAAAAAAACTTTTCAGTTTTAACACGTGACAGCTATAGAGACACCCACAATTGGAATAGGCAGTCAAAGCTACACAGTGACCTCTGCTGGCCAGTTGAATTCAGTGTTTTAAATAGGCCTGTACATGTCTATTCTTTTAATTCATGGTGAATTAACAAAAAATGGCGAGAATTAGAGCTTTCTTCGCCATCCTTGAGAAGTTTAGTCACTTCATAGGATATGTTATCATGTTAAACCTGTCCGAAAAACAATCTGTCTCTTTCTCTGAGTGTTTTTTGGGAGAGTTTTCTGACTTGCGCGATCTAAGCTCCGCCCAGTGTGGCAAAAAAAAAAAAAAATACTCTCAGCTGTACCACGTGACAGCTATAGAGGCACCCACAATTGGAATAGGCAGTCTAATCCACACAGCGACCTCTGCTGTCCAGTTGAATTCAGTGTCTTAAATAGGCCTGTACATGTCTATTCTTTTAATTCATGGTGAATTAACAAAAAATGGCGGGAATTAGAGCTTTCTTCGCCATCCTTGAGAAGTTTAGTCACTTCATAGGATATGTTATCGTGTTAAACCTGTCTGAAAAACAATCTGTCTCTTTCTCTGAGTTTTTTTTGGGAGAGTTTTCTGACTTGCGCGATCTAAGCTCCGCCCAGTGTGGCAAAAAAAAAAAAAAATACTCTCAGCTGTACCACGTGACAGCTATAGAGGCACCCACAATTGGAATAGGCAGTCTAATCAACACAGCGACCTCTTTTGTCCAGTTGAATTCAGTGTCTTAAATAGGCCTGTACATGTCTATTCTTTTAATTCATGGTGAATTAACAAAAAATGGCGGGAATTAGAGCTTTCTTCGCCATCCTTGAGAAGTTTAGTCACTTCATAGGATATGTTATCATGTTAAACCTGTCCGAAAAACAATCTGTCTCTTTCTCTGAGTGTTTTTTGGGAGAGTTTTCTGACTTGCGCGATCTAAGCTCCGCCCAGTGTGGCAAAAAAAAAAAAAAATCCTCTCAGCTGTACCACGTGACAGCTATAGAGGCACCCACAATTGGAATAGGCAGTCTAATCCACACAGCGACCTCTGCTGGCCAGTTGAATTCAATGTCTTAAATAGGCCTGTACATGTCTATTCTTTTAATTCATGGTGAATTAACAAAAAAATGGCGGGAATTAGAGCTTTCTTCGCCATCCTTGAGAAGTTTAGTCACTTCATAGGATATGTTATCGTGTTAAACCTGTCTGAAAAACAATCTGTCTCTTTCTCTGAGTGTTTTTTGGGAGAGTTTTCTGACTTGCGCGATCTAAGCTCCGCCCAGTGTGGCAAAAAAAAAAAAAAATACTCTCAGCTGTACCACGTGACAGCTATAGAGGCACCCACAATTGGAATAGGCAGTCTAATCCACACAGCGACCTCTGCTGGCCAGTTGAATTCAATGTCTTAAATAGGCCTGTACATGTCTATTCTTTTAATTCATGGTGAATTAACAAAAAAATGGCGGGAATTAGAGCTTTCTTCGCCATCCTTGAGAAGTTTAGTCACTTCATAGGATATGTTATCGTGTTAAACCTGTCTGAAAAACAATCTGTCTCTTTCTCTGAGTGTTTTTTGGGAGAGTTTTCTGACTTGCGCGATCTAAGCTCCGCCCAGTGTGGCAAAAAAAAAAAAAAAATCCTCTCAGCTGTACCACGTGACAGCTATAGAGGCACCCTCAATTGGAATAGGCAGCCTAATCCACACAGCGACCTCTGCTGGCCAGTTGAATTCAATGTCTTAAATAGGCCTGTACATGTCTATTCTTTTAATTCATGGTGAATTAACAAAAAAATGGCGGGAATTAGAGCTTTCTTCGCCATCCTTGAGAAGTTTAGTCACTTCATAGGATATGTTATCGTGTTAAACCTGTCTGAAAAACAATCTGTCTCTTTCTCTGAGTTTTTTTTGGGAGAGTTTTCTGACTTGCGCGATCTAAGCTCCGCTCAGTGTGGCAAATAAAAAAAAAAAAAATCTTTCAGCTGTAACACGTGACTTCTACATAGACACCCACAATTGGAATAGGCAGACTAGGCCATAGAGCGACCTCTGTTGGCCATTTGAATTCAGTGCTTTAAATAGGCCCTCAGACTGAAAATTTTAGCCACCATGTTTGAGAAACATAGTTGGATCTCTGAAGCCAAGAACACCCTGAGCGAGCCGAAGGCGAGCGGAGCGAAGCCGGGCTCAGGCGGGCTTGGAGCGGGACCCTGTGAAATACAATATCATATAAATAAATAAATCAATTAAAAAAAAAAAAACTTTTCAGTTTTAACACGTGACAGCTATAGAGACACCCACAATTGGAATAGGCAGTCAAAGCTACACAGTGACCTCTGCTGGCCAGTTGAATTCAGTGTTTTAAATAGGCCTGTACATGTCTATTCTTTTAATTCATGGTGAATTAACAAAAAATGGCGAGAATTAGAGCTTTCTTCGCCATCCTTGAGAAGTTTAGTCACTTCATAGGATATGTTATCATGTTAAACCTGTCCGAAAAACAATCTGTCTCTTTCTCTGAGTGTTTTTTGGGAGAGTTTTCTGACTTGCGCGATCTAAGCTCCGCCCAGTGTGGCAAAAAAAAAAAAAAATACTCTCAGCTGTACCACGTGACAGCTATAGAGGCACCCACAATTGGAATAGGCAGTCTAATCCACACAGCGACCTCTGCTGTCCAGTTGAATTCAGTGTCTTAAATAGGCCTGTACATGTCTATTCTTTTAATTCATGGTGAATTAACAAAAAATGGCGGGAATTAGAGCTTTCTTCGCCATCCTTGAGAAGTTTAGTCACTTCATAGGATATGTTATCGTGTTAAACCTGTCTGAAAAACAATCTGTCTCTTTCTCTGAGTTTTTTTTGGGAGAGTTTTCTGACTTGCGCGATCTAAGCTCCGCCCAGTGTGGCAAAAAAAAAAAAAAATACTCTCAGCTGTACCACGTGACAGCTATAGAGGCACCCACAATTGGAATAGGCAGTCTAATCAACACAGCGACCTCTTTTGTCCAGTTGAATTCAGTGTCTTAAATAGGCCTGTACATGTCTATTCTTTTAATTCATGGTGAATTAACAAAAAATGGCGGGAATTAGAGCTTTCTTCGCCATCCTTGAGAAGTTTAGTCACTTCATAGGATATGTTATCATGTTAAACCTGTCCGAAAAACAATCTGTCTCTTTCTCTGAGTGTTTTTTGGGAGAGTTTTCTGACTTGCGCGATCTAAGCTCCGCTCAGTGTGGCAAATAAAAAAAAAAAAAATCTTTCAGCTGTAACACGTGACTTCTACATAGACACCCACAATTGGAATAGGCAGACTAGGCCATAGAGCGACCTCTGTTGGCCATTTGAATTCAGTGCTTTAAATAGGCCCTCAGACTGAAAATTTTAGCCACCATGTTTGAGAAACATAGTTGGATCTCTGAAGCCAAGAACACCCTGAGCGAGCCGAAGGCGAGCGGAGCGAAGCCGGGCTCAGGCGGGCTTGGAGCGGGACCCTGTGAAATACAATATCATATAAATAAATAAATCAATTAAAAAAAAAAAAACTTTTCAGTTTTAACACGTGACAGCTATAGAGACACCCACAATTGGAATAGGCAGTCAAAGCTACACAGTGACCTCTGCTGGCCAGTTGAATTCAGTGTTTTAAATAGGCCTGTACATGTCTATTCTTTTAATTCATGGTGAATTAACAAAAAATGGCGAGAATTAGAGCTTTCTTCGCCATCCTTGAGAAGTTTAGTCACTTCATAGGATATGTTATCATGTTAAACCTGTCCGAAAAACAATCTGTCTCTTTCTCTGAGTGTTTTTTGGGAGAGTTTTCTGACTTGCGCGATCTAAGCTCCGCCCAGTGTGGCAAAAAAAAAAAAAAATACTCTCAGCTGTACCACGTGACAGCTATAGAGGCACCCACAATTGGAATAGGCAGTCTAATCCACACAGCGACCTCTGCTGTCCAGTTGAATTCAGTGTCTTAAATAGGCCTGTACATGTCTATTCTTTTAATTCATGGTGAATTAACAAAAAATGGCGGGAATTAGAGCTTTCTTCGCCATCCTTGAGAAGTTTAGTCACTTCATAGGATATGTTATCGTGTTAAACCTGTCTGAAAAACAATCTGTCTCTTTCTCTGAGTTTTTTTTGGGAGAGTTTTCTGACTTGCGCGATCTAAGCTCCGCCCAGTGTGGCAAAAAAAAAAAAAAATACTCTCAGCTGTACCACGTGACAGCTATAGAGGCACCCACAATTGGAATAGGCAGTCTAATCAACACAGCGACCTCTTTTGTCCAGTTGAATTCAGTGTCTTAAATAGGCCTGTACATGTCTATTCTTTTAATTCATGGTGAATTAACAAAAAATGGCGGGAATTAGAGCTTTCTTCGCCATCCTTGAGAAGTTTAGTCACTTCATAGGATATGTTATCATGTTAAACCTGTCCGAAAAGCAATCTGTCTCTTTCTCTGAGTGTTTTTTGGGAGAGTTTTCTGACTTGCGCGATCTAAGCTCCGCCCAGTGTGGCAAAAAAAAAAAAAAATCCTCTCAGCTGTACCACGTGACAGCTATAGAGGCACCCACAATTGGAATAGGCAGTCTAATCCACACAGCGACCTCTGCTGGCCAGTTGAATTCAATGTCTTAAATAGGCCTGTACATGTCTATTCTTTTAATTCATGGTGAATTAACAAAAAAATGGCGGGAATTAGAGCTTTCTTCGCCATCCTTGAGAAGTTTAGTCACTTCATAGGATATGTTATCGTGTTAAACCTGTCTGAAAAACAATCTGTCTCTTTCTCTGAGTGTTTTTTGGGAGAGTTTTCTGACTTGCGCGATCTAAGCTCCGCCCAGTGTGGCAAAAAAAAAAAAAATACTCTCAGCTGTACCACGTGACAGCTATAGAGGCACCCACAATTGGAATAGGCAGTCTAATCCACACAGCGACCTCTGCTGGCCAGTTGAATTCAATGTCTTAAATAGGCCTGTACATGTCTATTCTTTTAATTCATGGTGAATTAACAAAAAAATGGCGGGAATTAGAGCTTTCTTCGCCATCCTTGAGAAGTTTAGTCACTTCATAGGATATGTTATCGTGTTAAACCTGTCTGAAAAACAATCTGTCTCTTTCTCTGAGTGTTTTTTGGGAGAGTTTTCTGACTTGCGCGATCTAAGCTCCGCCCAGTGTGGCAAAAAAAAAAAAAAAAATCCTCTCAGCTGTACCACGTGACAGCTATAGAGGCACCCTCAATTGGAATAGGCAGCCTAATCCACACAGCGACCTCTGCTGGCCAGTTGAATTCAGTGTCTTAAATAGGCCTGTACATGTCTATTCTTTTAATTCATGGTGAATTAACAAAAAATGGCGGGAATTAGAGCTTTCTTCGCCATCCTTGAGAAGTTTAGTCACTTCATAGGATATGTTATCATGTTAAACCTGTCCGAAAAACAATCTGTCTCTTTCTCTGAGTGTTTTTTGGGAGAGTTTTCTGACTTGCGCGATCTAAGCTCCGCTCAGTGTGGCAAAAAAAAAAAAAAAAAAACTTTCAGCTGTAACACGTGACTTCTACATAGACACCCACAATTGGAATAGGCAGACTAGGCCATAGAGCGACCTCTGTTGGCCATTTGAATTCAGTGCTTTAAATAGGCCCTCAGACTGAAAATTTTAGCCACCATGTTTGAGAAACATAGTTGGATCTCTGAAGCCAAGAACACCCTGAGCGAGCCGAAGGCGAGCGGAGCGAAGCCGGGCTCAGGCGGGCTTGGAGCGGGACCCTGTGAAATACAATATCATATAAATAAATAAATCAATTAAAAAAAAAAAAACTTTTCAGTTTTAACACGTGACAGCTATAGAGACACCCACAATTGGAATAGGCAGTCAAAGCTACACAGTGACCTCTGCTGGCCAGTTGAATTCAGTGTTTTAAATAGGCCTGTACATGTCTATTCTTTTAATTCATGGTGAATTAACAAAAAATGGCGAGAATTAGAGCTTTCTTCGCCATCCTTGAGAAGTTTAGTCACTTCATAGGATATGTTATCATGTTAAACCTGTCCGAAAAACAATCTGTCTCTTTCTCTGAGTGTTTTTTGGGAGAGTTTTCTGACTTGCGCGATCTAAGCTCCGCCCAGTGTGGCAAAAAAAAAAAAAAATCCTCTCAGCTGTACCACGTGACAGCTATAGAGGCACCCACAATTGGAATAGGCAGTCTAATCCACACAGCGACCTCTGCTGGCCAGTTGAATTCAATGTCTTAAATAGGCCTGTACATGTCTATTCTTTTAATTCATGGTGAATTAACAAAAAAATGGCGGGAATTAGAGCTTTCTTCGCCATCCTTGAGAAGTTTAGTCACTTCATAGGATATGTTATCGTGTTAAACCTGTCTGAAAAACAATCTGTCTCTTTCTCTGAGTGTTTTTTGGGAGAGTTTTCTGACTTGCGCGATCTAAGCTCCGCCCAGTGTGGCAAAAAAAAAAAAAAATACTCTCAGCTGTACCACGTGACAGCTATAGAGGCACCCACAATTGGAATAGGCAGTCTAATCCACACAGCGACCTCTGCTGTCCAGTTGAATTCAGTGTCTTAAATAGGCCTGTACATGTCTATTCTTTTAATTCATGGTGAATTAACAAAAAATGGCGGGAATTAGAGCTTTCTTCGCCATCCTTGAGAAGTTTAGTCACTTCATAGGATATGTTATCGTGTTAAACCTGTCTGAAAAACAATCTGTCTCTTTCTCTGAGTTTTTTTTGGGAGAGTTTTCTGACTTGCGCGATCTAAGCTCCGCCCAGTGTGGCAAAAAAAAAAAAAAATACTCTCAGCTGTACCACGTGACAGCTATAGAGGCACCCACAATTGGAATAGGCAGTCTAATCAACACAGCGACCTCTTTTGTCCAGTTGAATTCAGTGTCTTAAATAGGCCTGTACATGTCTATTCTTTTAATTCATGGTGAATTAACAAAAAATGGCGGGAATTAGAGCTTTCTTCGCCATCCTTGAGAAGTTTAGTCACTTCATAGGATATGTTATCATGTTAAACCTGTCCGAAAAACAATCTGTCTCTTTCTCTGAGTGTTTTTTGGGAGAGTTTTCTGACTTGCGCGATCTAAGCTCCGCCCAGTGTGGCAAAAAAAAAAAAAAATCCTCTCAGCTGTACCACGTGACAGCTATAGAGGCACCCACAATTGGAATAGGCAGTCTAATCCACACAGCGACCTCTGCTGGCCAGTTGAATTCAATGTCTTAAATAGGCCTGTACATGTCTATTCTTTTAATTCATGGTGAATTAACAAAAAAATGGCGGGAATTAGAGCTTTCTTCGCCATCCTTGAGAAGTTTAGTCACTTCATAGGATATGTTATCGTGTTAAACCTGTCTGAAAAACAATCTGTCTCTTTCTCTGAGTGTTTTTTGGGAGAGTTTTCTGACTTGCGCGATCTAAGCTCCGCCCAGTGTGGCAAAAAAAAAAAAAAATACTCTCAGCTGTACCACGTGACAGCTATAGAGGCACCCACAATTGGAATAGGCAGTCTAATCCACACAGCGACCTCTGCTGGCCAGTTGAATTCAATGTCTTAAATAGGCCTGTACATGTCTATTCTTTTAATTCATGGTGAATTAACAAAAAAATGGCGGGAATTAGAGCTTTCTTCGCCATCCTTGAGAAGTTTAGTCACTTCATAGGATATGTTATCGTGTTAAACCTGTCTGAAAAACAATCTGTCTCTTTCTCTGAGTGTTTTTTGGGAGAGTTTTCTGACTTGCGCGATCTAAGCTCCGCCCAGTGTGGCAAAAAAAAAAAAAAAATCCTCTCAGCTGTACCACGTGACAGCTATAGAGGCACCCTCAATTGGAATAGGCAGCCTAATCCACACAGCGACCTCTGCTGGCCAGTTGAATTCAATGTCTTAAATAGGCCTGTACATGTCTATTCTTTTAATTCATGGTGAATTAACAAAAAAATGGCGGGAATTAGAGCTTTCTTCGCCATCCTTGAGAAGTTTAGTCACTTCATAGGATATGTTATCGTGTTAAACCTGTCTGAAAAACAATCTGTCTCTTTCTCTGAGTTTTTTTTGGGAGAGTTTTCTGACTTGCGCGATCTAAGCTCCGCTCAGTGTGGCAAATAAAAAAAAAAAAAATCTTTCAGCTGTAACACGTGACTTCTACATAGACACCCACAATTGGAATAGGCAGACTAGGCCATAGAGCGACCTCTGTTGGCCATTTGAATTCAGTGCTTTAAATAGGCCCTCAGACTGAAAATTTTAGCCACCATGTTTGAGAAACATAGTTGGATCTCTGAAGCCAAGAACACCCTGAGCGAGCCGAAGGCGAGCGGAGCGAAGCCGGGCTCAGGCGGGCTTGGAGCGGGACCCTGTGAAATACAATATCATATAAATAAATAAATCAATTAAAAAAAAAAAAACTTTTCAGTTTTAACACGTGACAGCTATAGAGACACCCACAATTGGAATAGGCAGTCAAAGCTACACAGTGACCTCTGCTGGCCAGTTGAATTCAGTGTTTTAAATAGGCCTGTACATGTCTATTCTTTTAATTCATGGTGAATTAACAAAAAATGGCGAGAATTAGAGCTTTCTTCGCCATCCTTGAGAAGTTTAGTCACTTCATAGGATATGTTATCATGTTAAACCTGTCCGAAAAACAATCTGTCTCTTTCTCTGAGTGTTTTTTGGGAGAGTTTTCTGACTTGCGCGATCTAAGCTCCGCCCAGTGTGGCAAAAAAAAAAAAAAATACTCTCAGCTGTACCACGTGACAGCTATAGAGGCACCCACAATTGGAATAGGCAGTCTAATCCACACAGCGACCTCTGCTGTCCAGTTGAATTCAGTGTCTTAAATAGGCCTGTACATGTCTATTCTTTTAATTCATGGTGAATTAACAAAAAATGGCGGGAATTAGAGCTTTCTTCGCCATCCTTGAGAAGTTTAGTCACTTCATAGGATATGTTATCGTGTTAAACCTGTCTGAAAAACAATCTGTCTCTTTCTCTGAGTTTTTTTTGGGAGAGTTTTCTGACTTGCGCGATCTAAGCTCCGCCCAGTGTGGCAAAAAAAAAAAAAAATACTCTCAGCTGTACCACGTGACAGCTATAGAGGCACCCACAATTGGAATAGGCAGTCTAATCAACACAGCGACCTCTTTTGTCCAGTTGAATTCAGTGTCTTAAATAGGCCTGTACATGTCTATTCTTTTAATTCATGGTGAATTAACAAAAAATGGCGGGAATTAGAGCTTTCTTCGCCATCCTTGAGAAGTTTAGTCACTTCATAGGATATGTTATCATGTTAAACCTGTCCGAAAAACAATCTGTCTCTTTCTCTGAGTGTTTTTTGGGAGAGTTTTCTGACTTGCGCGATCTAAGCTCCGCCCAGTGTGGCAAAAAAAAAAAAAAATCCTCTCAGCTGTACCACGTGACAGCTATAGAGGCACCCACAATTGGAATAGGCAGTCTAATCCACACAGCGACCTCTGCTGGCCAGTTGAATTCAATGTCTTAAATAGGCCTGTACATGTCTATTCTTTTAATTCATGGTGAATTAACAAAAAAATGGCGGGAATTAGAGCTTTCTTCGCCATCCTTGAGAAGTTTAGTCACTTCATAGGATATGTTATCGTGTTAAACCTGTCTGAAAAACAATCTGTCTCTTTCTCTGAGTGTTTTTTGGGAGAGTTTTCTGACTTGCGCGATCTAAGCTCCGCCCAGTGTGGCAAAAAAAAAAAAAAATACTCTCAGCTGTACCACGTGACAGCTATAGAGGCACCCACAATTGGAATAGGCAGTCTAATCCACACAGCGACCTCTGCTGGCCAGTTGAATTCAATGTCTTAAATAGGCCTGTACATGTCTATTCTTTTAATTCATGGTGAATTAACAAAAAAATGGCGGGAATTAGAGCTTTCTTCGCCATCCTTGAGAAGTTTAGTCACTTCATAGGATATGTTATCGTGTTAAACCTGTCTGAAAAACAATCTGTCTCTTTCTCTGAGTGTTTTTTGGGAGAGTTTTCTGACTTGCGCGATCTAAGCTCCGCCCAGTGTGGCAAAAAAAAAAAAAAAAATCCTCTCAGCTGTACCACGTGACAGCTATAGAGGCACCCTCAATTGGAATAGGCAGCCTAATCCACACAGCGACCTCTGCTGGCCAGTTGAATTCAGTGTCTTAAATAGGCCTGTACATGTCTATTCTTTTAATTCATGGTGAATTAACAAAAAATGGCGGGAATTAGAGCTTTCTTCGCCATCCTTGAGAAGTTTAGTCACTTCATAGGATATGTTATCATGTTAAACCTGTCCGAAAAACAATCTGTCTCTTTCTCTGAGTGTTTTTTGGGAGAGTTTTCTGACTTGCGCGATCTAAGCTCCGCTCAGTGTGGCAAATAAAAAAAAAAAAAATCTTTCAGCTGTAACACGTGACTTCTACATAGACACCCACAATTGGAATAGGCAGACTAGGCCATAGAGCGACCTCTGTTGGCCATTTGAATTCAGTGCTTTAAATAGGCCCTCAGACTGAAAATTTTAGCCACCATGTTTGAGAAACATAGTTGGATCTCTGAAGCCAAGAACACCCTGAGCGAGCCGAAGGCGAGCGGAGCGAAGCCGGGCTCAGGCGGGCTTGGAGCGGGACCCTGTGAAATACAATATCATATAAATAAATAAATCAATTAAAAAAAAAAAAACTTTTCAGTTTTAACACGTGACAGCTATAGAGACACCCACAATTGGAATAGGCAGTCAAAGCTACACAGTGACCTCTGCTGGCCAGTTGAATTCAGTGTTTTAAATAGGCCTGTACATGTCTATTCTTTTAATTCATGGTGAATTAACAAAAAATGGCGAGAATTAGAGCTTTCTTCGCCATCCTTGAGAAGTTTAGTCACTGCATAGGATATGTTATCATGTTAAACCTGTCCGAAAAACAATCTGTCTCTTTCTCTGAGTGTTTTTTGGGAGAGTTTTCTGACTTGCGCGATCTAAGCTCCGCCCAGTGTGGCAAAAAAAAAAAAAAATACTCTCAGCTGTACCACGTGACAGCTATAGAGGCACCCACAATTGGAATAGGCAGTCTAATCCACACAGCGACCTCTGCTGTCCAGTTGAATTCAGTGTCTTAAATAGGCCTGTACATGTCTATTCTTTTAATTCATGGTGAATTAACAAAAAATGGCGGGAATTAGAGCTTTCTTCGCCATCCTTGAGAAGTTTAGTCACTTCATAGGATATGTTATCGTGTTAAACCTGTCTGAAAAACAATCTGTCTCTTTCTCTGAGTTTTTTTTGGGAGAGTTTTCTGACTTGCGCGATCTAAGCTCCGCCCAGTGTGGCAAAAAAAAAAAAAAATACTCTCAGCTGTACCACGTGACAGCTATAGAGGCACCCACAATTGGAATAGGCAGTCTAATCAACACAGCGACCTCTTTTGTCCAGTTGAATTCAGTGTCTTAAATAGGCCTGTACATGTCTATTCTTTTAATTCATGGTGAATTAACAAAAAATGGCGGGAATTAGAGCTTTCTTCGCCATCCTTGAGAAGTTTAGTCACTTCATAGGATATGTTATCATGTTAAACCTGTCCGAAAAACAATCTGTCTCTTTCTCTGAGTGTTTTTTGGGAGAGTTTTCTGACTTGCGCGATCTAAGCTCCGCCCAGTGTGGCAAAAAAAAAAAAAAATCCTCTCAGCTGTACCACGTGACAGCTATAGAGGCACCCACAATTGGAATAGGCAGTCTAATCCACACAGCGACCTCTGCTGGCCAGTTGAATTCAATGTCTTAAATAGGCCTGTACATGTCTATTCTTTTAATTCATGGTGAATTAACAAAAAAATGGCGGGAATTAGAGCTTTCTTCGCCATCCTTGAGAAGTTTAGTCACTTCATAGGATATGTTATCGTGTTAAACCTGTCTGAAAAACAATCTGTCTCTTTCTCTGAGTGTTTTTTGGGAGAGTTTTCTGACTTGCGCGATCTAAGCTCCGCCCAGTGTGGCAAAAAAAAAAAAAATACTCTCAGCTGTACCACGTGACAGCTATAGAGGCACCCACAATTGGAATAGGCAGTCTAATCCACACAGCGACCTCTGCTGGCCAGTTGAATTCAATGTCTTAAATAGGCCTGTACATGTCTATTCTTTTAATTCATGGTGAATTAACAAAAAAATGGCGGGAATTAGAGCTTTCTTCGCCATCCTTGAGAAGTTTAGTCACTTCATAGGATATGTTATCGTGTTAAACCTGTCTGAAAAACAATCTGTCTCTTTCTCTGAGTGTTTTTTGGGAGAGTTTTCTGACTTGCGCGATCTAAGCTCCGCCCAGTGTGGCAAAAAAAAAAAAAAAAATCCTCTCAGCTGTACCACGTGACAGCTATAGAGGCACCCTCAATTGGAATAGGCAGCCTAATCCACACAGCGACCTCTGCTGGCCAGTTGAATTCAGTGTCTTAAATAGGCCTGTACATGTCTATTCTTTTAATTCATGGTGAATTAACAAAAAATGGCGGGAATTAGAGCTTTCTTCGCCATCCTTGAGAAGTTTAGTCACTTCATAGGATATGTTATCATGTTAAACCTGTCCGAAAAACAATCTGTCTCTTTCTCTGAGTGTTTTTTGGGAGAGTTTTCTGACTTGCGCGATCTAAGCTCCGCTCAGTGTGGCAAATAAAAAAAAAAAAAATCTTTCAGCTGTAACACGTGACTTCTACATAGACACCCACAATTGGAATAGGCAGACTAGGCCATAGAGCGACCTCTGTTGGCCATTTGAATTCAGTGCTTTAAATAGGCCCTCAGACTGAAAATTTTAGCCACCATGTTTGAGAAACATAGTTGGATCTCTGAAGCCAAGAACACCCTGAGCGAGCCGAAGGCGAGCGGAGCGAAGCCGGGCTCAGGCGGGCTTGGAGCGGGACCCTGTGAAATACAATATCATATAAATAAATAAATCAATTAAAAAAAAAAAAAACTTTTCAGTTTTAACACGTGACAGCTATAGAGACACCCACAATTGGAATAGGCAGTCAAAGCTACACAGTGACCTCTGCTGGCCAGTTGAATTCAGTGTTTTAAATAGGCCTGTACATGTCTATTCTTTTAATTCATGGTGAATTAACAAAAAATGGCGAGAATTAGAGCTTTCTTCGCCATCCTTGAGAAGTTTAGTCACTTCATAGGATATGTTATCATGTTAAACCTGTCCGAAAAACAATCTGTCTCTTTCTCTGAGTGTTTTTTGGGAGAGTTTTCTGACTTGCGCGATCTAAGCTCCGCCCAGTGTGGCAAAAAAAAAAAAAATACTCTCAGCTGTACCACGTGACAGCTATAGAGGCACCCACAATTGGAATAGGCAGTCTAATCCACACAGCGACCTCTGCTGTCCAGTTGAATTCAGTGTCTTAAATAGGCCTGTACATGTCTATTCTTTTAATTCATGGTGAATTAACAAAAAATGGCGGGAATTAGAGCTTTCTTCGCCATCCTTGAGAAGTTTAGTCACTTCATAGGATATGTTATCGTGTTAAACCTGTCTGAAAAACAATCTGTCTCTTTCTCTGAGTTTTTTTTGGGAGAGTTTTCTGACTTGCGCGATCTAAGCTCCGCCCAGTGTGGCAAAAAAAAAAAAAAATACTCTCAGCTGTACCACGTGACAGCTATAGAGGCACCCACAATTGGAATAGGCAGTCTAATCCACACAGCGACCTCTGCTGGCCAGTTGAATTCAATGTCTTAAATAGGCCTGTACATGTCTATTCTTTTAATTCATGGTGAATTAACAAAAAAATGGCGGGAATTAGAGCTTTCTTCGCCATCCTTGAGAAGTTTAGTCACTTCATAGGATATGTTATCGTGTTAAACCTGTCTGAAAAACAATCTGTCTCTTTCTCTGAGTGTTTTTTGGGAGAGTTTTCTGACTTGCGCGATCTAAGCTCCGCCCAGTGTGGCAAAAAAAAAATAAAAATCCTCTCAGCTGTACCACGTGACAGCTATAGAGGCACCCTCAATTGGAATAGGCAGCCTAATCCACACAGCGACCTCTGCTGGCCAGTTGAATTCAGTGTCTTAAATAGGCCTGTACATGTCTATTCTTTTAATTCATGGTGAATTAACAAAAAATGGCGGGAATTAGAGCTTTCTTCGCCATCCTTGAGAAGTTTAGTCACTTCATAGGATATGTTATCATGTTAAACCTGTCCGAAAAACAATCTGTCTCTTTCTCTGAGTGTTTTTTGGGAGAGTTTTCTGACTTGCGCGATCTAAGCTCCGCTCAGTGTGGCAAATAAAAAAAAAAAAAATCTTTCAGCTGTAACACGTGACTTCTACATAGACACCCACAATTGGAATAGGCAGACTAGGCCATAGAGCGACCTCTGTTGGCCATTTGAATTCAGTGCTTTAAATAGGCCCTCAGACTGAAAATTTTAGCCACCATGTTTGAGAAACATAGTTGGATCTCTGAAGCCAAGAACACCCTGAGCGAGCCGAAGGCGAGCGGAGCGAAGCCGGGCTCAGGCGGGCTTGGAGCGGGACCCTGTGAAATACAATATCATATAAATAAATAAATCAATTAAAAAAAAAAAAAACTTTTCAGTTTTAACACGTGACAGCTATAGAGACACCCACAATTGGAATAGGCAGTCAAAGCTACACAGTGACCTCTGCTGGCCAGTTGAATTCAGTGTTTTAAATAGGCCTGTACATGTCTATTCTTTTAATTCATGGTGAATTAACAAAAAATGGCGGGAATTAGAGCTTTCTTCGCCATCCTTGAGAAGTTTAGTCACTTCATAGGATATGTTATCATGTTAAACCTGTCCGAAAAACAATCTGTCTCTTTCTCTGAGTGTTTTTTGGGAGAGTTTTCTGACTTGCGCGATCTAAGCTCCGCACAGTGTGGCAAAAAAAAAAAAAAATACTCTCAGCTGTACCACGTGACAGCTATAGAGGCACCCACAATTGGAATAGGCAGTCTAATCCACACAGCGACCTCTGCTGTCCAGTTGAATTCAGTGTCTTAAATAGGCCTGTACATGTCTATTCTTTTAATTCATGGTGAATTAACAAAAAATGGCGGGAATTAGAGCTTTCTTCGCCATCCTTGAGAAGTTTAGTCACTTCATAGGATATGTTATCGTGTTAAACCTGTCTGAAAAACAATCTGTCTCTTTCTCTGAGTTTTTTTTGGGAGAGTTTTCTGACTTGCGCGATCTAAGCTCCGCCCAGTGTGGCAAAAAAAAAAAAAAATACTCTCAGCTGTACCACGTGACAGCTATAGAGGCACCCACAATTGGAATAGGCAGTCTAATCAACACAGCGACCTCTTTTGTCCAGTTGAATTCAGTGTCTTAAATAGGCCTGTACATGTCTATTCTTTTAATTCATGGTGAATTAACAAAAAATGGCGGGAATTAGAGCTTTCTTCGCCATCCTTGAGAAGTTTAGTCACTTCATAGGATATGTTATCATGTTAAACCTGTCCGAAAAACAATCTGTCTCTTTCTCTGAGTGTTTTTTGGGAGAGTTTTCTGACTTGCGCGATCTAAGCTCCGCCCAGTGTGGCAAAAAAAAAAAAAAATCCTCTCAGCTGCACCACGTGACAGCTATAGAGGCACCCACAATTGGAATAGGCAGTCTAATCCACACAGCGACCTCTGCTGGCCAGTTGAATTCAATGTCTTAAATAGGCCTGTACATGTCTATTCTTTTAATTCATGGTGAATTAACAAAAAAATGGCGGGAATTAGAGCTTTCTTCGCCATCCTTGAGAAGTTTAGTCACTTCATAGGATATGTTATCGTGTTAAACCTGTCTGAAAAACAATCTGTCTCTTTCTCTGAGTGTTTTTTGGGAGAGTTTTCTGACTTGCGCGATCTAAGCTCCGCCCAGTGTGGCAAAAAAAAAAAAAAAAATCCTCTCAGCTGTACCACGTGACAGCTATAGAGGCACCCTCAATTGGAATAGGCAGCCTAATCCACACAGCGACCTCTGCTGGCCAGTTGAATTCAGTGTCTTAAATAGGCCTGTACATGTCTATTCTTTTAATTCATGGTGAATTAACAAAAAATGGCGGGAATTAGAGCTTTCTTCGCCATCCTTGAGAAGTTTAGTCACTTCATAGGATATGTTATCATGTTAAACCTGTCCGAAAAACAATCTGTCTCTTTCTCTGAGTGTTTTTTGGGAGAGTTTTCTGACTTGCGCGATCTAAGCTCCGCTCAGTGTGGCAAATAAAAAAAAAAAAAATCTTTCAGCTGTAACACGTGACTTCTACATAGACACCCACAATTGGAATAGGCAGACTAGGCCATAGAGCGACCTCTGTTGGCCATTTGAATTCAGTGCTTTAAATAGGCCCTCAGACTGAAAATTTTAGCCACCATGTTTGAGAAACATAGTTGGATCTCTGAAGCCAAGAACACCCTGAGCGAGCCGAAGGCGAGCGGAGCGGGACCCTAGGGCTCCCTGACCCTGTGAAATACAATATCATATAAATAAATAAATCAATTAAAAAAAAAAAAACTTTTCAGTTGTATCACGTGACAACAATAGAGACACCCACAATTGGAATAGGCAGTCAAAGCTACACAGCGACCTCTGTTGGTCAGATGAATTCAGTGTTTTAAATAGGCCTGTACATGTCTATTCTTTTAATTCATGGTGAATTAACAAAAAATGGCGGGAATTAGAGCTTTCTTCGCCATTCTTGAGAAGTTTAGTCACTTCATGGGATATGTTATCGTGTTAAACCTGTCCGAAAAACAATCTGTCTCTTTTTCTGATTGTTTTTTGGGAGAGTTTTCTGACTTGCGCGATCTAAGCTCCGCCCAGTATGGCAAAAAAAAATAAAAAATCCTGTCAGCTGTATCACGTGACAGCTATAGAGGCACCCACAATTGGAATAGGCAGTCTAATTCACACAGCGACCTCTGCTGGCCAGTTGAATTCAGTGACTTAAATAGGCCTGTACATGTCTATTCTTTTAATTCATTGTGAATTAACAAAAAATGGCGGGAATTAGAGCTTTCTTCGCCATCCTTGAGAAGTTTAGTCACTTCATAGGATATGTTATCATGTTAAACCTGTCCGAAAAACAATCTGTCTCTTTCTCTGAGTGTTTTTTGGGAGAGTTTTCTGATTTGCGCGATCTAAGCTCCGCTCAGTGTGGCAAATAAAAAAGAAAAAAATCTTTCAGCTGTATCACGTGACTGCTACAGAGACACCCACAATTGGAATAGGCAGTCTAGGCCATAGAGCGACCTCTGTTGGCCATTTGAATTCAGTGCTTTAAATAGGCCCTCAGACTGAAAATTTTAGCCACCATGTTTGAGAAACATAGTTGGATCTCTGAAGCCAAGAACACCCTGAGCGAGCCGAAGGCGAGCGGAGCGAAGCCGGGCTCAGGCGGGCTTGGAGCGGGACCCTAGGGCCCCCTGACCCTGTGAAATACAATATCATACAAATAAATAAATCAATTAAAAAAAAAAAAACTTTTCAGTTGTATCACGTGACAGCTATAGAGACACCCACAATTGGAATAGGCAGTCAAAGCTACACAGTGACCTCTACTGGTCAGTTGAATTCAGTGTCTTAAATAGGCCTGTACATGTCTATTCTTTTAATTCATGGTGAATTAACAAAAAATGGCGGGAATTAGAGCTTTCTTCGCCATCCTTGAGAGGTTTAGTCACTTCATAGGATATGTTATCATGTTAAACCTGTCCGAAAAACAATCTGTCTCTTTCTCTGAGTGTTTTTTGGGAGAGTTTTCTGACTTACGCGATCTAAGCTCCGCCCAGTGTGGCAAAAAAAAAAAAAAATCCTCTCAGCTGTACCACGTGACAGCTATAGAGGCACCCACAATTGGAATAGGCAGTCCAATCCACACAGCGACCTCTGCTGGCCAGTTGAATTCAATGTCTTAAATAGGCCTGTACATGTCTATTCTTTTAATTCATGGTGAATTAACAAAAAAATGGCGGGAATTAGAGCTTTCTTCGCCATCCTTGAGAAGTTTAGTCACTTCATAGGATATGTTATCGTGTTAAACCTGTCTGAAAAACAATCTGTCTCTTTCTCTGAGTGTTTTTTGGGAGAGTTTTCTGACTTGCGCGATCTAAGCTCCGCCCAGTGTGGCAAAAAAAAATAAAAATCCTCTCAGCTGTACCACGTGACAACTATAGAGGCACCCTCAATTGGAATAGGCAGTGCAATCCACACAGCAACCTCTGCTGGCCATTTGAATTCAATGTCTTAAATAGGCCTGTACATGTCTATTCTTTTAATTCATGGTGAATTAACAAAAAAATGGCGGGAATTAGAGCTTTCTTCGCCATCCTTGAGAAGTTTAGTCACTTCATAGGATATGTTATCGTGTTAAACCTGTCCGAAAAACAATCTGTCTCTTTCTCTGAGTGTTTTTTGGGAGAGTTTTCTGATTTGCGCGATCTAAGCTCCGCTCAGTGTGGCAAAAAAAAAAAAAAAAAATCTTTCAGCTGTATCACGTGACTGCTACAGAGACACCCACAATTGGAATAGGCAGTCTAGGCCATAGAGCGACCTCTGTTGGCCATTTGAATTCAGTGCTTTAAATAGGCCCTCAGACTGAAAATTTTAGCCACCATGTTTGAGAAACATAGTTGGATCTCTGAAGCCAAGAACACCCTGAGCGAGCCGAAGGCGAGCGAGCCGGGCTCAGGCGGGCTTGGAGCGGGACCCTAGGGCCCCCTCAGGCCTCCGCCGAAGGCGGAGCGGAGCGGGACCCTAGGGCCCCCTGACCCTGTGAAATACAATATCATATAAATAAATAAATCAATTAAAAAAAAAAAAAGTTTTCAGTTGTATCACGTGACAGCTATAGAGACAGCTATAGAGACACCCACAATTGGAATAGGCAGTCTAACCCACACAGCGACCTCTGCTGGCCAGTTGAATTCAGTGTCTTAAATAGGCCTGTAAATGTTTATTTTTTTAATTCAAGGTGAAGTAACAAAAAATGGCGGGAATTAGAGCTTTCTTCGCCATCCTTGAGAAGTTTAGTCACTTCATAGGATATGTTATCGTGTTAAACCTGTCTGAAAAACAATCTGTCTCTTTCTCTGAGTTTTTTTTGGGAGAGTTTTCTGACTTGCCCAATCTAAGCTCCGCCCAGTGTGGCAAAAAAAAAAAAAATACTCTCAGCTGTACCACGTGACAGCTATAGAGGCACCCACAATTGGAATAGGCAGTCTAATCCACACAGCGACCTCTGCTGGCCAGTTGAATTCAATGTCTTAAATAGGCCTGTACTTGTCTATTCTTTTAATTCATGGTGAATTAACAAAAAAATGGCGGGAATTAGAGCTTTCTTCGCCATCCTTGAGAAGTTTAGTCACTTCATAGGATATGTTATCGTGTTAAACCTGTCTGAAAAACAATCTGTCTCTTTCTCTGAGTGTTTTTTGGGAGAGTTTTCTGACTTGCGCGATCTAAGCTCCGCCCAGTGTGGCAAAAAAAAAAAAAAAAATCCTCTCAGCTGTACCACGTGACAGCTATAGAGGCACCCACAATTGGAATAGGCAGTCTAATCCACACAGCGACCTCTGCTGGCCAGTTGAATTCAATGTCTTAAATAGGCCTGTACATGTCTATTCTTTTAATTCATGGTGAATTAACAAAAAAATGGCGGGAATTAGAGCTTTCTTCGCCATCCTTGAGAAGTTTAGTCACTTCATAGGATATGTTATCGTGTTAAACCTGTCTGAAAAACAATCTGTCTCTTTCTCTGAGTGTTTTTTGGGAGAGTTTTCTGACTTGCGCGATCTAAGCTCCGCCCAGTGTGGCAAAAAAAAAATAAAAATCCTCTCAGCTGTACCACGTGACAGCTATAGAGGCACCCTCAATTGGAATAGGCAGCCTAATCCACACAGCGACCTCTGCTGGCCAGTTGAATTCAGTGTCTTAAATAGGCCTGTACATGTCTATTCTTTTAATTCATGGTGAATTAACAAAAAATGGCGGGAATTAGAGCTTTCTTCGCCATCCTTGAGAAGTTTAGTCACTTCATAGGATATGTTATCATGTTAAACCTGTCCGAAAAACAATCTGTCTCTTTCTCTGAGTGTTTTTTGGGAGAGTTTTCTGACTTGCGCGATCTAAGCTCCGCTCAGTGTGGCAAATAAAAAAAAAAAAAATCTTTCAGCTGTAACACGTGACTTCTACATAGACACCCACAATTGGAATAGGCAGACTAGGCCATAGAGCGACCTCTGTTGGCCATTTGAATTCAGTGCTTTAAATAGGCCCTCAGACTGAAAATTTTAGCCACCATGTTTGAGAAACATAGTTGGATCTCTGAAGCCAAGAACACCCTGAGCGAGCCGAAGGCGAGCGGAGCGAAGCCGGGCTCAGGCGGGCTTGGAGCGGGACCCTGTGAAATACAATATCATATAAATAAATAAATCAATTAAAAAAAAAAAAAACTTTTCAGTTTTAACACGTGACAGCTATAGAGACACCCACAATTGGAATAGGCAGTCAAAGCTACACAGTGACCTCTGCTGGCCAGTTGAATTCAGTGTTTTAAATAGGCCTGTACATGTCTATTCTTTTAATTCATGGTGAATTAACAAAAAATGGCGAGAATTAGAGCTTTCTTCGCCATCCTTGAGAAGTTTAGTCACTTCATAGGATATGTTATCATGTTAAACCTGTCCGAAAAACAATCTGTCTCTTTCTCTGAGTGTTTTTTGGGAGAGTTTTCTGACTTGCGCGATCTAAGCTCCGCACAGTGTGGCAAAAAAAAAAAAAAATACTCTCAGCTGTACCACGTGACAGCTATAGAGGCACCCACAATTGGAATAGGCAGTCTAATCCACACAGCGACCTCTGCTGTCCAGTTGAATTCAGTGTCTTAAATAGGCCTGTACATGTCTATTCTTTTAATTCATGGTGAATTAACAAAAAATGGCGGGAATTAGAGCTTTCTTCGCCATCCTTGAGAAGTTTAGTCACTTCATAGGATATGTTATCGTGTTAAACCTGTCTGAAAAACAATCTGTCTCTTTCTCTGAGTTTTTTTTGGGAGAGTTTTCTGACTTGCGCGATCTAAGCTCCGCCCAGTGTGGCAAAAAAAAAAAAAAATACTCTCAGCTGTACCACGTGACAGCTATAGAGGCACCCACAATTGGAATAGGCAGTCTAATCAACACAGCGACCTCTTTTGTCCAGTTGAATTCAGTGTCTTAAATAGGCCTGTACATGTCTATTCTTTTAATTCATGGTGAATTAACAAAAAATGGCGGGAATTAGAGCTTTCTTCGCCATCCTTGAGAAGTTTAGTCACTTCATAGGATATGTTATCATGTTAAACCTGTCCGAAAAACAATCTGTCTCTTTCTCTGAGTGTTTTTTGGGAGAGTTTTCTGACTTGCGCGATCTAAGCTCCGCCCAGTGTGGCAAAAAAAAAAAAAAATCCTCTCAGCTGTACCACGTGACAGCTATAGAGGCACCCACAATTGGAATAGGCAGTCTAATCCACACAGCGACCTCTGCTGGCAAGTTGAATTCAATGTCTTAAATAGGCCTGTACATGTCTATTCTTTTAATTCATGGTGAATTAACAAAAAAATGGCGGGAATTAGAGCTTTCTTCGCCATCCTTGAGAAGTTTAGTCACTTCATAGGATATGTTATCGTGTTAAACCTGTCTGAAAAACAATCTGTCTCTTTCTCTGAGTGTTTTTTGGGAGAGTTTTCTGACTTGCGCGATCTAAGCTCCGCCCAGTGTGGCAAAAAAAAAAAAAAAAATCCTCTCAGCTGTACCACGTGACAGCTATAGAGGCACCCTCAATTGGAATAGGCAGCCTAATCCACACAGCGACCTCTGCTGGCCAGTTGAATTCAGTGTCTTAAATAGGCCTGTACATGTCTATTCTTTTAATTCATGGTGAATTAACAAAAAATGGCGGGAATTAGAGCTTTCTTCGCCATCCTTGAGAAGTTTAGTCACTTCATAGGATATGTTATCATGTTAAACCTGTCCGAAAAACAATCTGTCTCTTTCTCTGAGTGTTTTTTGGGAGAGTTTTCTGACTTGCGCGATCTAAGCTCCGCTCAGTGTGGCAAATAAAAAAAAAAAAAATCTTTCAGCTGTAACACGTGACTTCTACATAGACACCCACAATTGGAATAGGCAGACTAGGCCATAGAGCGACCTCTGTTGGCCATTTGAATTCAGTGCTTTAAATAGGCCCTCAGACTGAAAATTTTAGCCACCATGTTTGAGAAACATAGTTGGATCTCTGAAGCCAAGAACACCCTGAGCGAGCCGAAGGCGAGCGGAGCGAAGCCGGGCTCAGGCGGGCTTGGAGCGGGACCCTAGGGCCCCCTGACCCTGTGAAATACAATATCATACAAATAAATAAATCAATTAAAAAAAAAAAAACTTTTCAGTTGTATCACGTGACAGCTATAGAGACACCCACAATTGGAATAGGCAGTCAAAGCTACACAGTGACCTCTACCGGTCAGTTGAATTCAGTGTCTTAAATAGGCCTGTACATGTCTATTCTTTTAATTCATGGTGAATTAACAAAAAATGGCGGGAATTAGAGCTTTCTTCGCCATCCTTGAGAGGTTTAGTCACTTCATAGGATATGTTATCATGTTAAACCTGTCCGAAAAACAATCTGTCTCTTTCTCTGAGTGTTTTTTGGGAGAGTTTTCTGACTTACGCGATCTAAGCTCCGCCCAGTGTGGCAAAAAAAAAAAAAAGTCCTCTCAGCTGTACCACGTGACAGCTATAGAGGCACCCACAATTGGAATAGGCAGTCCAATCCACACAGCGACCTCTGCTGGCCAGTTGAATTCAATGTCTTAAATAGGCCTGTACATGTCTATTCTTTTAATTCATGGTGAATTAACAAAAAAATGGCGGGAATTAGAGCTTTCTTCGCCATCCTTGAGAAGTTTAGTCACTTCATAGGATATGTTATCGTGTTAAACCTGTCCGAAAAACAATCTGTCTCTTTCTCTGAGTGTTTTTTGGGAGAGTTTTCTGATTTGCGCGATCTAAGCTCCGCTCAGTGTGGCAAAAAAAAAAAAAAAAAATCTTTCAGCTGTATCACGTGACTGCTACAGAGACACCCACAATTGGAATAGGCAGTCTAGGCCATAGAGCGACCTCTGTTGGCCATTTGAATTCAGTGCTTTAAATAGGCCCTCAGACTGAAAATTTTAGCCACCATGTTTGAGAAACATAGTTGGATCTCTGAAGCCAAGAACACCCTGAGCGAGCCGAAGGCGAGCGAGCCGGGCTCAGGCGGGCTTGGAGCGGGACCCTAGGGCCCCCTCAGGCCTCCGCCGAAGGCGGAGCGGAGCGGGACCCTAGGGCCCCCTGACCCTGTGAAATACAATATCATATAAATAAATAAATCAATTAAAAAAAAAAAAAACTTTTCAGTTGTATCACGTGACAGCTATAGAGACAGCTATAGAGACACCCACAATTGGAATAGGCAGTCTAACCCACACAGCGACCTCTGCTGGCCAGTTGAATTCAGTGTCTTAAATAGGCCTGTAAATGTTTATTTTTTTAATTCAAGGTGAAGTAACAAAAAATGGCGGGAATTAGAGCTTTCTTCGCCATCCTTGAGAAGTTTAGTCACTTCATAGGATATGTTATCGTGTTAAACCTGTCTGAAAAACAATCTGTCTCTTTCTCTGAGTTTTTTTTGGGAGAGTTTTCTGACTTGCCCAATCTAAGCTCCGCCCAGTGTGGCAAAAAAAAAAAAAATACTCTCAGCTGTACCACGTGACAGCTATAGAGGCACCCACAATTGGAATAGGCAGTCTAATCCACACAGCGACCTCTGCTGGCCAGTTGAATTCAATGTCTTAAATAGGCCTGTACATGTCTATTCTTTTAATTCATGGTGAATTAACAAAAAAATGGCGGGAATTAGAGCTTTCTTCGCCATCCTTGAGAAGTTTAGTCACTTCATAGGATATGTTATCGTGTTAAACCTGTCTGAAAAACAATCTGTCTCTTTCTCTGAGTGTTTTTTGGGAGAGTTTTCTGACTTGCGCGATCTAAGCTCCGCCCAGTGTGGCAAAAAAAAAAAAAAAAATCCTCTCAGCTGTACCACGTGACAGCTATAGAGGCACCCTCAATTGGAATAGGCAGCCTAATCCACACAGCGACCTCTGCTGGCCAGTTGAATTCAGTGTCTTAAATAGGCCTGTACATGTCTATTCTTTTAATTCATGGTGAATTAACAAAAAATGGCGGGAATTAGAGCTTTCTTCGCCATCCTTGAGAAGTTTAGTCACTTCATAGGATATGTTATCATGTTAAACCTGTCCGAAAAACAATCTGTCTCTTTCTCTGAGTGTTTTTTGGGAGAGTTTTCTGACTTGCGCGATCTAAGCTCCGCTCAGTGTGGCAAATAAAAAAAAAAAAAATCTTTCAGCTGTAACACGTGACTTCTACATAGACACCCACAATTGGAATAGGCAGACTAGGCCATAGAGCGACCTCTGTTGGCCATTTGAATTCAGTGCTTTAAATAGGCCCTCAGACTGAAAATTTTAGCCACCATGTTTGAGAAACATAGTTGGATCTCTGAAGCCAAGAACACCCTGAGCGAGCCGAAGGCGAGCGGAGCGAAGCCGGGCTCAGGCGGGCTTGGAGCGGGACCCTGTGAAATACAATATCATATAAATAAATAAATCAATTAAAAAAAAAAAAAACTTTTCAGTTTTAACACGTGACAGCTATAGAGACACCCACAATTGGAATAGGCAGTCAAAGCTACAAAGTGACCTCTGCTGGCCAGTTGAATTCAGTGTTTTAAATAGGCCTGTACATGTGTATTCTTTTAATTCATGGTGAATTAACAAAAAATGGCGAGAATTAGAGCTTTCTTCGCCATCCTTGAGAAGTTTAGTCACTTCATAGGATATGTTATCATGTTAAACCTGTCCGAAAAACAATCTGTCTCTTTCTCTGAGTGTTTTTTGGGAGAGTTTTCTGACTTGCGCGATCTAAGCTCCGCACAGTGTGGCAAAAAAAAAAAAAAATACTCTCAGCTGTACCACGTGACAGCTATAGAGGCACCCACAATTGGAATAGGCAGTCTAATCCACACAGCGACCTCTGCTGTCCAGTTGAATTCAGTGTCTTAAATAGGCCTGTACATGTCTATTCTTTTAATTCATGGTGAATTAACAAAAAATGGCGGGAATTAGAGCTTTCTTCGCCATCCTTGAGAAGTTTAGTCACTTCATAGGATATGTTATCGTGTTAAACCTGTCTGAAAAACAATCTGTCTCTTTCTCTGAGTTTTTTTTGGGAGAGTTTTCTGACTTGCGCGATCTAAGCTCCGCCCAGTGTGGCAAAAAAAAAAAAAAATACTCTCAGCTGTACCACGTGACAGCTATAGAGGCACCCACAATTGGAATAGGCAGTCTAATCAACACAGCGACCTCTTTTGTCCAGTTGAATTCAGTGTCTTAAATAGGCCTGTACATGTCTATTCTTTTAATTCATGGTGAATTAACAAAAAATGGCGGGAATTAGAGCTTTCTTCGCCATCCTTGAGAAGTTTAGTCACTTCATAGGATATGTTATCATGTTAAACCTGTCCGAAAAACAATCTGTCTCTTTCTCTGAGTGTTTTTTGGGAGAGTTTTCTGACTTGCGCGATCTAAGCTCCGCCCAGTGTGGCAAAAAAAAAAAAAAATCCTCTCAGCTGTACCACGTGACAGCTATAGAGGCACCCACAATTGGAATAGGCAGTCTAATCCACACAGCGACCTCTGCTGGCCAGTTGAATTCAATGTCTTAAATAGGCCTGTACATGTCTATTCTTTTAATTCATGGTGAATTAACAAAAAAATGGCGGGAATTAGAGCTTTCTTCGCCATCCTTGAGAAGTTTAGTCACTTCATAGGATATGTTATCGTGTTAAACCTGTCTGAAAAACAATCTGTCTCTTTCTCTGAGTGTTTTTTGGGAGAGTTTTCTGACTTGCGCGATCTAAGCTCCGCCCAGTGTGGCAAAAAAAAAAAAAAAAATCCTCTCAGCTGTACCACGTGACAGCTATAGAGGCACCCTCAATTGGAATAGGCAGCCTAATCCACACAGCGACCTCTGCTGGCCAGTTGAATTCAGTGTCTTAAATAGGCCTGTACATGTCTATTCTTTTAATTCATGGTGAATTAACAAAAAATGGCGGGAATTAGAGCTTTCTTCGCCATCCTTGAGAAGTTTAGTCACTTCATAGGATATGTTATCATGTTAAACCTGTCCGAAAAACAATCTGTCTCTTTCTCTGAGTGTTTTTTGGGAGAGTTTTCTGACTTGCGCGATCTAAGCTCCGCTCAGTGTGGCAAATAAAAAATAAAAAAATCTTTCAGCTGTAACACGTGACTTCTACATAGACACCCACAATTGGAATAGGCAGACTAGGCCATAGAGCGACCTCTGTTGGCCATTTGAATTCAGTGCTTTAAATAGGCCCTCAGACTGAAAATTTTAGCCACCATGTTTGAGAAACATAGTTGGATCTCTGAAGCCAAGAACACCCTGAGCGAGCCGAAGGCGAGCGGAGCGGGACCCTAGGGCTCCCTGACCCTGTGAAATACAATATCATATAAATAAATAAATCAATTAAAAAAAAAAAAACTTTTCAGTTGTATCACGTGACAACAATAGAGACACCCACAATTGGAATAGGCAGTCAAAGCTACACAGCGACCTCTGTTGGTCAGATGAATTCAGTGTTTTAAATAGGCCTGTACATGTCTATTCTTTTAATTCATGGTGAATTAACAAAAAATGGCGGGAATTAGAGCTTTCTTCGCCATTCTTGAGAAGTTTAGTCACTTCATGGGATATGTTATCGTGTTAAACCTGTCCGAAAAACAATCTGTCTCTTTTTCTGATTGTTTTTTGGGAGAGTTTTCTGACTTGCGCGATCTAAGCTCCGCCCAGTATGGCAAAAAAAAATAAAAAATCCTGTCAGCTGTATCACGTGACAGCTATAGAGGCACCCACAATTGGAATAGGCAGTCTAATTCACACAGCGACCTCTGCTGGCCAGTTGAATTCAGTGACTTAAATAGGCCTGTACATGTCTATTCTTTTAATTCATTGTGAATTAACAAAAAATGGCGGGAATTAGAGCTTTCTTCGCCATCCTTGAGAAGTTTAGTCACTTCATAGGATATGTTATCATGTTAAACCTGTCCGAAAAACAATCTGTCTCTTTCTCTGAGTGTTTTTTGGGAGAGTTTTCTGATTTGCGCGATCTAAGCTCCGCTCAGTGTGGCAAATAAAAAAGAAAAAAATCTTTCAGCTGTATCACGTGACTGCTACAGAGACACCCACAATTGGAATAGGCAGTCTAGGCCATAGAGCGACCTCTGTTGGCCATTTGAATTCAGTGCTTTAAATAGGCCCTCAGACTGAAAATTTTAGCCACCATGTTTGAGAAACATAGTTGGATCTCTGAAGCCAAGAACACCCTGAGCGAGCCGAAGGCGAGCGGAGCGAAGCCGGGCTCAGGCGGGCTTGGAGCGGGACCCTAGGGCCCCCTGACCCTGTGAAATACAATATCATACAAATAAATAAATCAATTAAAAAAAAAAAAACTTTTCACTTGTATCACGTGACAGCTATAGAGACACCCACAATTGGAATAGGCAGTCAAAGCTACACAGTGACCTCTACTGGTCAGTTGAATTCAGTGTCTTAAATAGGCCTGTACATGTCTATTCTTTTAATTCATGGTGAATTAACAAAAAATGGCGGGAATTAGAGCTTTCTTCGCCATCCTTGAGAGGTTTAGTCACTTCATAGGATATGTTATCATGTTAAACCTGTCCGAAAAACAATCTGTCTCTTTCTCTGAGTGTTTTTTGGGAGAGTTTTCTGACTTACGCGATCTAAGCTCCGCCCAGTGTGGCAAAAAAAAAAAAAAATCCTCTCAGCTGTACCACGTGACAGCTATAGAGGCACCCACAATTGGAATAGGCAGTCCAATCCACACAGCGACCTCTGCTGGCCAGTTGAATTCAATGTCTTAAATAGGCCTGTACATGTCTATTCTTTTAATTCATGGTGAATTAACAAAAAAATGGCGGGAATTAGAGCTTTCTTCGCCATCCTTGAGAAGTTTAGTCACTTCATAGGATATGTTATCGTGTTAAACCTGTCTGAAAAACAATCTGTCTCTTTCTCTGAGTGTTTTTTGGGAGAGTTTTCTGACTTGCGCGATCTAAGCTCCGCCCAGTGTGGCAAAAAAAAAAAAAAAAATCCTCTCAGCTGTACCACGTGACAGCTATAGAGGCACCCTCAATTGGAATAGGCAGCCTAATCCACACAGCGACCTCTGCTGGCCAGTTGAAATCAGTGTCTTAAATAGGCCTGTACATGTCTATTCTTTTAATTCATGGTGAATTAACAAAAAATGGCGGGAATTAGAGCTTTCTTCGCCATCCTTGAGAAGTTTAGTCACTTCATAGGATATGTTATCATGTTAAACCTGTCCGAAAAACAATCTGTCTCTTTCTCTGAGTGTTTTTTGGGAGAGTTTTCTGACTTGCGCGATCTAAGCTCCGCTCAGTGTGGCAAATAAAAAAAAAAAAAATCTTTCAGCTGTAACACGTGACTTCTACATAGACACCCACAATTGGAATAGGCAGACTAGGCCATAGAGCGACCTCTGTTGGCCATTTGAATTCAGTGCTTTAAATAGGCCCTCAGACTGAAAATTTTAGCCACCATGTTTGAGAAACATAGTTGGATCTCTGAAGCCAAGAACACCCTGAGCGAGCCGAAGGCGAGCGGAGCGAAGCCGGGCTCAGGCGGGCTTGGAGCGGGACCCTGTGAAATACAATATCATATAAATAAATAAATCAATTAAAAAAAAAAAAAACTTTTCAGTTTTAACACGTGACAGGTATAGAGACACCCACAATTGGAATAGGCAGTCAAAGCTACACAGTGACCTCTGCTGGCCAGTTGAATTCAGTGTTTTAAATAGGCCTGTACATGTCTATTCTTTTAATTCATGGTGAATTAACAAAAAATGGCGAGAATTAGAGCTTTCTTCGCCATCCTTGAGAAGTTTAGTCACTTCATAGGATATGTTATCATGTTAAACCTGTCCGAAAAACAATCTGTCTCTTTCTCTGAGTGTTTTTTGGGAGAGTTTTCTGACTTGCGCGATCTAAGCTCCGCACAGTGTGGCAAAAAAAAAAAAAAATACTCTCAGCTGTACCACGTGACAGCTATAGAGGCACCCACAATTGGAATAGGCAGTCTAATCCACACAGCGACCTCTGCTGTCCAGTTGAATTCAGTGTCTTAAATAGGCCTGTACATGTCTATTCTTTTAATTCATGGTGAATTAACAAAAAATGGCGAGAATTAGAGCTTTCTTCGCCATCCTTGAGAAGTTTAGTCACTTCATAGGATATGTTATCATGTTAAACCTGTCCGAAAAACAATCTGTCTCTTTCTCTGAGTGTTTTTTGGGAGAGTTTTCTGACTTGCGCGATCTAAGCTCCGCACAGTGTGGCAAAAAAAAAAAAAAATACTCTCAGCTGTACCACGTGACAGCTATAGAGGCACCCACAATTGGAATAGGCAGTCTAATCCACACAGCGACCTCTGCTGTCCAGTTGAATTCAGTGTCTTAAATAGGCCTGTACATGTCTATTCTTTTAATTCATGGTGAATTAACAAAAAATGGCGGGAATTAGAGCTTTCTTCGCCATCCTTGAGAAGTTTAGTCACTTCATAGGATATGTTATCATGTTAAACCTGTCCGAAAAACAATCTGTCTCTTTCTCTGAGTGTTTTTTGGGAGAGTTTTCTGACTTGCGCGATCTAAGCTCCGCTCAGTGTGGCAAATAAAAAAAAAAAAAATCTTTCAGCTGTAACACGTGACTTCTACATAGACACCCACAATTGGAATAGGCAGACTAGGCCATAGAGCGACCTCTGTTGGCCATTTGAATTCAGTGCTTTAAATAGGCCCTCAGACTGAAAATTTTAGCCACCATGTTTGAGAAACATAGTTGGATCTCTGAAGCCAAGAACACCCTGAGCGAGCCGAAGGCGAGCGGAGCGAAGCCGGGCTCAGGCGGGCTTGGAGCGGGACCCTGTGAAATACAATATCATATAAATAAATAAATCAATTAAAAAAAAAAAAAACTTTTCAGTTTTAACACGTGACAGGTATAGAGACACCCACAATTGGAATAGGCAGTCAAAGCTACACAGTGACCTCTGCTGGCCAGTTGAATTCAGTGTTTTAAATAGGCCTGTACATGTCTATTCTTTTAATTCATGGTGAATTAACAAAAAATGGCGAGAATTAGAGCTTTCTTCGCCATCCTTGAGAAGTTTAGTCACTTCATAGGATATGTTATCATGTTAAACCTGTCCGAAAAACAATCTGTCTCTTTCTCTGAGTGTTTTTTGGGAGAGTTTTCTGACTTGCGCGATCTAAGCTCCGCACAGTGTGGCAAAAAAAAAAAAAAATACTCTCAGCTGTACCACGTGACAGCTATAGAGGCACCCACAATTGGAATAGGCAGTCTAATCCACACAGCGACCTCTGCTGTCCAGTTGAATTCAGTGTCTTAAATAGGCCTGTACATGTCTATTCTTTTAATTCATGGTGAATTAACAAAAAATGGCGGGAATTAGAGCTTTCTTCGCCATCCTTGAGAAGTTTAGTCACTTCATAGGATATGTTATCGTGTTAAACCTGTCTGAAAAACAATCTGTCTCTTTCTCTGAGTTTTTTTTGGGAGAGTTTTCTGACTTGCGCGATCTAAGCTCCGCCCAGTGTGGCAAAAAAAAAAAAAAATACTCTCAGCTGTACCACGTGACAGCTATAGAGGCACCCACAATTGGAATAGGCAGTCTAATCAACACAGCGACCTCTTTTGTCCAGTTGAATTCAGTGTCTTAAATAGGCCTGTACATGTCTATTCTTTTAATTCATGGTGAATTAACAAAAAATGGCGGGAATTAGAGCTTTCTTCGCCATCCTTGAGAAGTTTAGTCACTTCATAGGATATGTTATCATGTTAAACCTGTCCGAAAAACAATCTGTCTCTTTCTCTGAGTGTTTTTTGGGAGAGTTTTCTGACTTGCGCGATCTAAGCTCCGCCCAGTGTGGCAAAAAAAAAAAAAAATCCTCTCAGCTGTACCACGTGACAGCTATAGAGGCACCCACAATTGGAATAGGCAGTCTAATCCACACAGCGACCTCTGCTGGCCAGTTGAATTCAATGTCTTAAATAGGCCTGTACATGTCTATTCTTTTAATTCATGGTGAATTAACAAAAAAATGGCGGGAATTAGAGCTTTCTTCGCCATCCTTGAGAAGTTTAGTCACTTCATAGGATATGTTATCGTGTTAAACCTGTCTGAAAAACAATCTGTCTCTTTCTCTGAGTGTTTTTTGGGAGAGTTTTCTGACTTGCGCGATCTAAGCTCCGCCCAGTGTGGCAAAAAAAAAAAAAAAAATCCTCTCAGCTGTACCACGTGACAGCTATAGAGGCACCCTCAATTGGAATAGGCAGCCTAATCCACACAGCGACCTCTGCTGGCCAGTTGAATTCAGTGTCTTAAATAGGCCTGTACATGTCTATTCTTTTAATTCATGGTGAATTAACAAAAAATGGCGGGAATTAGAGCTTTCTTCGCCATCCTTGAGAAGTTTAGTCACTTCATAGGATATGTTATCATGTTAAACCTGTCCGAAAAACAATCTGTCTCTTTCTCTGAGTGTTTTTTGGGAGAGTTTTCTGACTTGCGCGATCTAAGCTCCGCTCAGTGTGGCAAATAAAAAATAAAAAAATCTTTCAGCTGTAACACGTGACTTCTACATAGACACCCACAATTGGAATAGGCAGACTAGGCCATAGAGCGACCTCTGTTGGCCATTTGAATTCAGTGCTTTAAATAGGCCCTCAGACTGAAAATTTTAGCCACCATGTTTGAGAAACATAGTTGGATCTCTGAAGCCAAGAACACCCTGAGCGAGCCGAAGGCGAGCGGAGCGGGACCCTAGGGCTCCCTGACCCTGTGAAATACAATATCATATAAATAAATAAATCAATTAAAAAAAAAAAAACTTTTCAGTTGTATCACGTGACAACAATAGAGACACCCACAATTGGAATAGGCAGTCAAAGCTACACAGCGACCTCTGTTGGTCAGATGAATTCAGTGTTTTAAATAGGCCTGTACATGTCTATTCTTTTAATTCATGGTGAATTAACAAAAAATGGCGGGAATTAGAGCTTTCTTCGCCATTCTTGAGAAGTTTAGTCACTTCATGGGATATGTTATCGTGTTAAACCTGTCCGAAAAACAATCTGTCTCTTTTTCTGATTGTTTTTTGGGAGAGTTTTCTGACTTGCGCGATCTAAGCTCCGCCCAGTATGGCAAAAAAAAATAAAAAATCCTGTCAGCTGTATCACGTGACAGCTATAGAGGCACCCACAATTGGAATAGGCAGTCTAATTCACACAGCGACCTCTGCTGGCCAGTTGAATTCAGTGACTTAAATAGGCCTGTACATGTCTATTCTTTTAATTCATTGTGAATTAACAAAAAATGGCGGGAATTAGAGCTTTCTTCGCCATCCTTGAGAAGTTTAGTCACTTCATAGGATATGTTATCATGTTAAACCTGTCCGAAAAACAATCTGTCTCTTTCTCTGAGTGTTTTTTGGGAGAGTTTTCTGATTTGCGCGATCTAAGCTCCGCTCAGTGTGGCAAATAAAAAAGAAAAAAATCTTTCAGCTGTATCACGTGACTGCTACAGAGACACCCACAATTGGAATAGGCAGTCTAGGCCATAGAGCGACCTCTGTTGGCCATTTGAATTCAGTGCTTTAAATAGGCCCTCAGACTGAAAATTTTAGCCACCATGTTTGAGAAACATAGTTGGATCTCTGAAGCCAAGAACACCCTGAGCGAGCCGAAGGCGAGCGGAGCGAAGCCGGGCTCAGGCGGGCTTGGAGCGGGACCCTAGGGCCCCCTGACCCTGTGAAATACAATATCATACAAATAAATAAATCAATTAAAAAAAAAAAAACTTTTCACTTGTATCACGTGACAGCTATAGAGACACCCACAATTGGAATAGGCAGTCAAAGCTACACAGTGACCTCTACTGGTCAGTTGAATTCAGTGTCTTAAATAGGCCTGTACATGTCTATTCTTTTAATTCATGGTGAATTAACAAAAAATGGCGGGAATTAGAGCTTTCTTCGCCATCCTTGAGAGGTTTAGTCACTTCATAGGATATGTTATCATGTTAAACCTGTCCGAAAAACAATCTGTCTCTTTCTCTGAGTGTTTTTTGGGAGAGTTTTCTGACTTACGCGATCTAAGCTCCGCCCAGTGTGGCAAAAAAAAAAAAAAATCCTCTCAGCTGTACCACGTGACAGCTATAGAGGCACCCACAATTGGAATAGGCAGTCCAATCCACACAGCGACCTCTGCTGGCCAGTTGAATTCAATGTCTTAAATAGGCCTGTACATGTCTATTCTTTTAATTCATGGTGAATTAACAAAAAAATGGCGGGAATTAGAGCTTTCTTCGCCATCCTTGAGAAGTTTAGTCACTTCATAGGATATGTTATCGTGTTAAACCTGTCTGAAAAACAATCTGTCTCTTTCTCTGAGTGTTTTTTGGGAGAGTTTTCTGACTTGCGCGATCTAAGCTCCGCCCAGTGTGGCAAAAAAAAAAAAAAAAATCCTCTCAGCTGTACCACGTGACAGCTATAGAGGCACCCTCAATTGGAATAGGCAGCCTAATCCACACAGCGACCTCTGCTGGCCAGTTGAAATCAGTGTCTTAAATAGGCCTGTACATGTCTATTCTTTTAATTCATGGTGAATTAACAAAAAATGGCGGGAATTAGAGCTTTCTTCGCCATCCTTGAGAAGTTTAGTCACTTCATAGGATATGTTATCATGTTAAACCTGTCCGAAAAACAATCTGTCTCTTTCTCTGAGTGTTTTTTGGGAGAGTTTTCTGACTTGCGCGATCTAAGCTCCGCTCAGTGTGGCAAATAAAAAAAAAAAAAATCTTTCAGCTGTAACACGTGACTTCTACATAGACACCCACAATTGGAATAGGCAGACTAGGCCATAGAGCGACCTCTGTTGGCCATTTGAATTCAGTGCTTTAAATAGGCCCTCAGACTGAAAATTTTAGCCACCATGTTTGAGAAACATAGTTGGATCTCTGAAGCCAAGAACACCCTGAGCGAGCCGAAGGCGAGCGGAGCGAAGCCGGGCTCAGGCGGGCTTGGAGCGGGACCCTGTGAAATACAATATCATATAAATAAATAAATCAATTAAAAAAAAAAAAAACTTTTCAGTTTTAACACGTGACAGCTATAGAGACACCCACAATTGGAATAGGCAGTCAAAGCTACACAGTGACCTCTGCTGGCCAGTTGAATTCAGTGTTTTAAATAGGCCTGTACATGTCTATTCTTTTAATTCATGGTGAATTAACAAAAAATGGCGAGAATTAGAGCTTTCTTCGCCATCCTTGAGAAGTTTAGTCACTTCATAGGATATGTTATCATGTTAAACCTGTCCGAAAAACAATCTGTCTCTTTCTCTGAGTGTTTTTTGGGAGAGTTTTCTGACTTGCGCGATCTAAGCTCCGCACAGTGTGGCAAAAAAAAAAAAAAATACTCTCAGCTGTACCACGTGACAGCTATAGAGGCACCCACAATTGGAATAGGCAGTCTAATCCACACAGCGACCTCTGCTGTCCAGTTGAATTCAGTGTCTTAAATAGGCCTGTACATGTCTATTCTTTTAATTCATGGTGAATTAACAAAAAATGGCGGGAATTAGAGCTTTCTTCGCCATCCTTGAGAAGTTTAGTCACTTCATAGGATATGTTATCGTGTTAAACCTGTCTGAAAAACAATCTGTCTCTTTCTCTGAGTTTTTTTTGGGAGAGTTTTCTGACTTGCGCGATCTAAGCTCCGCCCAGTGTGGCAAAAAAAAAAAAAAATACTCTCAGCTGTACCACGTGACAGCTATAGAGGCACCCACAATTGGAATAGGCAGTCTAATCAACACAGCGACCTCTTTTGTCCAGTTGAATTCAGTGTCTTAAATAGGCCTGTACATGTCTATTCTTTTAATTCATGGTGAATTAACAAAAAATGGCGGGAATTAGAGCTTTCTTCGCCATCCTTGAGAAGTTTAGTCACTTCATAGGATATGTTATCATGTTAAACCTGTCCGAAAAACAATCTGTCTCTTTCTCTGAGTGTTTTTTGGGAGAGTTTTCTGACTTGCGCGATCTAAGCTCCGCCCAGTGTGGCAAAAAAAAAAAAAAATCCTCTCAGCTATACCACGTGACAGCTATAGAGGCACCCACAATTGGAATAGGCAGTCTAATCCACACAGCGACCTCTGCTGGCCAGTTGAATTCAATGTCTTAAATAGGCCTGTACATGTCTATTCTTTTAATTCATGGTGAATTAACAAAAAAATGGCGGGAATTAGAGCTTTCTTCGCCATCCTTGAGAAGTTTAGTCACTTCATAGGATATGTTATCGTGTTAAACCTGTCTGAAAAACAATCTGTCTCTTTCTCTGAGTGTTTTTTGGGAGAGTTTTCTGACTTGCGCGATCTAAGCTCCGCCCAGTGTGGCAAAAAAAAAAAAAAAATCCTCTCAGCTGTACCACGTGACAGCTATAGAGGCACCCTCAATTGGAATAGGCAGCCTAATCCACACAGCGACCTCTGCTGGCCAGTTGAATTCAGTGTCTTAAATAGGCCTGTACATGTCTATTCTTTTAATTCATGGTGAATTAACAAAAAATGGCGGGAATTAGAGCTTTCTTCGCCATCCTTGAGAAGTTTAGTCACTTCATAGGATATGTTATCATGTTAAACCTGTCCGAAAAACAGTCTGTCTCTTTCTCTGAGTGTTTTTTGGGAGAGTTTTCTGACTTGCGCGATCTAAGCTCCGCTCAGTGTGGCAAATAAAAAATAAAAAAATCTTTCAGCTGTAACACGTGACTTCTACATAGACACCCACAATTGGAATAGGCAGACTAGGCCATAGAGCGACCTCTGTTGGCCATTTGAATTCAGTGCTTTAAATAGGCCCTCAGACTGAAAATTTTAGCCACCATGTTTGAGAAACATAGTTGGATCTCTGAAGCCAAGAACACCCTGAGCGAGCCGAAGGCGAGCGGAGCGGGACCCTAGGGCTCCCTGACCCTGTGAAATACAATATCATATAAATAAATAAATCAATTAAAAAAAAAAAAACTTTTCAGTTGTATCACGTGACAACAATAGAGACACCCACAATTGGAATAGGCAGTCAAAGCTACACAGCGACCTCTGTTGGTCAGATGAATTCAGTGTTTTAAATAGGCCTGTACATGTCTATTCTTTTAATTCATGGTGAATTAACAAAAAATGGCGGGAATTAGAGCTTTCTTCGCCATTCTTGAGAAGTTTAGTCACTTCATGGGATATGTTATCGTGTTAAACCTGTCCGAAAAACAATCTGTCTCTTTTTCTGATTGTTTTTTGGGAGAGTTTTCTGACTTGCGCGATCTAAGCTCCGCCCAGTATGGCAAAAAAAAATAAAAAATCCTGTCAGCTGTATCACGTGACAGCTATAGAGGCACCCACAATTGGAATAGGCAGTCTAATTCACACAGCGACCTCTGCTGGCCAGTTGAATTCAGTGACTTAAATAGGCCTGTACATGTCTATTCTTTTAATTCATTGTGAATTAACAAAAAATGGCGGGAATTAGAGCTTTCTTCGCCATCCTTGAGAAGTTTAGTCACTTCATAGGATATGTTATCATGTTAAACCTGTCCGAAAAACAATCTGTCTCTTTCTCTGAGTGTTTTTTGGGAGAGTTTTCTGATTTGCGCGATCTAAGCTCCGCTCAGTGTGGCAAATAAAAAAGAAAAAAATCTTTCAGCTGTATCACGTGACTGCTACAGAGACACCCACAATTGGAATAGGCAGTCTAGGCCATAGAGCGACCTCTGTTGGCCATTTGAATTCAGTGCTTTAAATAGGCCCTCAGACTGAAAATTTTAGCCACCATGTTTGAGAAACATAGTTGGATCTCTGAAGCCAAGAACACCCTGAGCGAGCCGAAGGCGAGCGGAGCGAAGCCGGGCTCAGGCGGGCTTGGAGCGGGACCCTAGGGCCCCCTGACCCTGTGAAATACAATATCATACAAATAAATAAATCAATTAAAAAAAAAAAAACTTTTCAGTTGTATCACGTGACAGCTATAGAGACACCCACAATTGGAATAGGCAGTCAAAGCTACACAGTGACCTCTACTGGTCAGTTGAATTCAGTGTCTTAAATAGGCCTGTACATGTCTATTCTTTTAATTCATGGTGAATTAACAAAAAATGGCGGGAATTAGAGCTTTCTTCGCCATCCTTGAGAGGTTTAGTCACTTCATAGGATATGTTATCATGTTAAACCTGTCCGAAAAACAATCTGTCTCTTTCTCTGAGTGTTTTTTGGGAGAGTTTTCTGACTTACGCGATCTAAGCTCCGCCCAGTGTGGCAAAAAAAAAAAAAAATCCTCTCAGCTGTACCACGTGACAGCTATAGAGGCACCCATAATTGGAATAGGCAGTCCAATCCACACAGCGACCTCTGCTGGCCAGTTGAATTCAATGTCTTAAATAGGCCTGTACATGTCTATTCTTTTAATTCATGGTGAATTAACAAAAAAATGGCGGGAATTAGAGCTTTCTTCGCCATCCTTGAGAAGTTTAGTCACTTCATAGGATATGTTATCGTGTTAAACCTGTCTGAAAAACAATCTGTCTCTTTCTCTGAGTGTTTTTTGGGAGAGTTTTCTGACTTGCGCGATCTAAGCTCCGCCCAGTATGGCAAAAAAAAATAAAAAATCCTGTCAGCTGTATCACGTGACAGCTATAGAGGCACCCACAATTGGAATAGGCAGTCTAATTCACACAGCGACCTCTGCTGGCCAGTTGAATTCAGTGACTTAAATAGGCCTGTACATGTCTATTCTTTTAATTCATTGTGAATTAACAAAAAATGGCGGGAATTAGAGCTTTCTTCGCCATCCTTGAGAAGTTTAGTCACTTCATAGGATATGTTATCATGTTAAACCTGTCCGAAAAACAATCTGTCTCTTTCTCTGAGTGTTTTTTGGGAGAGTTTTCTGATTTGCGCGATCTAAGCTCCGCTCAGTGTGGCAAATAAAAAAGAAAAAAATCTTTCAGCTGTATCACGTGACTGCTACAGAGACACCCACAATTGGAATAGGCAGTCTAGGCCATAGAGCGACCTCTGTTGGCCATTTGAATTCAGTGCTTTAAATAGGCCCTCAGACTGAAAATTTTAGCCACCATGTTTGAGAAACATAGTTGGATCTCTGAAGCCAAGAACACCCTGAGCGAGCCGAAGGCGAGCGGAGCGAAGCCGGGCTCAGGCGGGCTTGGAGCGGGACCCTAGGGCCCCCTGACCCTGTGAAATACAATATCATACAAATAAATAAATCAATTAAAAAAAAAAAAACTTTTCAGTTGTATCACGTGACAGCTATAGAGACACCCACAATTGGAATAGGCAGTCAAAGCTACACAGTGACCTCTACTGGTCAGTTGAATTCAGTGTCTTAAATAGGCCTGTACATGTCTATTCTTTTAATTCATGGTGAATTAACAAAAAATGGCGGGAATTAGAGCTTTCTTCGCCATCCTTGAGAGGTTTAGTCACTTCATAGGATATGTTATCATGTTAAACCTGTCCGAAAAACAATCTGTCTCTTTCTCTGAGTGTTTTTTGGGAGAGTTTTCTGACTTACGCGATCTAAGCTCCGCCCAGTGTGGCAAAAAAAAAAAAAAATCCTCTCAGCTGTACCACGTGACAGCTATAGAGGCACCCATAATTGGAATAGGCAGTCCAATCCACACAGCGACCTCTGCTGGCCAGTTGAATTCAATGTCTTAAATAGGCCTGTACATGTCTATTCTTTTAATTCATGGTGAATTAACAAAAAAATGGCGGGAATTAGAGCTTTCTTCGCCATCCTTGAGAAGTTTAGTCACTTCATAGGATATGTTATCGTGTTAAACCTGTCTGAAAAACAATCTGTCTCTTTCTCTGAGTGTTTTTTGGGAGAGTTTTCTGACTTGCGCGATCTAAGCTCCGCCCAGTGTGGCAAAAAAAAATAAAAATCCTCTCAGCTGTACCACGTGACAACTATAGAGGCACCCTCAATTGGAATAGGCAGTGCAATCCACACAGCAACCTCTGCTGGCCAGTTGAATTCAATGTCTTAAATAGGCCTGTACATGTCTATTCTTTTAATTCATGGTGAATTAACAAAAAAATGGCGGGAATTAGAGCTTTCTTCGCCATCCTTGAGAAGTTTAGTCACTTCATAGGATATGTTATCGTGTTAAACCTGTCTGAAAAACAATCTGTCTCTTTCTCTGAGTGTTTTTTGGGAGAGTTTTCTGACTTGCGCGATCTAAGCTCCGCCCAGTGTGGCAAAAAAAAAAAAAAAAATCCTCTCAGCTGTACCACGTGACAGCTATAGAGGCACCCTCAATTGGAATAGGCAGCCTAATCCACACAGCGACCTCTGCTGGCCAGTTGAAATCAGTGTCTTAAATAGGCCTGTACATGTCTATTCTTTTAATTCATGGTGAATTAACAAAAAATGGCGGGAATTAGAGCTTTCTTCGCCATCCTTGAGAAGTTTAGTCACTTCATAGGATATGTTATCATGTTAAACCTGTCCGAAAAACAATCTGTCTCTTTCTCTGAGTGTTTTTTGGGAGAGTTTTCTGACTTGCGCGATCTAAGCTCCGCTCAGTGTGGCAAATAAAAAAAAAAAAAATCTTTCAGCTGTAACACGTGACTTCTACATAGACACCCACAATTGGAATAGGCAGACTAGGCCATAGAGCGACCTCTGTTGGCCATTTGAATTCAGTGCTTTAAATAGGCCCTCAGACTGAAAATTTTAGCCACCATGTTTGAGAAACATAGTTGGATCTCTGAAGCCAAGAACACCCTGAGCGAGCCGAAGGCGAGCGGAGCGAAGCCGGGCTCAGGCGGGCTTGGAGCGGGACCCTGTGAAATACAATATCATATAAATAAATAAATCAATTAAAAAAAAAAAAAACTTTTCAGTTTTAACACGTGACAGCTATAGAGGCACCCTCAATTGGAATAGGCAGCCTAATCCACACAGCGACCTCTGCTGGCCAGTTGAATTCAGTGTCTTAAATAGGCCTGTACATGTCTATTCTTTTAATTCATGGTGAATTAACAAAAAATGGCGGGAATTAGAGCTTTCTTCGCCATCCTTGAGAAGTTTAGTCACTTCATAGGATATGTTATCGTGTTAAACCTGTCTGAAAAACAATCTGTCTCTTTCTCTGAGTGTTTTTTGGGAGAGTTTTCTGACTTGCGCGATCTAAGCTCCGCCCAGTGTGGCAAAAAAAAAAAAAAATCCTTTCAGCTGTACCACGTGACAGCTATAGAGGTACCCACAATTGGAATAGGCAGTCCAATCCACACAGCGACCTCTGCTGGCCAGTTGAATTCAATGTCTTAAATAGGCCTGTACATGTCTATTCTTTTAATTCATGGTGAATTAACAAAAAAATGGCGGGAATTAGAGCTTTCTTCGCCATCCTTGAGAAGTTTAGTCACTTCATAGGATATGTTATCGTGTTAAACCTGTCTGAAAAACAATCTGTCTCTTTCTCTGAGTGTTTTTTGGGAGAGTTTTCTGACTTGCGCGATCTAAGCTCCGCCCAGTGTGGCAAAAAATAATAAAAATCCTCTCAGCTGTACCACGTGACAACTATAGAGGCACCCTCAATTGGAATAGGCAGTCCAATCCACACAGCAACCTCTGCTGGCCATTTGAATTCAATGTCTTAAATAGGCCTGTACATGTCTATTCTTTTAATTCATGGTGAATTAACAAAAAAATGGCGGGAATTAGAGCTTTCTTCGCCATCCTTGAGAAGTTTAGTCACTTCATAGGATATGTTATCGTGTTAAACCTGTCCGAAAAACAATCTGTCTCTTTCTCTGAGTGTTTTTTGGGAGAGTTTTCTGATTTGCGCGATCTAAGCTCCGCTCAGTGTGGCAAAAAAAAAAAAAAAAAATCTTTCAGCTGTATCACGTGACTGCTACAGAGACACCCACAATTGGAATAGGCAGTCTAGGCCATAGAGCGACCTCTGTTGGCCATTTGAATTCAGTGCTTTAAATAGGCCCTCAGACTGAAAATTTTAGCCACCATGTTTGAGAAACATAGTTGGATCTCTGAAGCCAAGAACACCCTGAGCGAGCCGAAGGCGAGCGGAGCGAAGCCGGGCTCAGGCGGGCTTGGAGCGGGACCCTGTGAAATACAATATCATATAAATAAATAAATCAATTAAAAAAAAAAAAACTTTTCAGTTGTATCACGTGACAGCTATAGAGACACCCACAATTGGAATAGGCAGTCAAAGCTACACAGTGACCTCTGCTGGCCAGTTGAATTCAGTGTTTTAAATAGGCCTGTACATGTCTATTCTTTTAATTCATGGTGAATTAACAAAAAATGGCGGGAATTAGAGCTTTCTTCGCCATCCTTGAGAAGTTTAGTCACTTCATAGGATATGTTATCATGTTAAACCTGTCCGAAAAACAATCTGTCTCTTTCTCTGAGTGTTCTTTGGGAGAGTTTTCTGACTTACGCGATCTAAGCTCCGCCCAGTGTGGCAAAAAAAAAATAAAAAATCCTTTCAGCTGTACCACGTGACAGCTATAGAGGCACCCACAATTGGAATAGGCAGTCTAATCCACACAGCGACCTCTGCTGGCCAGTTGAATTCAATGTCTTAAATGGGCCTGTACATGTCTATTCTTTTAATTCATGGTGAATTAACAAAAAAAGGGCGGGAATTAGAGCTTTCTTCGCCATCCTTGAGAAGTTTAGTCACTTCATAGGATATGTTATCGTGTTAAACCTGTCTGAAAAACAATCTGTCTCTTTCTCTGAGTGTTTTTTGGGAGAGTTTTCTGACTTGCGCGATCTAAGCTCCGCCCAGTGTGGCAAAAAAAAAAAAAAATCCTGTCAGCTGTACCACGTGACAACTATAGAGGCACCCACAATTGGAATAGGCAGTCTAACCCACACAGCGACCTCTGCTGGCCAGATGAATTCAGTGTCTTAAATAGGCCTGTACATGTCTATTCTTTTAATTCATGGTGAATTAACAAAAAATGGCGGGAATTAGAGCTTTCTTCGCCATCCTTGAGAAGTTTAGTCACTTCATAGGATATGTTATCATGTTAAACCTGTCCGAAAAACAATCTGTCTCTTTCTCTGAGTGTTTTTTGGGAGAGTTTTCTGACTTGCGCGATCTAAGCTCCGCTCAGTGTGGCAAATAAAAAAAAAAAAAATCTTTCAGCTGTAACACGTGACTTCTACATAGACACCCACAATTGGAATAGGCAGACTAGGCCATAGAGCGACCTCTGTTGGCCATTTGAATTCAGTGCTTTAAATAGGCCCTCAGACTGAAAATTTTAGCCACCATGTTTGAGAAACATAGTTGGATCTCTGAAGCCAAGAACACCCTGAGCGAGCCGAAGGCGAGCGGAGCGGGACCCTAGGGCTCCCTGACCCTGTGAAATACAATATCATATAAATAAATAAATCAATTAAAAAAAAAAAAACTTTTCAGTTGTATCACGTGACAACAATAGAGACACCCACAATTGGAATAGGCAGTCAAAGCTACACAGCGACCTCTGTTGGTCAGATGAATTCAGTGTTTTAAATAGGCCTGTACATGTCTATTCTTTTAATTCATGGTGAATTAACAAAAAATGGCGGGAATTAGAGCTTTCTTCGCCATTCTTGAGAAGTTTAGTCACTTCATGGGATATGTTATCGTGTTAAACCTGTCCGAAAAACAATCTGTCTCTTTTTCTGATTGTTTTTTGGGAGAGTTTTCTGACTTGCGCGATCTAAGCTCCGCCCAGTATGGCAAAAAAAAATAAAAAATCCTGTCAGCTGTATCACGTGACAGCTATAGAGGCACCCACAATTGGAATAGGCAGTCTAATTCACACAGCGACCTCTGCTGGCCAGTTGAATTCAGTGACTTAAATAGGCCTGTACATGTCTATTCTTTTAATTCATTGTGAATTAACAAAAAATGGCGGGAATTAGAGCTTTCTTCGCCATCCTTGAGAAGTTTAGTCACTTCATAGGATATGTTATCGTGTTAAACCTGTCCGAAAAACAATCTGTCTCTTTCTCTGAGTGTTTTTTGGGAGAGTTTTCTGATTTGCGCGATCTAAGCTCCGCTCAGTGTGGCAAAAAAAAAAAAAAAAAAATCTTTCAGCTGTATCACGTGACTGCTACAGAAACACCCACAATTGGAATAGGCAGTCTAGGCCATAGAGCGACCTCTGTTGGCCATTTGAATTCAGTGCTTTAAATAGGCCCTCAGACTGAAAATTTTAGCCACCATGTTTGAGAAACATAGTTGGATCTCTGAAGCCAAGAACACCCTGAGCGAGCCGAAGGCGAGCGGAGTGAAGCCGGGCTCAGGCGGGCTTGGAGCGGGACCCTAGGGCCCCCTGACCCTGTGAAATACAATATCATATAAGTAAATAAATCAATTAAAAAAAAAAAAACTTTTCAGTTGTATCACGTGACAGCTATAGAGACACCCACAATTGGAATAGGCAGTCAAAGCTACACAGCGACCTCTACTGGCCAGTTGAATTCAGTGTTTTAAATAGGCCTGTACATGTCTATTCTTTTAATTCATGGTGAATTAACAAAAAATGGCGGGAATTAGAGCTTTCTTCGCCATCCTTGAGAAGTTTAGTAACTTCATAGGATATGTTATCATGTTAAACCTGTCCGAAAAACAATCTGTCTCTTTCTCTGAGTGTTTTTTGGGAGAGTTTTCTGACTTGCGTGATCTAAGCTCCGCCCAGTGTGGCAAAAAAAAAAAGAAATCCTTTTAGCTGTACCACGTGATAGCTATTGAGGCACCCACAATTGGAATAGGCAGTCTAATCCACACAGAGACCTCTGCTGGCCAGTTGAATTCAGTGTCTTAAATAGGCCTGTACATGTCTATTCTTTTATTTCATGGTGAATTAACAAAAAATGGCGGGAATTAGAGCTTTCTTCGCCATCCTTGAGAAGTTTAGTCACTTCATAGGATATGTTATCGTGTTAAGCCTGTCCGAAAAACAATCTGTCTCTTTCTCTGAGTGTTTTTTGGGAGAGTTTTCTGACTTGCGCGATCTAAGCTCCGCCCAGTGTGGCAAAAAAAAAAAAAATCCTGTCAGCTGTACCACGTGACAGCAATAGAGGCACCCTCAATTGGAATAGGCAGTCTAATCCACACAGCGACCTCTGCTGGCCAGTTGAATTCAGTGTTTAAATAGGCCTGTACATGTCTATTCTTTTAATTCATGGTGAATTAACAAAAAATGGCGGGAATTAGAGCTTTCTTCGCCATCCTTGAGAAGTTTAGTCACTTCATAGGATATGTTATCGTGTTAAACCTGTCTGAAAAACAATCTGTCTCTTTCTCTGAGTGTTTTTTGGGAGAGTTTTCTGACTTGCGCGATCTAAGCTCCGCCCAGTGTGGAAAAAAAAAAAAAAATCCTCTCAGCTGTACCACGTGACAGCTATAGAGGCACCCTCAATCGGAATAGGCAGTCTAATCCACACAGCGACCTCTGCTGGCCAGTTGAATTCAGTGTCTTAAATAGGCCTGTACATGTCTATTCTTTTAATTCATGGTGAATTAACAAAAAATGGCGGGAATTAGAGCTTTCTTCGCCATCCTTGAGAAGTATAGTCACTTCATATGATATGTTATCATGTTAAACCTGTCCGAAAAACAATCTGTCTCTTTCTCTGAGTGTTTTTTGGGAGAGTTTTCTGACTTGCGCGATCTAAGCTCCGCCCAGTGTGGCAAAAAAAAAAAAAAAATCCTGTCAGCTGTACCACGTGACAGCTATAGAGGCACCCTCAATTGGAATAGGCAGTCTAATCCACACAGCGACCTCTGCTGGCCAGTTGAATTCAGTGTCTTAAAGAGGCCTGAAAATGTCTATTCTTTTAATTCATGGTGAATTAACAAAAAATGGCGGGAATTAGAGCTTTCTTCGCCATCCTTGAGAAGTTTAGTCACTTCATAGGATATGTTATCGTGTTAAACCTGTCCAAAAAACAATCTGTCTCTTTCTCTGAGTGTTTTTTGGGAGAGTTTTCTGATTTGCGCGATCTAAGCTCCGCTCAGTGTGGCAAAAAAAAAAAAAAAAAAAAAATCTTTCAGCTGTATCACGTGACTGCTACAGAGACACCCACAATTGGAATAGGCAGTCTAGGCCATAGAGCGACCTCTGTTGGCCATTTGAATTCAGTGCTTTAAATAGGCCCTCAGACTGAAAATTTTAGCCACCATGTTTGAGAAACATAGTTGGATCTCTGAAGCCAAGAACACCCTGAGCGAGCCGAAGGCGAGCGGAGTGAAGCCGGGCTCAGGCGGGCTTGGAGCGGGACCCTAGGGCCCCCTGACCCTGTGAAATACAATATCATATAAGTAAATAAATCAATTAAAAAAAAAAAAACTTTTCAGTTGTATCACGTGACAGCTATAGAGACACCCACAATTGGAATAGGCAGTCAAAGCTACACAGCGACCTCTACTGGCCAGTTGAATTCAGTGTTTTAAATAGGCCTGTACATGTCTATTCTTTTAATTCATGGTGAATTAACAAAAAATGGCGGGAATTAGAGCTTTCTTCGCCATCCTTGAGAAGTTTAGTCACTTCATAGGATATGTTATCATGTTAAACCTGTCCGAAAAACAATCTGTCTCTTTCTCTGAGTGTTTTTTTGGGAGAGTTTTCTGACTTGCGTGATCTAAGCTCCGCCCAGTGTGGCAAAAAAAAAAAGAAATCCTTTTAGCTGTACCACGTGATAGCTATTGAGGCACCCACAATTGGAATAGGCAGTCTAATCCACACAGAGACCTCTGCTGGCCAGTTGAATTCAGTGTCTTAAATAGGCCTGTACATGTCTATTCTTTTATTTCATGGTGAATTAACAAAAAATGGCGGGAATTAGAGCTTTCTTCGCCATCCTTGAGAAGTTTAGTCACTTCATAGGATATGTTATCGTGTTAAGCCTGTCCGAAAAACAATCTGTCTCTTTCTCTGAGTGTTTTTTGGGAGAGTTTTCTGACTTGCGCGATCTAAGCTCCGCCCAGTGTGGCAAAAAAAAAAAAAATCCTGTCAGCTGTACCACGTGACAGCAATAGAGGCACCCTCAATTGGAATAGGCAGTCTAATCCACACAGCGACCTCTGCTGGCCAGTTGAATTCAGTGTTTAAATAGGCCTGTACATGTCTATTCTTTTAATGCATGGTGAATTAACAAAAAATGGCGGGAATTAGAGCTTTCTTCGCCATCCTTGAGAAGTTTAGTCACTTCATAGGATATGTTATCGTGTTAAACCTGTCTGAAAAACAATCTGTCTCTTTCTCTGAGTGTTTTTTGGGAGAGTTTTCTGACTTGCGCGATCTAAGCTCCGCCCAGTGTGGCAAAAAAAAATAAAAAATCCTCTCAGCTGTACCACGTGACAGCTATAGAGGCACCCTCAATCGGAATAGGCAGTCTAATCCACACAGCGACCTCTGCTGGCCAGTTGAATTCAATGTCTTAAATAGGCCTGAAAATGTCTATTCTTTTAATTCATGGTGAATTAACAAAAAATGGCGGGAATTAGAGCTTTCTTCGCCATCCTTGAGAAGTTTAGTAACTTCATAGGATATGTTATCGTGTTAAACCTGTCCGAAAAACAATCTGTCTCTTTCTCTGAGTGTTTTTTGGGAGAGTTTTCTGATTTGCGCGATCTAAGCTCCGCTCAGTGTGGCAAATAAAAAAAAAAAAAATCTTTCAGCTGTATCACGTGACTGCTACAGAGACACCCACAATTGGAATAGGCAGTCTAGGCCATAGAGCGACCTCTGTTGGCCATTTGAATTCAGTGCTTTAAATAGGCCCTCAGACTGAAAATTTTAGCCACCATGTTTGAGAAACATAGTTGGATATCTGAAGCCAAGAACACCCTGAGCGAGCCGAAGGCGAGCGGAGCGAAGCCGGGCTCAGGCGGGCTTGGAGCGGGACCCTAGGGCCCCCTGACCCTGTGAAATACAATATCATATAAATAAATAAATCAATTAAAGAAAAAAAAACTTTTCAGTTGTATCACATGACAGCTATAGAGACACCCACAATTGGAATAGGCAGTCAAAGCTACACAGCGACCTCTGCTGGCCAGTTAAATTCAGTGTTTTAAATAGGCCTGTACATGTCTATTCTTTTAATTCATGGTGAATTAACAAAAAATGGCGGGAATTAGAGCTTTCTTCGCCATCCTTGAGAAGTTTAGTCACTTCATAGGATATGTTATCGTGTTAAGCCTGTCCGAAAAACAATCTGTCTCTTTCTCTGAGTGTTTTTTGGGAGAGTTTTCTGACTTGCGCGATCTAAGCTCCGCCCAGTGTGGCAAAAAAAAAAAAAATCCTGTCAGCTGTACCACGTGACAGCAATAGAGGCACCCTCAATTGGAATAGGCAGTCTAATCCACACAGCGACCTCTGCTGGCCAGTTGAATTCAGTGTTTAAATAGGCCTGTACATGTCTATTCTTTTAATGCATGGTGAATTAACAAAAAATGGCGGGAATTAGAGCTTTCTTCGCCATCCTTGAGAAGTTTAGTCACTTCATAGGATATGTTATCGTGTTAAACCTGTCTGAAAAACAATCTGTCTCTTTCTCTGAGTGTTTTTTGGGAGAGTTTTCTGACTTGCGCGATCTAAGCTCCGCCCAGTGTGGCAAAAAAAAATAAAAAATCCTCTCAGCTGTACCACGTGACAGCTATAGAGGCACCCTCAATCGGAATAGGCAGTCTAATCCACACAGCGACCTCTGCTGGCCAGTTGAATTCAATGTCTTAAATAGGCCTGAAAATGTCTATTCTTTTAATTCATGGTGAATTAACAAAAAATGGCGGGAATTAGAGCTTTCTTCGCCATCCTTGAGAAGTTTAGTAACTTCATAGGATATGTTATCGTGTTAAACCTGTCCGAAAAACAATCTGTCTCTTTCTCTGAGTGTTTTTTGGGAGAGTTTTCTGATTTGCGCGATCTAAGCTCCGCTCAGTGTGGCAAATAAAAAAAAAAAAAAATCTTTCAGCTGTATCACGTGACTGCTACAGAGACACCCACAATTGGAATAGGCAGTCTAGGCCATAGAGCGACCTCTGTTGGCCATTTGAATTCAGTGCTTTAAATAGGCCCTCAGACTGAAAATTTTAGCCACCATGTTTGAGAAACATAGTTGGATATCTGAAGCCAAGAACACCCTGAGCGAGCCGAAGGCGAGCGGAGCGAAGCCGGGCTCAGGCGGGCTTGGAGCGGGACCCTAGGGCCCCCTGACCCTGTGAAATACAATATCATATAAATAAATAAATCAATTAAAGAAAAAAAAACTTTTCAGTTGTATCACATGACAGCTATAGAGACACCCACAATTGGAATAGGCAGTCAAAGCTACACAGCGACCTCTGCTGGCCAGTTAAATTCAGTGTTTTAAATAGGCCTGTACATGTCTATTCTTTTAATTCATGGTGAATTAACAAAAAATGGCGGGAATTAGAGCTTTCTTCGCCTTCCTTGAGAAGTTTAGTCACTTCATAGGATATGTTATCATGTTAAACCTGTCCGAAAAACAATCTGTCTCTTTCTCTGAGTGTTTTTTGGGAGAGTTTTCTGACTTGCTCGATCTAAGCTCCGCCCAGTGTGGCAAAAAAAAAAAAAAATCCTTTCAGCTGTACCACGTGACAGATATAGAAGCACCCTCAATTGGAATAGGCAGTCTAATCCACACAGCGACCTCTGCCTTCCAGTTGAATTCAGTGTCTTAAATAGGCCTGTACATGTCTATTCTTTTAATTCATGGTGAATTAACAAAAAATGGCGGGAATTAGAGCTTTCTTCGCCATCCTTGAGAAGTTTAGTCACTTCATAGGATATGTTATCATGTTAAACCTGTCCGAAAAACAATCTGTCTCTTTCTCTGAGTGTTTTTTGGGAGAGTTTTCTGATTTGCGCGATCTAAGCTCCGCTCAGTGTGGCAAATAAAAAAAAAAAAAAAATCTTTCAGCTGTATCACGTGACTGCTACAGAGACACCCACAATTGGAATAGGCAGTCTAGGCCATAGAGCGACCTCTGTTGGCCATTTGAATTCAGTGCTTTAAATAGGCCCTCAGACTGAAAATTTTAGCCACCATGTTTGAGAAACATAGTTGGATATCTGAAGCCAAGAACACCCTGAGCGAGCCGAAGGCGAGCGGAGCTAAGCCGGGCTCAGGCGGGCTTGGAGCGGGACCCTAGGGCCCCCTGACCCTGTGAAATACAATATCATATAAGTAAATAAATCAATTAAAAAAAAAAAAACTTTTCAGTTGTATCACGTGACAGCTATAGAAACACCCACAATTGGAATAGGCAGTCAAAGCTACACAGCAACCTCTGCTGGCCAGTTGAATTCAGTGTTTTAAATAGGCCTGTACATGTCTATTCTTTTAATTCATGGTGAATTAACAAAAAATGGCGGGAATTAGAGCTTTCTTCGCCATCCTTGAGAAGTTTAGTCACTTCATAGGATATGTTATCATGTTAAACCTGTCCGAAAAACAATCTGTCTCTTTCTCTGAGTGTTTTTTGGGAGAGTTTTCTGACTTGCGTGATCTAAGCTCCGCCCAGTGTGGCAAAAAAAAAAAAGAAATCCTTTTAGCTGTACCACGTGATAGCTATTGAGGCACCCACAATTGGAATAGGCAGTCTAATCCACACAGAGACCTCTGCTGGCCAGTTGAATTCAGTGTTTAAATAGGCCTGTACATGTCTATTCTTTTAATTCATGGTGAATTAACAAAAAATGGCGGGAATTAGAGCTTTCTTCGCCATCCTTGAGAAGTTTAGTCACTTCATAGGATATGTTATCGTGTTAAACCTGTCTGAAAAACAATCTGTCTCTTTCTCTGAGTGTTTTTTGGGAGAGTTTTCTGACTTGCGCGATCTAAGCTCCGCCCAGTGTGGAAAAAAAAAAAAAAATCCTCTCAGCTGTACCACGTGACAGCTATAGAGGCACCCTCAATCGGAATAGGCAGTCTAATCCACACAGCGACCTCTGCTGGCCAGTTGAATTCAGTGTCTTAAATAGGCCTGTACATGTCTATTCTTTTAATTCATGGTGAATTAACAAAAAATGGCGGGAATTAGAGCTTTCTTCGCCATCCTTGAGAAGTATAGTCACTTCATATGATATGTTATCATGTTAAACCTGTCCGAAAAACAATCTGTCTCTTTCTCTGAGTGTTTTTTGGGAGAGTTTTCTGACTTGCGCGATCTAAGCTCCGCCCAGTGTGGCAAAAAAAAAAAAAAAATCCTGTCAGCTGTACCACGTGACAGCTATAGAGGCACCCTCAATTGGAATAGGCAGTCTAATCCACACAGCGACCTCTGCTGGCCAGTTGAATTCAGTGTCTTAAAGAGGCCTGAAAATGTCTATTCTTTTAATTCATGGTGAATTAACAAAAAATGGCGGGAATTAGAGCTTTCTTCGCCATCCTTGAGAAGTTTAGTCACTTCATAGGATATGTTATCGTGTTAAACCTGTCCAAAAAACAATCTGTCTCTTTCTCTGAGTGTTTTTTGGGAGAGTTTTCTGATTTGCGCGATCTAAGCTCCGCTCAGTGTGGCAAAAAAAAAAAAAAAAAAAAAATCTTTCAGCTGTATCACGTGACTGCTACAGAGACACCCACAATTGGAATAGGCAGTCTAGGCCATAGAGCGACCTCTGTTGGCCATTTGAATTCAGTGCTTTAAATAGGCCCTCAGACTGAAAATTTTAGCCACCATGTTTGAGAAACATAGTTGGATCTCTGAAGCCAAGAACACCCTGAGCGAGCCGAAGGCGAGCGGAGTGAAGCCGGGCTCAGGCGGGCTTGGAGCGGGACCCTAGGGCCCCCTGACCCTGTGAAATACAATATCATATAAGTAAATAAATCAATTAAAAAAAAAAAAACTTTTCAGTTGTATCACGTGACAGCTATAGAGACACCCACAATTGGAATAGGCAGTCAAAGCTACACAGCGACCTCTACTGGCCAGTTGAATTCAGTGTTTTAAATAGGCCTGTACATGTCTATTCTTTTAATTCATGGTGAATTAACAAAAAATGGCGGGAATTAGAGCTTTCTTCGCCATCCTTGAGAAGTTTAGTCACTTCATAGGATATGTTATCATGTTAAACCTGTCCGAAAAACAATCTGTCTCTTTCTCTGAGTGTTTTTTTGGGAGAGTTTTCTGACTTGCGTGATCTAAGCTCCGCCCAGTGTGGCAAAAAAAAAAAGAAATCCTTTTAGCTGTACCACGTGATAGCTATTGAGGCACCCACAATTGGAATAGGCAGTCTAATCCACACAGAGACCTCTGCTGGCCAGTTGAATTCAGTGTCTTAAATAGGCCTGTACATGTCTATTCTTTTATTTCATGGTGAATTAACAAAAAATGGCGGGAATTAGAGCTTTCTTCGCCATCCTTGAGAAGTTTAGTCACTTCATAGGATATGTTATCGTGTTAAGCCTGTCCGAAAAACAATCTGTCTCTTTCTCTGAGTGTTTTTTGGGAGAGTTTTCTGACTTGCGCGATCTAAGCTCCGCCCAGTGTGGCAAAAAAAAAAAAAATCCTGTCAGCTGTACCACGTGACAGCAATAGAGGCACCCTCAATTGGAATAGGCAGTCTAATCCACACAGCGACCTCTGCTGGCCAGTTGAATTCAGTGTTTAAATAGGCCTGTACATGTCTATTCTTTTAATGCATGGTGAATTAACAAAAAATGGCGGGAATTAGAGCTTTCTTCGCCATCCTTGAGAAGTTTAGTCACTTCATAGGATATGTTATCGTGTTAAACCTGTCTGAAAAACAATCTGTCTCTTTCTCTGAGTGTTTTTTGGGAGAGTTTTCTGACTTGCGCGATCTAAGCTCCGCCCAGTGTGGCAAAAAAAAATAAAAAATCCTCTCAGCTGTACCACGTGACAGCTATAGAGGCACCCTCAATCGGAATAGGCAGTCTAATCCACACAGCGACCTCTGCTGGCCAGTTGAATTCAATGTCTTAAATAGGCCTGAAAATGTCTATTCTTTTAATTCATGGTGAATTAACAAAAAATGGCGGGAATTAGAGCTTTCTTCGCCATCCTTGAGAAGTTTAGTAACTTCATAGGATATGTTATCGTGTTAAACCTGTCCGAAAAACAATCTGTCTCTTTCTCTGAGTGTTTTTTGGGAGAGTTTTCTGATTTGCGCGATCTAAGCTCCGCTCAGTGTGGCAAATAAAAAAAAAAAAAATCTTTCAGCTGTATCACGTGACTGCTACAGAGACACCCACAATTGGAATAGGCAGTCTAGGCCATAGAGCGACCTCTGTTGGCCATTTGAATTCAGTGCTTTAAATAGGCCCTCAGACTGAAAATTTTAGCCACCATGTTTGAGAAACATAGTTGGATATCTGAAGCCAAGAACACCCTGAGCGAGCCGAAGGCGAGCGGAGCGAAGCCGGGCTCAGGCGGGCTTGGAGCGGGACCCTAGGGCCCCCTGACCCTGTGAAATACAATATCATATAAATAAATAAATCAATTAAAGAAAAAAAAACTTTTCAGTTGTATCACATGACAGCTATAGAGACACCCACAATTGGAATAGGCAGTCAAAGCTACACAGCGACCTCTGCTGGCCAGTTAAATTCAGTGTTTTAAATAGGCCTGTACATGTCTATTCTTTTAATTCATGGTGAATTAACAAAAAATGGCGGGAATTAGAGCTTTCTTCGCCATCCTTGAGAAGTTTAGTCACTTCATAGGATATGTTATCGTGTTAAGCCTGTCCGAAAAACAATCTGTCTCTTTCTCTGAGTGTTTTTTGGGAGAGTTTTCTGACTTGCGCGATCTAAGCTCCGCCCAGTGTGGCAAAAAAAAAAAAAATCCTGTCAGCTGTACCACGTGACAGCAATAGAGGCACCCTCAATTGGAATAGGCAGTCTAATCCACACAGCGACCTCTGCTGGCCAGTTGAATTCAGTGTTTAAATAGGCCTGTACATGTCTATTCTTTTAATGCATGGTGAATTAACAAAAAATGGCGGGAATTAGAGCTTTCTTCGCCATCCTTGAGAAGTTTAGTCACTTCATAGGATATGTTATCGTGTTAAACCTGTCTGAAAAACAATCTGTCTCTTTCTCTGAGTGTTTTTTGGGAGAGTTTTCTGACTTGCGCGATCTAAGCTCCGCCCAGTGTGGCAAAAAAAAATAAAAAATCCTCTCAGCTGTACCACGTGACAGCTATAGAGGCACCCTCAATCGGAATAGGCAGTCTAATCCACACAGCGACCTCTGCTGGCCAGTTGAATTCAATGTCTTAAATAGGCCTGAAAATGTCTATTCTTTTAATTCATGGTGAATTAACAAAAAATGGCGGGAATTAGAGCTTTCTTCGCCATCCTTGAGAAGTTTAGTAACTTCATAGGATATGTTATCGTGTTAAACCTGTCCGAAAAACAATCTGTCTCTTTCTCTGAGTGTTTTTTGGGAGAGTTTTCTGATTTGCGCGATCTAAGCTCCGCTCAGTGTGGCAAATAAAAAAAAAAAAAAATCTTTCAGCTGTATCACGTGACTGCTACAGAGACACCCACAATTGGAATAGGCAGTCTAGGCCATAGAGCGACCTCTGTTGGCCATTTGAATTCAGTGCTTTAAATAGGCCCTCAGACTGAAAATTTTAGCCACCATGTTTGAGAAACATAGTTGGATATCTGAAGCCAAGAACACCCTGAGCGAGCCGAAGGCGAGCGGAGCGAAGCCGGGCTCAGGCGGGCTTGGAGCGGGACCCTAGGGCCCCCTGACCCTGTGAAATACAATATCATATAAATAAATAAATCAATTAAAGAAAAAAAAACTTTTCAGTTGTATCACATGACAGCTATAGAGACACCCACAATTGGAATAGGCAGTCAAAGCTACACAGCGACCTCTGCTGGCCAGTTAAATTCAGTGTTTTAAATAGGCCTGTACATGTCTATTCTTTTAATTCATGGTGAATTAACAAAAAATGGCGGGAATTAGAGCTTTCTTCGCCTTCCTTGAGAAGTTTAGTCACTTCATAGGATATGTTATCATGTTAAACCTGTCCGAAAAACAATCTGTCTCTTTCTCTGAGTGTTTTTTGGGAGAGTTTTCTGACTTGCTCGATCTAAGCTCCGCCCAGTGTGGCAAAAAAAAAAAAAAATCCTTTCAGCTGTACCACGTGACAGATATAGAAGCACCCTCAATTGGAATAGGCAGTCTAATCCACACAGCGACCTCTGCCTTCCAGTTGAATTCAGTGTCTTAAATAGGCCTGTACATGTCTATTCTTTTAATTCATGGTGAATTAACAAAAAATGGCGGGAATTAGAGCTTTCTTCGCCATCCTTGAGAAGTTTAGTCACTTCATAGGATATGTTATCATGTTAAACCTGTCCGAAAAACAATCTGTCTCTTTCTCTGAGTGTTTTTTGGGAGAGTTTTCTGATTTGCGCGATCTAAGCTCCGCTCAGTGTGGCAAATAAAAAAAAAAAAAAAATCTTTCAGCTGTATCACGTGACTGCTACAGAGACACCCACAATTGGAATAGGCAGTCTAGGCCATAGAGCGACCTCTGTTGGCCATTTGAATTCAGTGCTTTAAATAGGCCCTCAGACTGAAAATTTTAGCCACCATGTTTGAGAAACATAGTTGGATATCTGAAGCCAAGAACACCCTGAGCGAGCCGAAGGCGAGCGGAGCTAAGCCGGGCTCAGGCGGGCTTGGAGCGGGACCCTAGGGCCCCCTGACCCTGTGAAATACAATATCATATAAGTAAATAAATCAATTAAAAAAAAAAAAACTTTTCAGTTGTATCACGTGACAGCTATAGAAACACCCACAATTGGAATAGGCAGTCAAAGCTACACAGCAACCTCTGCTGGCCAGTTGAATTCAGTGTTTTAAATAGGCCTGTACATGTCTATTCTTTTAATTCATGGTGAATTAACAAAAAATGGCGGGAATTAGAGCTTTCTTCGCCATCCTTGAGAAGTTTAGTCACTTCATAGGATATGTTATCATGTTAAACCTGTCCGAAAAACAATCTGTCTCTTTCTCTGAGTGTTTTTTGGGAGAGTTTTCTGACTTGCGTGATCTAAGCTCCGCCCAGTGTGGCAAAAAAAAAAAAGAAATCCTTTTAGCTGTACCACGTGATAGCTATTGAGGCACCCACAATTGGAATAGGCAGTCTAATCCACACAGAGACCTCTGCTGGCCAGTTGAATTCAGTGTTTAAATAGGCCTGTACATGTCTATTCTTTTAATTCATGGTGAATTAACAAAAAATGGCGGGAATTAGAGCTTTCTTCGCCATCCTTGAGAAGTTTAGTCACTTCATAGGATATGTTATCGTGTTAAGCCTGTCCGAAAAACAATCTGTCTCTTTCTCTGAGTGTTTTTTGGGAGAGTTTTCTGACTTGCGCGATCTAAGCTCCGCCCAGTGTGGCAAAAAAAAAAAAAATCCTGTCAGCTGTACCACGTGACAGCAATAGAGGCACCCTCAATTGGAATAGGCAGTCTAATCCACACAGCGACCTCTGCTGGCCAGTTGAATTCAGTGTTTAAATAGGCCTGTACATGTCTATTCTTTTAATTCATGGTGAATTAACAAAAAATGGCGGGAATTAGAGCTTTCTTCGCCATCCTTGAGAAGTTTAGTCACTTCATAGGATATGTTATCGTGTTAAGCCTGTCCGAAAAACAATCTGTCTCTTTCTCTGAGTGTTTTTTGGGAGAGTTTTCTGACTTGCGCGATCTAAGCTCCGCCCAGTGTGGCAAAAAAAAAAAAAATCCTGTCAGCTGTACCACGTGACAGCAATAGAGGCACCCTAAATTGGAATAGGCAGTCTAATCCACACAGCACCTCTGCTGGCCTGTTGAATTCAGTGTCTTAAATAGGCCTGTACATGTCTATTCTTTTAATTCATGGTGAATTAACAAAAAATGGCGGGAATTAGAGCTTTCTTCGCCATCCTTGAGAAGTTTAGTCACTTCATAGGATATGTTATCGTGTTAAACCTGTCTGAAAAACAATCTGTCTCTTTCTCTGAGTGTTTTTTGGGAGAGTTTTCTGACTTGCACGATCTAAGCTCCGCCCAGTGTGGCAAAAAAAAAAAAAAATCCTGTCAGCTGTACCACGTGACAGCTATAGAGGCACCCTCAATTGGAATAGGCAGTCTAATCCACACAGCGACCTCTGCTGGCCAGTTGAATTCAGTGTCTTAAAGAGGCCTGAAAATGTCTATTCTTTTAATTCATGGTGAATTAACAAAAAATGGCGGGAATTAGAGCTTTCTTCGCCATCCTTGAGAAGTTTAGTCACTTCATAGGATATGTTATCGTGTTAAACCTGTCCGAAAAACAATCTGTCTCTTTCTCTGAGTGTTTTTTGGGAGAGTTTTCTGATTTGCGCGATCTAAGCTCCGCTCAGTGTGGCAAATAAAAAAAAAAAAAAATCTTTCAGCTGTATCACGTGACTGCTACAGAGACACCCACAATTGGAATAGGCAGTCTAGGCCATAGAGCGACCTCTGTTGGCCATTTGAATTCAGTGCTTTAAATAGGCCCTCAGACTGAAAATTTTAGCCACCATGTTTGAGAAACATAGTTGGATCTCTGAAGCCAAGAACACCCTGAGCGAGCCGAAGGCGAGCGGAGCGAAGCCGGGCTCAGGCGGGCTTGGAGCGGGACCCTAGGGCCCCCTGACCCTGTGAAATACAATATCATATAAGTAAATAAATCAATTAAAAAAAAAAAACTTTTCAGTTGTATCACGTGACAGCTATAGAGACACCCACAATTGGAATAGGCAGTCAAAGCTACACAGCAACCTCTACTGGCCAGTTGAATTCAGTGTTTTAAATAGGCCTGTACATGTCTATTCTTTTAATTCATGGTGAATTAACAAAAAATGGCGGGAATTAGAGCTTTCTTCGCCATCCTTGAGAAGTTTAGTCACTTCATAGGATATGTTATCGTGTTAAGCCTGTCCGAAAAACAATCTGTCTCTTTCTCTGAGTGTTTTTTGGGAGAGTTTTCTGACTTGCGCGATCTAAGCTCCGCCCAGTGTGGCAAAAAAAAAAAAAAATCCTGTCAGCTGTACCACGTGACAGCAATAGAGGCACCCACAATTGGAATAGGCAGTCTAATCCACACAGCGACCTCTGCTGGCCAGTTGAATTCAGTGTTTAAATAGGCCTGTACATGTCTATTCTTTTAATTCATGGTGAATTAACAAAAAATGGCGGGAATTAGAGCTTTCTTCGCCATCCTTGAGAAGTTTAGTCACTTCATAGGATATGTTATCGTGTTAAACCTGTCTGAAAAACAATCTGTCTCTTTCTCTGAGTGTTTTTTGGGAGAGTTTTCTGACTTGCGCGATCTAAGCTCCGCCCAGTGTGGCAAAAAAAAAAAAAATCCTGTCAGCTGTACCACGTGACAGCAATAGAGGCACCATCAATTGGAATAGGCAGTCTAATCCACACAGCGACCTCTGCTGGCCAGTTGAATTCAGTGTTTAAATAGGCCTGTACATGTCTATTCTTTTAATGCATGGTGAATTAACAAAAAATGGCGGGAATTAGAGCTTTCTTCGCCATCCTTGAGAAGTTTAGTCACTTCATAGGATATGTTATCGTGTTAAACCTGTCTGAAAAACAATCTGTCTCTTTCTCTGAGTGTTTTTTGGGAGAGTTTTCTGACTTGCGCGATCTAAGCTCCGCCCAGTGTGGCAAAAAAAAATAAAAAATCCTCTCAGCTGTACCACGTGACAGCTATAGAGGCACCCTCAATCGGAATAGGCAGTCTAATCCACACAGCGACCTCTGCTGGCCAGTTGAATTCAATGTCTTAAATAGGCCTGAAAATGTCTATTCTTTTAATTCTTGGTGAATTAACAAAAAATGGCGGGAATTAGAGCTTTCTTCGCCATCCTTGAGAAGTTTAGTAACTTCATAGGATATGTTATCGTGTTAAACCTGTCCGAAAAACAATCTGTCTCTTTCTCTGAGTGTTTTTTGGGAGAGTTTTCTGATTTGCGCGATCTAAGCTCCGCTCAGTGTGGCAAATAAAAAAAAAAAAAATCTTTCAGCTGTATCACGTGACTGCTACAGAGACACCCACAATTGGAATAGGCAGTCTAGGCCATAGAGCGACCTCTGTTGGCCATTTGAATTCAGTGCTTTAAATAGGCCCTCAGACTGAAAATTTTAGCCACCATGTTTGAGAAACATAGTTGGATATCTGAAGCCAAGAACACCCTGAGCGAGCCGAAGGCGAGCGGAGCGAAGCCGGGCTCAGGCGGGCTTGGAGCGGGACCCTAGGGCCCCCTGACCCTGTGAAATACAATATCATATAAATAAATAAATCAATTAAAGAAAAAAAAACTTTTCAGTTGTATCACATGACAGCTATAGAGACACCCACAATTGGAATAGGCAGTCAAAGCTACACAGCGACCTCTGCTGGCCAGTTAAATTCAGTGTTTTAAATAGGCCTGTACATGTCTATTCTTTTAATTCATGGTGAATTAACAAAAAATGGCGGGAATTAGAGCTTTCTTCGCCATCCTTGAGAAGTTTAGTCACTTCATAGGATATGTTATCATGTTAAACCTGTCCGAAAAACAATCTGTCTCTTTCTCTGAGTGTTTTTTGGGAGAGTTTTCTGACTTGCGTGATCTAAGCTCCGCCCAGTGTGGCAAAAAAAAAAAGAAATCCTTTTAGCTGTACCACGTGATAGCTATTGAGGCACCCACAATTGGAATAGGCAGTCTAATCCACACAGAGACCTCTGCTGGCCAGTTGAATTCAGTGTTTAAATAGGCCTGTACATGTCTATTCTTTTAATTCATGGTGAATTAACAAAAAATGGCGGGAATTAGAGCTTTCTTCGCCATCCTTGAGAAGTTTAGTCACTTCATAGGATATGTTATCGTGTTAAGCCTGTCCGAAAAACAATCTGTCTCTTTCTCTGAGTGTTTTTTGGGAGAGTTTTCTGACTTGCGCGATCTAAGCTCCGCCCAGTGTGGCAAAAAAAAAAAAAATCCTGTCAGCTGTACCACGTGACAGCAATAGAGGCACCCTCAATTGGAATAGGCAGTCTAATCCACACAGCGACCTCTGCTGGCCAGTTGAATTCAGTGTTTAAATAGGCCTGTACATGTCTATTCTTTTAATTCATGGTGAATTAACAAAAAATGGCGGGAATTAGAGCTTTCTTCGCCATCCTTGAGAAGTTTAGTCACTTCATAGGATATGTTATCGTGTTAAGCCTGTCCGAAAAACAATCTGTCTCTTTCTCTGAGTGTTTTTTGGGAGAGTTTTCTGACTTGCGCGATCTAAGCTCCGCCCAGTGTGGCAAAAAAAAAAAAAATCCTGTCAGCTGTACCACGTGACAGCAATAGAGGCACCCTAAATTGGAATAGGCAGTCTAATCCACACAGCACCTCTGCTGGCCTGTTGAATTCAGTGTCTTAAATAGGCCTGTACATGTCTATTCTTTTAATTCATGGTGAATTAACAAAAAATGGCGGGAATTAGAGCTTTCTTCGCCATCCTTGAGAAGTTTAGTCACTTCATAGGATATGTTATCGTGTTAAACCTGTCTGAAAAACAATCTGTCTCTTTCTCTGAGTGTTTTTTGGGAGAGTTTTCTGACTTGCACGATCTAAGCTCCGCCCAGTGTGGCAAAAAAAAAAAAAAATCCTGTCAGCTGTACCACGTGACAGCTATAGAGGCACCCTCAATTGGAATAGGCAGTCTAATCCACACAGCGACCTCTGCTGGCCAGTTGAATTCAGTGTCTTAAAGAGGCCTGAAAATGTCTATTCTTTTAATTCATGGTGAATTAACAAAAAATGGCGGGAATTAGAGCTTTCTTCGCCATCCTTGAGAAGTTTAGTCACTTCATAGGATATGTTATCGTGTTAAACCTGTCCGAAAAACAATCTGTCTCTTTCTCTGAGTGTTTTTTGGGAGAGTTTTCTGATTTGCGCGATCTAAGCTCCGCTCAGTGTGGCAAATAAAAAAAAAAAAAAATCTTTCAGCTGTATCACGTGACTGCTACAGAGACACCCACAATTGGAATAGGCAGTCTAGGCCATAGAGCGACCTCTGTTGGCCATTTGAATTCAGTGCTTTAAATAGGCCCTCAGACTGAAAATTTTAGCCACCATGTTTGAGAAACATAGTTGGATCTCTGAAGCCAAGAACACCCTGAGCGAGCCGAAGGCGAGCGGAGCGAAGCCGGGCTCAGGCGGGCTTGGAGCGGGACCCTAGGGCCCCCTGACCCTGTGAAATACAATATCATATAAGTAAATAAATCAATTAAAAAAAAAAAACTTTTCAGTTGTATCACGTGACAGCTATAGAGACACCCACAATTGGAATAGGCAGTCAAAGCTACACAGCAACCTCTACTGGCCAGTTGAATTCAGTGTTTTAAATAGGCCTGTACATGTCTATTCTTTTAATTCATGGTGAATTAACAAAAAATGGCGGGAATTAGAGCTTTCTTCGCCATCCTTGAGAAGTTTAGTCACTTCATAGGATATGTTATCGTGTTAAGCCTGTCCGAAAAACAATCTGTCTCTTTCTCTGAGTGTTTTTTGGGAGAGTTTTCTGACTTGCGCGATCTAAGCTCCGCCCAGTGTGGCAAAAAAAAAAAAAATCCTGTCAGCTGTACCACGTGACAGCAATAGAGGCACCCACAATTGGAATAGGCAGTCTAATCCACACAGCGACCTCTGCTGGCCAGTTGAATTCAGTGTTTAAATAGGCCTGTACATGTCTATTCTTTTAATTCATGGTGAATTAACAAAAAATGGCGGGAATTAGAGCTTTCTTCGCCATCCTTGAGAAGTTTAGTCACTTCATAGGATATGTTATCGTGTTAAACCTGTCTGAAAAACAATCTGTCTCTTTCTCTGAGTGTTTTTTGGGAGAGTTTTCTGACTTGCGCGATCTAAGCTCCGCCCAGTGTGGAAAAAAAAAAAAAATCCTCTCAGCTGTACCACGTGACAGCTATAGAGGCACCCTCAATCGGAATAGGCAGTCTAATCCACACAGCGACCTCTGCTGGCCAGTTGAATTCAGTGTCTTAAATAGGCCTGAAAATGTCTATTCTTTTAATTCATGGTGAATTAACAAAAAATGGCGGGAATTAGAGCTTTCTTCGCCATCCTTGAGAAGTTTAGTCACTTCATAGGATATGTTATCATGTTAAACCTGTCCGAAAAACAATCTGTCTCTTTCTCTGAGTGTTTTTTGGGAGAGTTTTCTGACTTGCGTGATCTAAGCTCCGCCCAGTGTGGCAAAAAAAAAAAGAAATCCTTTTAGCTGTACCACGTGATAGCTATTGAGGCACCCACAATTGGAATAGGCAGTCTAATCCACACAGAGACCTCTGCTGGCCAGTTGAATTCAGTGTCTTAAATAGGCCTGTACATGTCTATTCTTTTATTTCATGGTGAATTAACAAAAAATGGCGGGAATTGGAGCTTTCTTCGCCATCCTTGAGAAGTTTAGTCACTTCATAGGATATGTTATCGTGTTAAGCCTGTCCGAAAAACAATCTGTCTCTTTCTCTGAGTGTTTTTTGGGAGAGTTTTCTGACTTGCGCGATCTAAGCTCCGCCCAGTGTGGCAAAAAAAAAAAAAATCCTGTCAGCTGTACCACGTGACAGCAATAGAGGCACCCTCAATTGGAATAGGCAGTCTAATCCACACAGCGACCTCTGCTGGCCAGTTGAATTCAGTGTTTAAATAGGCCTGTACATGTCTATTCTTTTAATGCATGGTGAATTAACAAAAAATGGCGGGAATTAGAGCTTTCTTCGCCATCCTTGAGAAGTTTAGTCACTTCATAGGATATGTTATCGTGTTAAACCTGTCTGAAAAACAATCTGTCTCTTTCTCTGAGTGTTTTTTGGGAGAGTTTTCTGACTTGCGCGATCTAAGCTCCGCCCAGTGTGGCAAAAAAAAATAAAAAATCCTCTCAGCTGTACCACGTGACAGCTATAGAGGCACCCTCAATCGGAATAGGCAGTCTAATCCACACAGCGACCTCTGCTGGCCAGTTGAATTCAATGTCTTAAATAGGCCTGAAAATGTCTATTCTTTTAATTCATGGTGAATTAACAAAAAATGGCGGGAATTAGAGCTTTCTTCGCCATCCTTGAGAAGTTTAGTAACTTCATAGGATATGTTATCGTGTTAAACCTGTCCGAAAAACAATCTGTCTCTTTCTCTGAGTGTTTTTTGGGAGAGTTTTCTGATTTGCGCGATCTAAGCTCCGCTCAGTGTGGCAAATAAAAAAAAAAAAAATCTTTCAGCTGTATCACGTGACTGCTACAGAGACACCCACAATTGGAATAGGCAGTCTAGGCCATAGAGCGACCTCTGTTGGCCATTTGAATTCAGTGCTTTAAATAGGCCCTCAGACTGAAAATTTTAGCCACCATGTTTGAGAAACATAGTTGGATATCTGAAGCCAAGAACACCCTGAGCGAGCCGAAGGCGAGCGGAGCGAAGCCGGGCTCAGGCGGGCTTGGAGCGGGACCCTAGGGCCCCCTGACCCTGTGAAATACAATATCATATAAATAAATAAATCAATTAAAGAAAAAAAAACTTTTCAGTTGTATCACATGACAGCTATAGAGACACCCACAATTGGAATAGGCAGTCAAAGCTACACAGCGACCTCTGCTGGCCAGTTAAATTCAGTGTTTTAAATAGGCCTGTACATGTCTATTCTTTTAATTCATGGTGAATTAACAAAAAATGGCGGGAATTAGAGCTTTCTTCGCCATCCTTGAGAAGTTTAGTCACTTCATAGGATATGTTATCATGTTAAACCTGTCCGAAAAACAATCTGTCTCTTTCTCTGAGTGTTTTTTGGGAGAGTTTTCTGACTTGCGTGATCTAAGCTCCGCCCAGTGTGGCAAAAAAAAAAAGAAATCCTTTTAGCTGTACCACGTGATAGCTATTGAGGCACCCACAATTGGAATAGGCAGTCTAATCCACACAGAGACCTCTGCTGGCCAGTTGAATTCAGTGTTTAAATAGGCCTGTACATGTCTATTCTTTTAATTCATGGTGAATTAACAAAAAATGGCGGGAATTAGAGCTTTCTTCGCCATCCTTGAGAAGTTTAGTCACTTCATAGGATATGTTATCGTGTTAAGCCTGTCCGAAAAACAATCTGTCTCTTTCTCTGAGTGTTTTTTGGGAGAGTTTTCTGACTTGCGCGATCTAAGCTCCGCCCAGTGTGGCAAAAAAAAAAAAAATCCTGTCAGCTGTACCACGTGACAGCAATAGAGGCACCCTCAATTGGAATAGGCAGTCTAATCCACACAGCGACCTCTGCTGGCCAGTTGAATTCAGTGTTTAAATAGGCCTGTACATGTCTATTCTTTTAATTCATGGTGAATTAACAAAAAATGGCGGGAATTAGAGCTTTCTTCGCCATCCTTGAGAAGTTTAGTCACTTCATAGGATATGTTATCGTGTTAAGCCTGTCCGAAAAACAATCTGTCTCTTTCTCTGAGTGTTTTTTGGGAGAGTTTTCTGACTTGCGCGATCTAAGCTCCGCCCAGTGTGGCAAAAAAAAAAAAAATCCTGTCAGCTGTACCACGTGACAGCAATAGAGGCACCCTAAATTGGAATAGGCAGTCTAATCCACACAGCACCTCTGCTGGCCTGTTGAATTCAGTGTCTTAAATAGGCCTGTACATGTCTATTCTTTTAATTCATGGTGAATTAACAAAAAATGGCGGGAATTAGAGCTTTCTTCGCCATCCTTGAGAAGTTTAGTCACTTCATAGGATATGTTATCGTGTTAAACCTGTCTGAAAAACAATCTGTCTCTTTCTCTGAGTGTTTTTTGGGAGAGTTTTCTGACTTGCACGATCTAAGCTCCGCCCAGTGTGGCAAAAAAAAAAAAAAATCCTGTCAGCTGTACCACGTGACAGCTATATAGGCACCCTCAATTGGAATAGGCAGTCTAATCCACACAGCGACCTCTGCTGGCCAGTTGAATTCAGTGTCTTAAAGAGGCCTGAAAATGTCTATTCTTTTAATTCATGGTGAATTAACAAAAAATGGCGGGAATTAGAGCTTTCTTCGCCATCCTTGAGAAGTTTAGTCACTTCATAGGATATGTTATCGTGTTAAACCTGTCCGAAAAACAATCTGTCTCTTTCTCTGAGTGTTTTTTGGGAGAGTTTTCTGATTTGCGCGATCTAAGCTCCGCTCAGTGTGGCAAATAAAAAAAAAAAAAAATCTTTCAGCTGTATCACGTGACTGCTACAGAGACACCCACAATTGGAATAGGCAGTCTAGGCCATAGAGCGACCTCTGTTGGCCATTTGAATTCAGTGCTTTAAATAGGCCCTCAGACTGAAAATTTTAGCCACCATGTTTGAGAAACATAGTTGGATCTCTGAAGTCAAGAACACCCTGAGCGAGCCGAAGGCGAGCGGAGCGAAGCCGGGCTCAGGCGGGCTTGGAGCGGGACCCTAGGGCCCCCTGACCCTGTGAAATACAATATCATATAAGTAAATAAATCAATTAAAAAAAAAAAACTTTTCAGTTGTATCACGTGACAGCTATAGAGACACCCACAATTGGAATAGGCAGTCAAAGCTACACAGCAACCTCTACTGGCCAGTTGAATTCAGTGTTTTAAATAGGCCTGTACATGTCTATTCTTTTAATTCATGGTGAATTAACAAAAAATGGCGGGAATTAGAGCTTTCTTCGCCATCCTTGAGAAGTTTAGTCACTTCATAGGATATGTTATCGTGTTAAGCCTGTCCGAAAAACAATCTGTCTCTTTCTCTGAGTGTTTTTTGGGAGAGTTTTCTGACTTGCGCGATCTAAGCTCCGCCCAGTGTGGCAAAAAAAAAAAAAATCCTGTCAGCTGTACCACGTGACAGCAATAGAGGCACCCACAATTGGAATAGGCAGTCTAATCCACACAGCGACCTCTGCTGGCCAGTTGAATTCAGTGTTTAAATAGGCCTGTACATGTCTATTCTTTTAATTCATGGTGAATTAACAAAAAATGGCGGGAATTAGAGCTTTCTTCGCCATCCTTGAGAAGTTTAGTCACTTCATAGGATATGTTATCGTGTTAAACCTGTCTGAAAAACAATCTGTCTCTTTCTCTGAGTGTTTTTTGGGAGAGTTTTCTGACTTGCGCGATCTAAGCTCCGCCCAGTGTGGAAAAAAAAAAAAAATCCTCTCAGCTGTACCACGTGACAGCTATAGAGGCACCCTCAATCGGAATAGGCAGTCTAATCCACACAGCGACCTCTGCTGGCCAGTTGAATTCAGTGTCTTAAATAGGCCTGAAAATGTCTATTCTTTTAATTCATGGTGAATTAACAAAAAATGGCGGGAATTAGAGCTTTCTTCGCCATCCTTGAGAAGTTTAGTCACTTCATAGGATATGTTATCATGTTAAACCTGTCCGAAAAACAATCTGTCTCTTTCTCTGAGTGTTTTTTGGGAGAGTTTTCTGACTTGCGTGATCTAAGCTCCGCCCAGTGTGGCAAAAAAAAAAAGAAATCCTTTTAGCTGTACCACGTGATAGCTATTGAGGCACCCACAATTGGAATAGGCAGTCTAATCCACACAGAGACCTCTGCTGGCCAGTTGAATTCAGTGTCTTAAATAGGCCTGTACATGTCTATTCTTTTATTTCATGGTGAATTAACAAAAAATGGCGGGAATTGGAGCTTTCTTCGCCATCCTTGAGAAGTTTAGTCACTTCATAGGATATGTTATCGTGTTAAGCCTGTCCGAAAAACAATCTGTCTCTTTCTCTGAGTGTTTTTTGGGAGAGTTTTCTGACTTGCGCGATCTAAGCTCCGCCCAGTGTGGCAAAAAAAAAAAAAATCCTGTCAGCTGTACCACGTGACAGCAATAGAGGCACCCTCAATTGGAATAGGCAGTCTAATCCACACAGCGACCTCTGCTGGCCAGTTGAATTCAGTGTTTAAATAGGCCTGTACATGTCTATTCTTTTAATGCATGGTGAATTAACAAAAAATGGCGGGAATTAGAGCTTTCTTCGCCATCCTTGAGAAGTTTAGTCACTTCATAGGATATGTTATCGTGTTAAACCTGTCTGAAAAACAATCTGTCTCTTTCTCTGAGTGTTTTTTGGGAGAGTTTTCTGACTTGCGCGATCTAAGCTCCGCCCAGTGTGGCAAAAAAAAATAAAAAATCCTCTCAGCTGTACCACGTGACAGCTATAGAGGCACCCTCAATCGGAATAGGCAGTCTAATCCACACAGCGACCTCTGCTGGCCAGTTGAATTCAATGTCTTAAATAGGCCTGAAAATGTCTATTCTTTTAATTCATGGTGAATTAACAAAAAATGGCGGGAATTAGAGCTTTCTTCGCCATCCTTGAGAAGTTTAGTAACTTCATAGGATATGTTATCGTGTTAAACCTGTCCGAAAAACAATCTGTCTCTTTCTCTGAGTGTTTTTTGGGAGAGTTTTCTGATTTGCGCGATCTAAGCTCCGCTCAGTGTGGCAAATAAAAAAAAAAAAAATCTTTCAGCTGTATCACGTGACTGCTACAGAGACACCCACAATTGGAATAGGCAGTCTAGGCCATAGAGCGACCTCTGTTGGCCATTTGAATTCAGTGCTTTAAATAGGCCCTCAGACTGAAAATTTTAGCCACCATGTTTGAGAAACATAGTTGGATATCTGAAGCCAAGAACACCCTGAGCGAGCCGAAGGCGAGCGGAGCGAAGCCGGGCTCAGGCGGGCTTGGAGCGGGACCCTAGGGCCCCCTGACCCTGTGAAATACAATATCATATAAATAAATAAATCAATTAAAGAAAAAAAAACTTTTCAGTTGTATCACATGACAGCTATAGAGACACCCACAATTGGAATAGGCAGTCAAAGCTACACAGCGACCTCTGCTGGCCAGTTAAATTCAGTGTTTTAAATAGGCCTGTACATGTCTATTCTTTTAATTCATGGTGAATTAACAAAAAATGGCGGGAATTAGAGCTTTCTTCGCCATCCTTGAGAAGTTTAGTCACTTCATAGGATATGTTATCATGTTAAACCTGTCCGAAAAACAATCTGTCTCTTTCTCTGAGTGTTTTTTGGGAGAGTTTTCTGACTTGCGTGATCTAAGCTCCGCCCAGTGTGGCAAAAAAAAAAAGAAATCCTTTTAGCTGTACCACGTGATAGCTATTGAGGCACCCACAATTGGAATAGGCAGTCTAATCCACACAGAGACCTCTGCTGGCCAGTTGAATTCAGTGTTTAAATAGGCCTGTACATGTCTATTCTTTTAATTCATGGTGAATTAACAAAAAATGGCGGGAATTAGAGCTTTCTTCGCCATCCTTGAGAAGTTTAGTCACTTCATAGGATATGTTATCGTGTTAAGCCTGTCCGAAAAACAATCTGTCTCTTTCTCTGAGTGTTTTTTGGGAGAGTTTTCTGACTTGCGCGATCTAAGCTCCGCCCAGTGTGGCAAAAAAAAAAAAAATCCTGTCAGCTGTACCACGTGACAGCAATAGAGGCACCCTCAATTGGAATAGGCAGTCTAATCCACACAGCGACCTCTGCTGGCCAGTTGAATTCAGTGTTTAAATAGGCCTGTACATGTCTATTCTTTTAATTCATGGTGAATTAACAAAAAATGGCGGGAATTAGAGCTTTCTTCGCCATCCTTGAGAAGTTTAGTCACTTCATAGGATATGTTATCATGTTAAACCTGTCCGAAAAACAATCTGTCTCTTTCTCTGAGTGTTTTTTGGGAGAGTTTTCTGACTTGCGTGATCTAAGCTCCGCCCAGTGTGGCAAAAAAAAAAAGAAATCCTTTTAGCTGTACCACGTGATAGCTATTGAGGCACCCACAATTGGAATAGGCAGTCTAATCCACACAGAGACCTCTGCTGGCCAGTTGAATTCAGTGTTTAAATAGGCCTGTACATGTCTATTCTTTTAATTCATGGTGAATTAACAAAAAATGGCGGGAATTAGAGCTTTCTTCGCCATCCTTGAGAAGTTTAGTCACTTCATAGGATATGTTATCGTGTTAAGCCTGTCCGAAAAACAATCTGTCTCTTTCTCTGAGTGTTTTTTGGGAGAGTTTTCTGACTTGCGTGATCTAAGCTCCGCCCAGTGTGGCAAAAAAAAAAAGAAATCCTTTTAGCTGTACCACGTGATAGCTATTGAGGCACCCACAATTGGAATAGGCAGTCTAATCCACACAGAGACCTCTGCTGGCCAGTTGAATTCAGTGTTTAAATAGGCCTGTACATGTCTATTCTTTTAATTCATGGTGAATTAACAAAAAATGGCGGGAATTAGAGCTTTCTTCGCCATCCTTGAGAAGTTTAGTCACTTCATAGGATATGTTATCGTGTTAAGCCTGTCCGAAAAACAATCTGTCTCTTTCTCTGAGTGTTTTTTGGGAGAGTTTTCTGACTTGCGCGATCTAAGCTCCGCCCAGTGTGGCAAAAAAAAAAAAAATCCTGTCAGCTGTACCACGTGACAGCAATAGAGGCACCCTCAATTGGAATAGGCAGTCTAATCCACACAGCGACCTCTGCTGGCCAGTTGAATTCAGTGTTTAAATAGGCCTGTACATGTCTATTCTTTTAATTCATGGTGAATTAACAAAAAATGGCGGGAATTAGAGCTTTCTTCGCCATCCTTGAGAAGTTTAGTCACTTCATAGGATATGTTATCGTGTTAAGCCTGTCCGAAAAACAATCTGTCTCTTTCTCTGAGTGTTTTTTGGGAGAGTTTTCTGACTTGCGCGATCTAAGCTCCGCCCAGTGTGGCAAAAAAAAAAAAAATCCTGTCAGCTGTACCACGTGACAGCAATAGAGGCACCCTCAATTGGAATAGGCAGTCTAATCCACACAGCACCTCTGCTGGCCTGTTGAATTCAGTGTCTTAAATAGGCCTGTACATGTCTATTCTTTTAATTCATGGTGAATTAACAAAAAATGGCGGGAATTAGAGCTTTCTTCGCCATCCTTGAGAAGTTTAGTCACTTCATAGGATATGTTATCGTGTTGAACCTGTCTGAAAAACAATCTGTCTCTTTCTCTGAGTGTTTTTTGGGAGAGTTTTCTGACTTGCACGATCTAAGCTCCGCCCAGTGTGGCAAAAAAAAAAAAAAATCCTGTCAGCTGTACCACGTGACAGCTATAGAGGCACCCTCAATTGGAATAGGCAGTCTAATCCACACAGCGACCTCTGCTGGCCAGTTGAATTCAGTGTCTTAAAGAGGCCTGAAAATGTCTATTCTTTTAATTCATGGTGAATTAACAAAAAATGGCGGGAATTAGAGCTTTCTTCGCCATCCTTGAGAAGTTTAGTCACTTCATAGGATATGTTATCGTGTTAAACCTGTCCGAAAAACAATCTGTCTCTTTCTCTGAGTGTTTTTTGGGAGAGTTTTCTGATTTGCGCGATCTAAGCTCCGCTCAGTGTGGCAAATAAAAAAAAATAAAAAATCTTTCAGCTGTATCACGTGACTGCTACAGAGACACCCACAATTGGAATAGGCAGTCTAGGCCATAGAGCGACCTCTGTTGGCCATTTGAATTCAGTGCTTTAAATAGGCCCTCAGACTGAAAATTTTAGCCACCATGTTTGAGAAACATAGTTGGATCTCTGAAGCCAAGAACACCCTGAGCGAGCCGAAGGCGAGCGGAGCGAAGCCGGGCTCAGGCGGGCTTGGAGCGGGACCCTAGGGCCCCCTGACCCTGTGAAATACAATATCATATAAGTAAATAAATCAATTAAAAAAAAAAAACTTTTCAGTTGTATCACGTGACAGCTATAGAGACACCCACAATTGGAATAGGCAGTCAAAGCTACACAGCAACCTCTACTGGCCAGTTGAATTCAGTGTTTTAAATAGGCCTGTACATGTCTATTCTTTTAATTCATGGTGAATTAACAAAAAATGGCGGGAATTAGAGCTTTCTTCGCCATCCTTGAGAAGTTTAGTCACTTCATAGGATATGTTATCGTGTTAAGCCTGTCCGAAAAACAATCTGTCTCTTTCTCTGAGTGTTTTTTGGGAGAGTTTTCTGACTTGCGCGATCTAAGCTCCGCCCAGTGTGGCAAAAAAAAAAAAAATCCTGTCAGCTGTACCACGTGACAGCAATAGAGGCACCCACAATTGGAATAGGCAGTCTAATCCACACAGCGACCTCTGCTGGCCAGTTGAATTCAGTGTTTAAATAGGCCTGTACATGTCTATTCTTTTAATTCATGGTGAATTAACAAAAAATGGCGGGAATTAGAGCTTTCTTCGCCATCCTTGAGAAGTTTAGTCACTTCATAGGATATGTTATCGTGTTAAACCTGTCTGAAAAACAATCTGTCTCTTTCTCTGAGTGTTTTTTGGGAGAGTTTTCTGACTTGCGCGATCTAAGCTCCGCCCAGTGTGGAAAAAAAAAAAAAATCCTCTCAGCTGTACCACGTGACAGCTATAGAGGCACCCTCAATCGGAATAGGCAGTCTAATCCACACAGCGACCTCTGCTGGCCAGTTGAATTCAGTGTCTTAAATAGGCCTGAAAATGTCTATTCTTTTAATTCATGGTGAATTAACAAAAAATGGCGGGAATTAGAGCTTTCTTCGCCATCCTTGAGAAGTTTAGTCACTTCATAGGATATGTTATCATGTTAAACCTGTCCGAAAAACAATCTGTCTCTTTCTCTGAGTGTTTTTTGGGAGAGTTTTCTGACTTGCGTGATCTAAGCTCCGCCCAGTGTGGCAAAAAAAAAAAGAAATCCTTTTAGCTGTACCACGTGATAGCTATTGAGGCACCCACAATTGGAATAGGCAGTCTAATCCACACAGAGACCTCTGCTGGCCAGTTGAATTCAGTGTCTTAAATAGGCCTGTACATGTCTATTCTTTTATTTCATGGTGAATTAACAAAAAATGGCGGGAATTGGAGCTTTCTTCGCCATCCTTGAGAAGTTTAGTCACTTCATAGGATATGTTATCGTGTTAAGCCTGTCCGAAAAACAATCTGTCTCTTTCTCTGAGTGTTTTTTGGGAGAGTTTTCTGACTTGCGCGATCTAAGCTCCGCCCAGTGTGGCAAAAAAAAAAAAAATCCTGTCAGCTGTACCACGTGACAGCAATAGAGGCACCCTCAATTGGAATAGGCAGTCTAATCCACACAGCGACCTCTGCTGGCCAGTTGAATTCAGTGTTTAAATAGGCCTGTACATGTCTATTCTTTTAATGCATGGTGAATTAACAAAAAATGGCGGGAATTAGAGCTTTCTTCGCCATCCTTGAGAAGTTTAGTCACTTCATAGGATATGTTATCGTGTTAAACCTGTCTGAAAAACAATCTGTCTCTTTCTCTGAGTGTTTTTTGGGAGAGTTTTCTGACTTGCGCGATCTAAGCTCCGCCCAGTGTGGCAAAAAAAAATAAAAAATCCTCTCAGCTGTACCACGTGACAGCTATAGAGGCACCCTCAATCGGAATAGGCAGTCTAATCCACACAGCGACCTCTGCTGGCCAGTTGAATTCAATGTCTTAAATAGGCCTGAAAATGTCTATTCTTTTAATTCATGGTGAATTAACAAAAAATGGCGGGAATTAGAGCTTTCTTCGCCATCCTTGAGAAGTTTAGTAACTTCATAGGATATGTTATCGTGTTAAACCTGTCCGAAAAACAATCTGTCTCTTTCTCTGAGTGTTTTTTGGGAGAGTTTTCTGATTTGCGCGATCTAAGCTCCGCTCAGTGTGGCAAATAAAAAAAAAAAAAATCTTTCAGCTGTATCACGTGACTGCTACAGAGACACCCACAATTGGAATAGGCAGTCTAGGCCATAGAGCGACCTCTGTTGGCCATTTGAATTCAGTGCTTTAAATAGGCCCTCAGACTGAAAATTTTAGCCACCATGTTTGAGAAACATAGTTGGATATCTGAAGCCAAGAACACCCTGAGCGAGCCGAAGGCGAGCGGAGCGAAGCCGGGCTCAGGCGGGCTTGGAGCGGGACCCTAGGGCCCCCTGACCCTGTGAAATACAATATCATATAAATAAATAAATCAATTAAAGAAAAAAAAACTTTTCAGTTGTATCACATGACAGCTATAGAGACACCCACAATTGGAATAGGCAGTCAAAGCTACACAGCGACCTCTGCTGGCCAGTTAAATTCAGTGTTTTAAATAGGCCTGTACATGTCTATTCTTTTAATTCATGGTGAATTAACAAAAAATGGCGGGAATTAGAGCTTTCTTCGCCATCCTTGAGAAGTTTAGTCACTTCATAGGATATGTTATCATGTTAAACCTGTCCGAAAAACAATCTGTCTCTTTCTCTGAGTGTTTTTTGGGAGAGTTTTCTGACTTGCTCGATCTAAGCTCCGCCCAGTGTGGCAAAAAAAAAAAAAAATCCTTTCAGCTGTACCACGTGACAGATATAGAAGCACCCTCAATTGGAATAGGCAGTCTAATCCACACAGCGACCTCTGCCTTCCAGTTGAATTCAGTGTCTTAAATAGGCCTGTACATGTCTATTCTTTTAATTCATGGTGAATTAACAAAAAATGGCGGGAATTAGAGCTTTCTTCGCCATCCTTGAGAAGTTTAGTAACTTCATAGGATATGTTATCGTGTTAAACCTGTCCGAAAAACAATCTGTCTCTTTCTCTGAGTGTTTTTTGGGAGAGTTTTCTGATTTGCGCGATCTAAGCTCCGCTCAGTGTGGCAAATAAAAAAAAAAAAAATCTTTCAGCTGTATCACGTGACTGCTACAGAGACACCCACAATTGGAATAGGCAGTCTAGGCCATAGAGCGACCTCTGTTGGCCATTTGAATTCAGTGCTTTAAATAGGCCCTCAGACTGAAAATTTTTTCCACCATGTTTGAGAAACATAGTTGGATATCTGAAGCCAAGAACACCCTGAGCGAGCCGAAGGCGAGCGGAGCGAAGCCGGGCTCAGGCGGGCTTGGAGCGGGACCCTAGGGCCCCCTGACCCTGTGAAATACAATATCATATAAATAAATAAATCAATTAAAGAAAAAAAAACTTTTCAGTTGTATCACATGACAGCTATAGAGACACCCACAATTGGAATAGGCAGTCAAAGCTACACAGCGACCTCTGCTGGCCAGTTAAATTCAGTGTTTTAAATAGGCCTGTACATGTCTATTCTTTTAATTCATGGTGAATTAACAAAAAATGGCGGGAATTAGAGCTTTCTTCGCCATCCTTGAGAAGTTTAGTCACTTCATAGGATATGTTATCATGTTAAACCTGTCCGAAAAACAATCTGTCTCTTTCTCTGAGTGTTTTTTGGGAGAGTTTTCTGACTTGCTCGATCTAAGCTCCGCCCAGTGTGGCAAAAAAAAAAAAAATCCTTTCAGCTGTACCACGTGACAGATATAGAAGCACCCTCAATTGGAATAGGCAGTCTAATCCACACAGCGACCTCTGCCTTCCAGTTGAATTCAGTGTCTTAAATAGGCCTGTACATGTCTATTCTTTTAATTCATGGTGAATTAACAAAAAATGGCGGGAATTAGAGCTTTCTTCGCCATCCTTGAGAAGTTTAGTCACTTCATAGGATATGTTATCATGTTAAACCTGTCCGAAAAACAATCTGTCTCTTTCTCTGAGTGTTTTTTGGGAGAGTTTTCTGATTTGCGCGATCTAAGCTCCGCTCAGTGTGGCAAATAAAAAAAAAAAAAAATCTTTCAGCTGTATCACGTGACTGCTACAGAGACACCCACAATTGGAATAGGCAGTCTAGGCCATAGAGCGACCTCTGTTGGCCATTTGAATTCAGTGCTTTAAATAGGCCCTCAGACTGAAAATTTTAGCCACCATGTTTGAGAAACATAGTTGGATATCTGAAGCCAAGAACACCCTGAGCGAGCCGAAGGCGAGCGGAGCTAAGCCGGGCTCAGGCGGGCTTGGAGCGGGACCCTAGGGCCCCCTGACCCTGTGAAATACAATATCATATAAGTAAATAAATCAATTAAAAAAAAAAAACTTTTCAGTTGTATCACGTGACAGCTATAGAAACACCCACAATTGGAATAGGCAGTCAAAGCTACACAGCAACCTCTGCTGGCCAGTTGAATTCAGTGTTTTAAATAGGCCTGTACATGTCTATTCTTTTAATTCATGGTGAATTAACAAAAAATGGCGGGAATTAGAGCTTTCTTCGCCATCCTTGAGAAGTTTAGTCACTTCATAGGATATGTTATCATGTTAAACCTGTCCGAAAAACAATCTGTCTCTTTCTCTGAGTGTTTTTTGGGAGAGTTTTCTGACTTGCGTGATCTAAGCTCCGCCCAGTGTGGCAAAAAAAAAAAGAAATCCTTTTAGCTGTACCACGTGATAGCTATTGAGGCACCCACAATTGGAATAGGCAGTCTAATCCACACAGAGACCTCTGCTGGCCAGTTGAATTCAGTGTCTTAAATAGGCCTGTACATGTCTATTCTTTTATTTCATGGTGAATTAACAAAAAATGGCGGGAATTAGAGCTTTCTTCGCCATCCTTGAGAAGTTTAGTCACTTCATAGGATATGTTATCGTGTTAAGCCTGTCCGAAAAACAATCTGTCTCTTTCTCTGAGTGTTTTTTGGGAGAGTTTTCTGACTTGCGCGATCTAAGCTCCGCCCAGTGTGGCAAAAAAAAAAAAAATCCTGTCAGCTGTACCACGTGACAGCTATAGAGGCACCCTCAATTGGAATAGGCAGTCTAATCCACACAGCGACCTCTGCTGGCCAGTTGAATTCAGTGTCTTAAATAGGCCTGAAAATGTCTATTCTTTTATTTCATGGTGAATTAACAAAAAATGGCGGGAATTAGAGCTTTCTTCGCCATCCTTGAGAAGTTTAGTCACTTCATAGGATATGTTATCGTGTTAAGCCTGTCCGAAAAACAATCTGTCTCTTTCTCTGAGTGTTTTTTGGGAGAGTTTTCTGACTTGCGCGATCTAAGCTCCGCCCAGTGTGGCAAAAAAAAAAAAAATCCTGTCAGCTGTACCACGTGACAGCAATAGAGGCACCCTCAATTGGAATAGGCAGTCTAATCCACACAGCGACCTCTGCTGGCCAGTTGAATTCAGTGTCTTAAATAGGCCTGAAAATGTCTATTCTTTTAATTCATGGTGAATTAACAAAAAATGGCGGGAATTAGAGCTTTCTTCGCCATCCTTGAGAGGTTTAGTCACTTCATAGGATATGTTATCATGTTAAACCTGTTCGAAAAACAATCTGTCTCTTTCTCTGAGTGTTTTTTGGGAGAGTTTTCTGACTTGTGCGATCTAAGCTCCGCCCAGTGTGGCAAAAAAAAAAAAAATCCTTTCAGCTGTACCACGTGATAGCTATTGAGGCACCCACAATTGGAACAGGCAGTCTAATCCACACAGCGACCTCTGCTGGCCAGTTGAATTCAGTGTCTTAAATAGGCCTGTACATGTCTATTCTTTTAATTCATGGTGAATTAACAAAAAATGGCGGGAATTAGAGCTTTCTTCGCCATCCTTGAGAAGTATAGTCACTTCATATGATATGTTATCATGTTAAACCTGTCCGAAAAACAATCTGTCTCTTTCTCTGAGTGTTTTTTGGGAGAGTTTTCTGACTTGCGCGATCTAAGCTCCGCCCAGTGTGGCAAAAAAAAATAAAAAATCCTGTCAGCTGTACCACGTGACAGCTATAGAGGCACCCTCAATTGGAATAGGCAGTCTAATCCACACAGCGACCTCTGCTGGCCAGTTGAATTCAGTGTCTTAAAGAGGCCTGAAAATGTCTATTCTTTTAATTCATGGTGAATTAACAAAAAATGGCGGGAATTAGAGCTTTCTTCGCCATCCTTGAGAAGTTTAGTCACTTCATAGGATATGTTATCGTGTTAAACCTGTCCGAAAAACAATCTGTCTCTTTCTCTGAGTGTTTTTTGGGAGAGTTTTCTGATTTGCGCGATCTAAGCTCCGCTCAGTGTGGCAAAAAAAAAAAAAAAAAATCTTTCAGCTGTATCACGTGACTGCTACAGAGACACCCACAATTGGAATAGGCAGTCTAGGCCATAGAGCGACCTCTGTTGGCCATTTGAATTCAGTGCTTTAAATAGGCCCTCAGACTGAAAATTTTAGCCACCATGTTTGAGAAACATAGTTGGATCTCTGAAGCCAAGAACACCCTGAGCGAGCCGAAGGCGAGCGGAGTGAAGCCGGGCTCAGGCGGGCTTGGAGCGGGACCCTAGGGCCCCCTGACCCTGTGAAATACAATATCATATAAGTAAATAAATCAATTAAAAAAAAAAAAACTTTTCAGTTGTATCACGTGACAGCTATAGAGACACCCACAATTGGAATAGGCAGTCAAAGCTACACAGCGACCTCTACTGGCCAGTTGAATTCAGTGTTTTAAATAGGCCTGTACATGTCTATTCTTTTAATTCATGGTGAATTAACAAAAAATGGCGGGAATTAGAGCTTTCTTCGCCATCCTTGAGAAGTTTAGTCACTTCATAGGATATGTTATCATGTTAAACCTGTCCGAAAAACAATCTGTCTCTTTCTCTGAGTGTTTTTTGGGAGAGTTTTCTGACTTGCGTGATCTAAGCTCCGCCCAGTGTGGCAAAAAAAAAAAGAAATCCTTTTAGCTGTACCACGTGATAGCTATTGAGGCACCCACAATTGGAATAGGCAGTCTAATCCACACAGAGACCTCTGCTGGCCAGTTGAATTCAGTGTCTTAAATAGGCCTGTACATGTCTATTCTTTTATTTCATGGTGAATTAACAAAAAATGGCGGGAATTAGAGCTTTCTTCGCCATCCTTGAGAAGTTTAGTCACTTCATAGGATATGTTATCGTGTTAAGCCTGTCCGAAAAACAATCTGTCTCTTTCTCTGAGTGTTTTTTGGGAGAGTTTTCTGACTTGCGCGATCTAAGCTCCGCCCAGTGTGGCAAAAAAAAAAAAAATCCTGTCAGCTGTACCACGTGACAGCAATAGAGGCACCCTCAATTGGAATAGGCAGTCTAATCCACACAGCGACCTCTGCTGGCCAGTTGAATTCAGTGTTTAAATAGGCCTGTACATGTCTATTCTTTTAATTCATGGTGAATTAACAAAAAATGGCGGGAATTAGAGCTTTCTTCGCCATCCTTGAGAAGTTTAGTCACTTCATAGGATATGTTATCGTGTTAAACCTGTCTGAAAAACAATCTGTCTCTTTCTCTGAGTGTTTTTTGGGAGAGTTTTCTGACTTGCGCGATCTAAGCTCCGCCCAGTGTGGAAAAAAAAAAAAAAATCCTCTCAGCTGTACCACGTGACAGCTATAGAGGCACCCTCAATCGGAATAGGCAGTCTAATCCACACAGCGACCTCTGCTGGCCAGTTGAATTCAGTGTCTTAAATAGGCCTGTACATGTCTATTCTTTTAATTCATGGTGAATTAACAAAAAATGGCGGGAATTAGAGCTTTCTTCGCCATCCTTGAGAAGTATAGTCACTTCATATGATATGTTATCATGTTAAACCTGTCCGAAAAACAATCTGTCTCTTTCTCTGAGTGTTTTTTGGGAGAGTTTTCTGACTTGCGCGATCTAAGCTCCGCCCAGTGTGGCAAAAAAAAAAAAAAAATCCTGTCAGCTGTACCACGTGACAGCTATAGAGGCACCCTCAATTGGAATAGGCAGTCTAATCCACACAGCGACCTCTGCTGGCCAGTTGAATTCAGTGTCTTAAAGAGGCCTGAAAATGTCTATTCTTTTAATTCATGGTGAATTAACAAAAAATGGCGGGAATTAGAGCTTTCTTCGCCATCCTTGAGAAGTTTAGTCACTTCATAGGATATGTTATCGTGTTAAACCTGTCCGAAAAACAATCTGTCTCTTTCTCTGAGTGTTTTTTGGGAGAGTTTTCTGATTTGCGCGATCTAAGCTCCGCTCAGTGTGGCAAAAAAAAAAAAAAAAAAATCTTTCAGCTGTATCACGTGACTGCTACAGAGACACCCACAATTGGAATAGGCAGTCTAGGCCATAGAGCGACCTCTGTTGGCCATTTGAATTCAGTGCTTTAAATAGGCCCTCAGACTGAAAATTTTAGCCACCATGTTTGAGAAACATAGTTGGATCTCTGAAGCCAAGAACACCCTGAGCGAGCCGAAGGCGAGCGGAGTGAAGCCGGGCTCAGGCGGGCTTGGAGCGGGACCCTAGGGCCCCCTGACCCTGTGAAATACAATATCATATAAGTAAATAAATCAATTAAAAAAAAAAAAACTTTTCAGTTGTATCACGTGACAGCTATAGAGACACCCACAATTGGAATAGGCAGTCAAAGCTACACAGCGACCTCTACTGGCCAGTTGAATTCAGTGTTTTAAATAGGCCTGTACATGTCTATTCTTTTAATTCATGGTGAATTAACAAAAAATGGCGGGAATTAGAGCTTTCTTCGCCATCCTTGAGAAGTTTAGTCACTTCATAGGATATGTTATCATGTTAAACCTGTCCGAAAAACAATCTGTCTCTTTCTCTGAGTGTTTTTTGGGAGAGTTTTCTGACTTGCGTGATCTAAGCTCCGCCCAGTGTGGCAAAAAAAAATAGAAATCCTTTTAGCTGTACCACGTGATAGCTATTGAGGCACCCACAATTGGAATAGGCAGTCTAATCCACACAGAGACCTCTGCTGGCCAGTTGAATTCAGTGTCTTAAATAGGCCTGTACATGTCTATTCTTTTATTTCATGGTGAATTAACAAAAAATGGCGGGAATTAGAGCTTTCCTCGCCATCCTTGAGAAGTTTAGTCACTTCATAGGATATGTTATCGTGTTAAGCCTGTCCGAAAAACAATCTGTCTCTTTCTCTGAGTGTTTTTTGGGAGAGTTTTCTGACTTGCGCGATCTAAGCTCCGCCCAGTGTGGCAAAAAAAAAAAAAATCCTGTCAGCTGTACCACGTGACAGCAATAGAGGCACCCTCAATTGGAATAGGCAGTCTAATCCACACAGCGACCTCTGCTGGCCAGTTGAATTCAGTGTTTAAATAGGCCTGTACATGTCTATTCTTTTAATTCATGGTGAATTAACAAAAAATGGCGGGAATTAGAGCTTTCTTCGCCATCCTTGAGAAGTTTAGTCACTTCATAGGATATGTTATCGTGTTAAACCTGTCTGAAAAACAATCTGTCTCTTTCTCTGAGTGTTTTTTGGGAGAGTTTTCTGACTTGCGCGATCTAAGCTCCGCCCAGTGTGGAAAAAAAAAAAAAAATCCTCTCAGCTGTACCACGTGACAGCTATAGAGGCACCCTCAATCGGAATAGGCAGTCTAATCCACACAGCGACCTCTGCTGGCCAGTTGAATTCAGTGTCTTAAATAGGCCTGTACATGTCTATTCTTTTAATTCATGGTGAATTAACAAAAAATGGCGGGAATTAGAGCTTTCTTCGCCATCCTTGAGAAGTATAGTCACTTCATATGATATGTTATCATGTTAAACCTGTCCGAAAAACAATCTGTCTCTTTCTCTGAGTGTTTTTTGGGAGAGTTTTCTGACTTGCGCGATCTAAGCTCCGCCCAGTGTGGCAAAAAAAAAAAAAAAATCCTGTCAGCTGTACCACGTGACAGCTATAGAGGCACCCTCAATTGGAATAGGCAGTCTAATCCACACAGCGACCTCTGCTGGCCAGTTGAATTCAGTGTCTTAAAGAGGCCTGAAAATGTCTATTCTTTTAATTCATGGTGAATTAACAAAAAATGGCGGGAATTAGAGCTTTCTTCGCCATCCTTGAGAAGTTTAGTCACTTCATAGGATATGTTATCGTGTTAAACCTGTCCAAAAAACAATCTGTCTCTTTCTCTGAGTGTTTTTTGGGAGAGTTTTCTGATTTGCGCGATCTAAGCTCCGCTCAGTGTGGCAAAAAAAAAAAAAAAAAAAAAATCTTTCAGCTGTATCACGTGACTGCTACAGAGACACCCACAATTGGAATAGGCAGTCTAGGCCATAGAGCGACCTCTGTTGGCCATTTGAATTCAGTGCTTTAAATAGGCCCTCAGACTGAAAATTTTAGCCACCATGTTTGAGAAACATAGTTGGATCTCTGAAGCCAAGAACACCCTGAGCGAGCCGAAGGCGAGCGGAGTGAAGCCGGGCTCAGGCGGGCTTGGAGCGGGACCCTAGGGCCCCCTGACCCTGTGAAATACAATATCATATAAGTAAATAAATCAATTAAAAAAAAAAAAACTTTTCAGTTGTATCACGTGACAGCTATAGAGACACCCACAATTGGAATAGGCAGTCAAAGCTACACAGCGACCTCTACTGGCCAGTTGAATTCAGTGTTTTAAATAGGCCTGTACATGTCTATTCTTTTAATTCATGGTGAATTAACAAAAAATGGCGGGAATTAGAGCTTTCTTCGCCATCCTTGAGAAGTTTAGTCACTTCATAGGATATGTTATCATGTTAAACCTGTCCGAAAAACAATCTGTCTCTTTCTCTGAGTGTTTTTTGGGAGAGTTTTCTGACTTGCGTGATCTAAGCTCCGCCCAGTGTGGCAAAAAAAAAAAGAAATCCTTTTAGCTGTACCACGTGATAGCTATTGAGGCACCCACAATTGGAATAGGCAGTCTAATCCACACAGAGACCTCTGCTGGCCAGTTGAATTCAGTGTCTTAAATAGGCCTGTACATGTCTATTCTTTTATTTCATGGTGAATTAACAAAAAATGGCGGGAATTAGAGCTTTCTTCGCCATCCTTGAGAAGTTTAGTCACTTCATAGGATATGTTATCGTGTTAAGCCTGTCCGAAAAACAATCTGTCTCTTTCTCTGAGTGTTTTTTGGGAGAGTTTTCTGACTTGCGCGATCTAAGCTCCGCCCAGTGTGGCAAAAAAAAAAAAAATCCTGTCAGCTGTACCACGTGACAGCAATAGAGGCACCCTCAATTGGAATAGGCAGTCTAATCCACACAGCGACCTCTGCTGGCCAGTTGAATTCAGTGTTTAAATAGGCCTGTACATGTCTATTCTTTTAATGCATGGTGAATTAACAAAAAATGGCGGGAATTAGAGCTTTCTTCGCCATCCTTGAGAAGTTTAGTCACTTCATAGGATATGTTATCGTGTTAAACCTGTCTGAAAAACAATCTGTCTCTTTCTCTGAGTGTTTTTTGGGAGAGTTTTCTGACTTGCGCGATCTAAGCTCCGCCCAGTGTGGCAAAAAAAAATAAAAAATCCTCTCAGCTGTACCACGTGACAGCTATAGAGGCACCCTCAATCGGAATAGGCAGTCTAATCCACACAGCGACCTCTGCTGGCCAGTTGAATTCAATGTCTTAAATAGGCCTGAAAATGTCTATTCTTTTAATTCATGGTGAATTAACAAAAAATGGCGGGAATTAGAGCTTTCTTCGCCATCCTTGAGAAGTTTAGTAACTTCATAGGATATGTTATCGTGTTAAACCTGTCCGAAAAACAATCTGTCTCTTTCTCTGAGTGTTTTTTGGGAGAGTTTTCTGATTTGCGCGATCTAAGCTCCGCTCAGTGTGGCAAATAAAAAAAAAAAAAATCTTTCAGCTGTATCACGTGACTGCTACAGAGACACCCACAATTGGAATAGGCAGTCTAGGCCATAGAGCGACCTCTGTTGGCCATTTGAATTCAGTGCTTTAAATAGGCCCTCAGACTGAAAATTTTAGCCACCATGTTTGAGAAACATAGTTGGATATCTGAAGCCAAGAACACCCTGAGCGAGCCGAAGGCGAGCGGAGCGAAGCCGGGCTCAGGCGGGCTTGGAGCGGGACCCTAGGGCCCCCTGACCCTGTGAAATACAATATCATATAAATAAATAAATCAATTAAAGAAAAAAAAACTTTTCAGTTGTATCACATGACAGCTATAGAGACACCCACAATTGGAATAGGCAGTCAAAGCTACACAGCGACCTCTGCTGGCCAGTTAAATTCAGTGTTTTAAATAGGCCTGTACATGTCTATTCTTTTAATTCATGGTGAATTAACAAAAAATGGCGGGAATTAGAGCTTTCTTCGCCATCCTTGAGAAGTTTAGTAACTTCATAGGATATGTTATCGTGTTAAACCTGTCCGAAAAACAATCTGTCTCTTTCTCTGAGTGTTTTTTGGGAGAGTTTTCTGATTTGCGCGATCTAAGCTCCGCTCAGTGTGGCAAATAAAAAAAAAAAAAATCTTTCAGCTGTATCACGTGACTGCTACAGAGACACCCACAATTGGAATAGGCAGTCTAGGCCATAGAGCGACCTCTGTTGGCCATTTGAATTCAGTGCTTTAAATAGGCCCTCAGACTGAAAATTTTAGCCACCATGTTTGAGAAACATAGTTGGATATCTGAAGCCAAGAACACCCTGAGCGAGCCGAAGGCGAGCGGAGCGAAGCCGGGCTCAGGCGGGCTTGGAGCGGGACCCTAGGGCCCCCTGACCCTGTGAAATACAATATCATATAAATAAATAAATCAATTAAAGAAAAAAAAACTTTTCAGTTGTATCACATGACAGCTATAGAGACACCCACAATTGGAATAGGCAGTCAAAGCTACACAGCGACCTCTGCTGGCCAGTTAAATTCAGTGTTTTAAATAGGCCTGTACATGTCTATTCTTTTAATTCATGGTGAATTAACAAAAAATGGCGGGAATTAGAGCTTTCTTCGCCATCCTTGAGAAGTTTAGTCACTTCATAGGATATGTTATCATGTTAAACCTGTCCGAAAAACAATCTGTCTCTTTCTCTGAGTGTTTTTTGGGAGAGTTTTCTGACTTGCTCGATCTAAGCTCCGCCCAGTGTGGCAAAAAAAAAAAAAAATCCTTTCAGCTGTACCACGTGACAGATATAGAAGCACCCTCAATTGGAATAGGCAGTCTAATCCACACAGCGACCTCTGCCTTCCAGTTGAATTCAGTGTCTTAAATAGGCCTGTACATGTCTATTCTTTTAATTCATGGTGAATTAACAAAAAATGGCGGGAATTAGAGCTTTCTTCGCCATCCTTGAGAAGTTTAGTCACTTCATAGGATATGTTATCATGTTAAACCTGTCCGAAAAACAATCTGTCTCTTTCTCTGAGTGTTTTTTGGGAGAGTTTTCTGATTTGCGCGATCTAAGCTCCGCTCAGTGTGGCAAATAAAAAAAAAAAAAAAATCTTTCAGCTGTATCACGTGACTGCTACAGAGACACCCACAATTGGAATAGGCAGTCTAGGCCATAGAGCGACCTCTGTTGGCCATTTGAATTCAGTGCTTTAAATAGGCCCTCAGACTGAAAATTTTAGCCACCATGTTTGAGAAACATAGTTGGATATCTGAAGCCAAGAACACCCTGAGCGAGCCGAAGGCGAGCGGAGCTAAGCCGGGCTCAGGCGGGCTTGGAGCGGGACCCTAGGGCCCCCTGACCCTGTGAAATACAATATCATATAAGTAAATAAATCAATTAAAAAAAAAAAAACTTTTCAGTTGTATCACGTGACAGCTATAGAAACACCCACAATTGGAATAGGCAGTCTAATCCACACAGCGACCTCTGCTGGCCAGTTGAATTCAGTGTTTTAAATAGGCCTGTACATGTCTATTCTTTTAATTCATGGTGAATTAACAAAAAATGGCGGGAATTAGAGCTTTCTTCGCCATCCTTGAGAAGTTTAGTCACTTCATAGGATATGTTATCATGTTAAACCTGTCCGAAAAACAATCTGTCTCTTTCTCTGAGTGTTTTTTGGGAGAGTTTTCTGACTTGCGTGATCTAAGCTCCGCCCAGTGTGGCAAAAAAAAAAAGAAATCCTTTTAGCTGTACCACGTGATAGCTATTGAGGCACCCACAATTGGAATAGGCAGTCTAATCCACACAGAGACCTCTGCTGGCCAGTTGAATTCAGTGTTTAAATAGGCCTGTACATGTCTATTCTTTTAATTCATGGTGAATTAACAAAAAATGGCGGGAATTAGAGCTTTCTTCGCCATCCTTGAGAAGTTTAGTCACTTCATAGGATATGTTATCGTGTTAAGCCTGTCCGAAAAACAATCTGTCTCTTTCTCTGAGTGTTTTTTGGGAGAGTTTTCTGACTTGCGCGATCTAAGCTCCGCCCAGTGTGGCAAAAAAAAAAAAAATCCTGTCAGCTGTACCACGTGACAGCAATAGAGGCACCCTCAATTGGAATAGGCAGTCTAATCCACACAGCGACCTCTGCTGGCCAGTTGAATTCAGTGTTTAAATAGGCCTGTACATGTCTATTCTTTTAATTCATGGTGAATTAACAAAAAATGGCGGGAATTAGAGCTTTCTTCGCCATCCTTGAGAAGTTTAGTCACTTCATAGGATATGTTATCGTGTTAAGCCTGTCCGAAAAACAATCTGTCTCTTTCTCTGAGTGTTTTTTGGGAGAGTTTTCTGACTTGCGCGATCTAAGCTCCGCCCAGTGTGGCAAAAAAAAAAAAAATCCTGTCAGCTGTACCACGTGACAGCAATAGAGGCACCCTAAATTGGAATAGGCAGTCTAATCCACACAGCACCTCTGCTGGCCTGTTGAATTCAGTGTCTTAAATAGGCCTGTACATGTCTATTCTTTTAATTCATGGTGAATTAACAAAAAATGGCGGGAATTAGAGCTTTCTTCGCCATCCTTGAGAAGTTTAGTCACTTCATAGGATATGTTATCGTGTTAAACCTGTCTGAAAAACAATCTGTCTCTTTCTCTGAGTGTTTTTTGGGAGAGTTTTCTGACTTGCACGATCTAAGCTCCGCCCAGTGTGGCAAAAAAAAAAAAAAATCCTGTCAGCTGTACCACGTGACAGCTATAGAGGCACCCTCAATTGGAATAGGCAGTCTAATCCACACAGCGACCTCTGCTGGCCAGTTGAATTCAGTGTCTTAAAGAGGCCTGAAAATGTCTATTCTTTTAATTCATGGTGAATTAACAAAAAATGGCGGGAATTAGAGCTTTCTTCGCCATCCTTGAGAAGTTTAGTCACTTCATAGGATATGTTATCGTGTTAAACCTGTCCGAAAAACAATCTGTCTCTTTCTCTGAGTGTTTTTTGGGAGAGTTTTCTGATTTGCGCGATCTAAGCTCCGCTCAGTGTGGCAAATAAAAAAAAAAAAAAATCTTTCAGCTGTATCACGTGACTGCTACAGAGACACCCACAATTGGAATAGGCAGTCTAGGCCATAGAGCGACCTCTGTTGGCCATTTGAATTCAGTGCTTTAAATAGGCCCTCAGACTGAAAATTTTAGCCACCATGTTTGAGAAACATAGTTGGATCTCTGAAGCCAAGAACACCCTGAGCGAGCCGAAGGCGAGCGGAGCGAAGCCGGGCTCAGGCGGGCTTGGAGCGGGACCCTAGGGCCCCCTGACCCTGTGAAATACAATATCATATAAGTAAATAAATCAATTAAAAAAAAAAAACTTTTCAGTTGTATCACGTGACAGCTATAGAGACACCCACAATTGGAATAGGCAGTCAAAGCTACACAGCAACCTCTACTGGCCAGTTAAATTCAGTGTTTTAAATAGGCCTGTACATGTCTATTCTTTTAATTCATGGTGAATTAACAAAAAATGGCGGGAATTAGAGCTTTCTTCGCCATCCTTGAGAAGTTTAGTCACTTCATAGGATATGTTATCATGTTAAACCTGTCCGAAAAACAATCTGTCTCTTTCTCTGAGTGTTTTTTGGGAGAGTTTTCTGACTTGCGTGATCTAAGCTCCGCCCAGTGTGGCAAAAAAAAAAAGAAATCCTTTTAGCTGTACCACGTGATAGCTATTGAGGCACCCACAATTGGAATAGGCAGTCTAATCCACACAGAGACCTCTGCTGGCCAGTTGAATTCAGTGTTTAAATAGGCCTGTACATGTCTATTCTTTTAATTCATGGTGAATTAACAAAAAATGGCGGGAATTAGAGCTTTCTTCGCCATCCTTGAGAAGTTTAGTCACTTCATAGGATATGTTATCGTGTTAAGCCTGTCCGAAAAACAATCTGTCTCTTTCTCTGAGTGTTTTTTGGGAGAGTTTTCTGACTTGCGCGATCTAAGCTCCGCCCAGTGTGGCAAAAAAAAAAAAAATCCTGTCAGCTGTACCACGTGACAGCAATAGAGGCACCCTCAATTGGAATAGGCAGTCTAATCCACACAGCGACCTCTGCTGGCCAGTTGAATTCAGTGTTTAAATAGGCCTGTACATGTCTATTCTTTTAATTCATGGTGAATTAACAAAAAATGGCGGGAATTAGAGCTTTCTTCGCCATCCTTGAGAAGTTTAGTCACTTCATAGGATATGTTATCGTGTTAAGCCTGTCCGAAAAACAATCTGTCTCTTTCTCTGAGTGTTTTTTGGGAGAGTTTTCTGACTTGCGCGATCTAAGCTCCGCCCAGTGTGGCAAAAAAAAAAAAAATCCTGTCAGCTGTACCACGTGACAGCAATAGAGGCACCCTCAATTGGAATAGGCAGTCTAATCCACACAGCACCTCTGCTGGCCTGTTGAATTCAGTGTCTTAAATAGGCCTGTACATGTCTATTCTTTTAATTCATGGTGAATTAACAAAAAATGGCGGGAATTAGAGCTTTCTTCGCCATCCTTGAGAAGTTTAGTCACTTCATAGGATATGTTATCGTGTTAAACCTGTCTGAAAAACAATCTGTCTCTTTCTCTGAGTGTTTTTTGGGAGAGTTTTCTGACTTGCACGATCTAAGCTCCGCCCAGTGTGGCAAAAAAAAAAAAAAATCCTGTCAGCTGTACCACGTGACAGCTATAGAGGCACCCTCAATTGGAATAGGCAGTCTAATCCACACAGCGACCTCTGCTGGCCAGTTGAATTCAGTGTCTTAAAGAGGCCTGAAAATGTCTATTCTTTTAATTCATGGTGAATTAACAAAAAATGGCGGGAATTAGAGCTTTCTTCGCCATCCTTGAGAAGTTTAGTCACTTCATAGGATATGTTATCGTGTTAAACCTGTCCGAAAAACAATCTGTCTCTTTCTCTGAGTGTTTTTTGGGAGAGTTTTCTGATTTGCGCGATCTAAGCTCCGCTCAGTGTGGCAAATAAAAAAAAATAAAAAATCTTTCAGCTGTATCACGTGACTGCTACAGAGACACCCACAATTGGAATAGGCAGTCTAGGCCATAGAGCGACCTCTGTTGGCCATTTGAATTCAGTGCTTTAAATAGGCCCTCAGACTGAAAATTTTAGCCACCATGTTTGAGAAACATAGTTGGATCTCTGAAGCCAAGAACACCCTGAGCGAGCCGAAGGCGAGCGGAGCGAAGCCGGGCTCAGGCGGGCTTGGAGCGGGACCCTAGGGCCCCCTGACCCTGTGAAATACAATATCATATAAGTAAATAAATCAATTAAAAAAAAAAAACTTTTCAGTTGTATCACGTGACAGCTATAGAGACACCCACAATTGGAATAGGCAGTCAAAGCTACACAGCAACCTCTACTGGCCAGTTGAATTCAGTGTTTTAAATAGGCCTGTACATGTCTATTCTTTTAATTCATGGTGAATTAACAAAAAATGGCGGGAATTAGAGCTTTCTTCGCCATCCTTGAGAAGTTTAGTCACTTCATAGGATATGTTATCGTGTTAAGCCTGTCCGAAAAACAATCTGTCTCTTTCTCTGAGTGTTTTTTGGGAGAGTTTTCTGACTTGCGCGATCTAAGCTCCGCCCAGTGTGGCAAAAAAAAAAAAAATCCTGTCAGCTGTACCACGTGACAGCAATAGAGGCACCCACAATTGGAATAGGCAGTCTAATCCACACAGCGACCTCTGCTGGCCAGTTGAATTCAGTGTTTAAATAGGCCTGTACATGTCTATTCTTTTAATTCATGGTGAATTAACAAAAAATGGCGGGAATTAGAGCTTTCTTCGCCATCCTTGAGAAGTTTAGTCACTTCATAGGATATGTTATCGTGTTAAACCTGTCTGAAAAACAATCTGTCTCTTTCTCTGAGTGTTTTTTGGGAGAGTTTTCTGACTTGCGCGATCTAAGCTCCGCCCAGTGTGGAAAAAAAAAAAAATCCTCTCAGCTGTACCACGTGACAGCTATAGAGGCACCCTCAATCGGAATAGGCAGTCTAATCCACACAGCGACCTCTGCTGGCCAGTTGAATTCAGTGTCTTAAATAGGCCTGAAAATGTCTATTCTTTTAATTCATGGTGAATTAACAAAAAATGGCGGGAATTAGAGCTTTCTTCGCCATCCTTGAGAAGTTTAGTCACTTCATAGGATATGTTATCATGTTAAACCTGTCCGAAAAACAATCTGTCTCTTTCTCTGAGTGTTTTTTGGGAGAGTTTTCTGACTTGCGTGATCTAAGCTCCGCCCAGTGTGGCAAAAAAAAAAAGAAATCCTTTTAGCTGTACCACGTGATAGCTATTGAGGCACCCACAATTGGAATAGGCAGTCTAATCCACACAGAGACCTCTGCTGGCCAGTTGAATTCAGTGTCTTAAATAGGCCTGTACATGTCTATTCTTTTATTTCATGGTGAATTAACAAAAAATGGCGGGAATTGGAGCTTTCTTCGCCATCCTTGAGAAGTTTAGTCACTTCATAGGATATGTTATCGTGTTAAGCCTGTCCGAAAAACAATCTGTCTCTTTCTCTGAGTGTTTTTTGGGAGAGTTTTCTGACTTGCGCGATCTAAGCTCCGCCCAGTGTGGCAAAAAAAAAAAAAATCCTGTCAGCTGTACCACGTGACAGCAATAGAGGCACCCTCAATTGGAATAGGCAGTCTAATCCACACAGCGACCTCTGCTGGCCAGTTGAATTCAGTGTTTAAATAGGCCTGTACATGTCTATTCTTTTAATGCATGGTGAATTAACAAAAAATGGCGGGAATTAGAGCTTTCTTCGCCATCCTTGAGAAGTTTAGTCACTTCATAGGATATGTTATCGTGTTAAACCTGTCTGAAAAACAATCTGTCTCTTTCTCTGAGTGTTTTTTGGGAGAGTTTTCTGACTTGCGCGATCTAAGCTCCGCCCAGTGTGGCAAAAAAAAATAAAAAATTCTCTCAGCTGTACCACGTGACAGCTATAGAGGCACCCTCAATCGGAATAGGCAGTCTAATCCACACAGCGACCTCTGCTGGCCAGTTGAATTCAATGTCTTAAATAGGCCTGAAAATGTCTATTCTTTTAATTCATGGTGAATTAACAAAAAATGGCGGGAATTAGAGCTTTCTTCGCCATCCTTGAGAAGTTTAGTAACTTCATAGGATATGTTATCGTGTTAAACCTGTCCGAAAAACAATCTGTCTCTTTCTCTGAGTGTTTTTTGGGAGAGTTTTCTGATTTGCGCGATCTAAGCTCCGCTCAGTGTGGCAAATAAAAAAAAAAAAAAATCTTTCAGCTGTATCACGTGACTGCTACAGAGACACCCACAATTGGAATAGGCAGTCTAGGCCATAGAGCGACCTCTGTTGGCCATTTGAATTCAGTGCTTTAAATAGGCCCTCAGACTGAAAATTTTAGCCACCATGTTTGAGAAACATAGTTGGATATCTGAAGCCAAGAACACCCTGAGCGAGCCGAAGGCGAGCGGAGCGAAGCCGGGCTCAGGCGGGCTTGGAGCGGGACCCTAGGGCCCCCTGACCCTGTGAAATACAATATCATATAAATAAATAAATCAATTAAAGAAAAAAAAACTTTTCAGTTGTATCACATGACAGCTATAGAGACACCCACAATTGGAATAGGCAGTCAAAGCTACACAGCGACCTCTGCTGGCCAGTTAAATTCAGTGTTTTAAATAGGCCTGTACATGTCTATTCTTTTAATTCATGGTGAATTAACAAAAAATGGCGGGAATTAGAGCTTTCTTCGCCATCCTTGAGAAGTTTAGTCACTTCATAGGATATGTTATCATGTTAAACCTGTCCGAAAAACAATCTGTCTCTTTCTCTGAGTGTTTTTTGGGAGAGTTTTCTGACTTGCTCGATCTAAGCTCCGCCCAGTGTGGCAAAAAAAAAAAAAAATCCTTTCAGCTGTACCACGTGACAGATATAGAAGCACCCTCAATTGGAATAGGCAGTCTAATCCACACAGCGACCTCTGCCTTCCAGTTGAATTCAGTGTCTTAAATAGGCCTGTACATGTCTATTCTTTTAATTCATGGTGAATTAACAAAAAATGGCGGGAATTAGAGCTTTCTTCGCCATCCTTGAGAAGTTTAGTAACTTCATAGGATATGTTATCGTGTTAAACCTGTCCGAAAAACAATCTGTCTCTTTCTCTGAGTGTTTTTTGGGAGAGTTTTCTGATTTGCGCGATCTAAGCTCCGCTCAGTGTGGCAAATAAAAAAAAAAAAAATCTTTCAGCTGTATCACGTGACTGCTACAGAGACACCCACAATTGGAATAGGCAGTCTAGGCCATAGAGCGACCTCTGTTGGCCATTTGAATTCAGTGCTTTAAATAGGCCCTCAGACTGAAAATTTTTTCCACCATGTTTGAGAAACATAGTTGGATATCTGAAGCCAAGAACACCCTGAGCGAGCCGAAGGCGAGCGGAGCGAAGCCGGGCTCAGGCGGGCTTGGAGCGGGACCCTAGGGCCCCCTGACCCTGTGAAATACAATATCATATAAATAAATAAATCAATTAAAGAAAAAAAAACTTTTCAGTTGTATCACATGACAGCTATAGAGACACCCACAATTGGAATAGGCAGTCAAAGCTACACAGCGACCTCTGCTGGCCAGTTAAATTCAGTGTTTTAAATAGGCCTGTACATGTCTATTCTTTTAATTCATGGTGAATTAACAAAAAATGGCGGGAATTAGAGCTTTCTTCGCCATCCTTGAGAAGTTTAGTCACTTCATAGGATATGTTATCATGTTAAACCTGTCCGAAAAACAATCTGTCTCTTTCTCTGAGTGTTTTTTGGGAGAGTTTTCTGACTTGCTCGATCTAAGCTCCGCCCAGTGTGGCAAAAAAAAAAAAAAATCCTTTCAGCTGTACCACGTGACAGATATAGAAGCACCCTCAATTGGAATAGGCAGTCTAATCCACACAGCGACCTCTGCCTTCCAGTTGAATTCAGTGTCTTAAAAAGGCCTGTACATGTCTATTCTTTTAATTCATGGTGAATTAACAAAAAATGGCGGGAATTAGAGCTTTCTTCGCCATCCTTGAGAAGTTTAGTCACTTCATAGGATATGTTATCATGTTAAACCTGTCCGAAAAACAATCTGTCTCTTTCTCTGAGTGTTTTTTGGGAGAGTTTTCTGATTTGCGCGATCTAAGCTCCGCTCAGTGTGGCAAATAAAAAAAAAAAAAAATCTTTCAGCTGTATCACGTGACTGCTACAGAGACACCCACAATTGGAATAGGCAGTCTAGGCCATAGAGCGACCTCTGTTGGCCATTTGAATTCAGTGCTTTAAATAGGCCCTCAGACTGAAAATTTTAGCCACCATGTTTGAGAAACATAGTTGGATATCTGAAGCCAAGAACACCCTGAGCGAGCCGAAGGCGAGCGGAGCTAAGCCGGGCTCAGGCGGGCTTGGAGCGGGACCCTAGGGCCCCCTGACCCTGTGAAATACAATATCATATAAGTAAATAAATCAATTAAAAAAAAAAAACTTTTCAGTTGTATCACGTGACAGCTATAGAAACACCCACAATTGGAATAGGCAGTCAAAGCTACACAGCAACCTCTGCTGGCCAGTTGAATTCAGTGTTTTAAATAGGCCTGTACATGTCTATTCTTTTAATTCATGGTGAATTAACAAAAAATGGCGGGAATTAGAGCTTTCTTCGCCATCCTTGAGAAGTTTAGTCACTTCATAGGATATGTTATCATGTTAAACCTGTCCGAAAAACAATCTGTCTCTTTCTCTGAGTGTTTTTTGGGAGAGTTTTCTGACTTGCGTGATCTAAGCTCCGCCCAGTGTGGCAAAAAAAAAAAGAAATCCTTTTAGCTGTACCACGTGATAGCTATTGAGGCACCCACAATTGGAATAGGCAGTCTAATCCACACAGAGACCTCTGCTGGCCAGTTGAATTCAGTGTTTAAATAGGCCTGTACATGTCTATTCTTTTAATTCATGGTGAATTAACAAAAAATGGCGGGAATTAGAGCTTTCTTCGCCATCCTTGAGAAGTTTAGTCACTTCATAGGATATGTTATCGTGTTAAGCCTGTCCGAAAAACAATCTGTCTCTTTCTCTGAGTGTTTTTTGGGAGAGTTTTCTGACTTGCGCGATCTAAGCTCCGCCCAGTGTGGCAAAAAAAAAAAAATCCTGTCAGCTGTACCACGTGACAGCAATAGAGGCACCCTCAATTGGAATAGGCAGTCTAATCCACACAGCGACCTCTGCTGGCCAGTTGAATTCAGTGTTTAAATAGGCCTGTACATGTCTATTCTTTTAATTCATGGTGAATTAACAAAAAATGGCGGGAATTAGAGCTTTCTTCGCCATCCTTGAGAAGTTTAGTCACTTCATAGGATATGTTATCGTGTTAAGCCTGTCCGAAAAACAATCTGTCTCTTTCTCTGAGTGTTTTTTGGGAGAGTTTTCTGACTTGCGCGATCTAAGCTCCGCCCAGTGTGGCAAAAAAAAAAAAAATCCTGTCAGCTGTACCACGTGACAGCAATAGAGGCACCCTAAATTGGAATAGGCAGTCTAATCCACACAGCACCTCTGCTGGCCTGTTGAATTCAGTGTCTTAAATAGGCCTGTACATGTCTATTCTTTTAATTCATGGTGAATTAACAAAAAATGGCGGGAATTAGAGCTTTCTTCGCCATCCTTGAGAAGTTTAGTCACTTCATAGGATATGTTATCGTGTTAAACCTGTCTGAAAAACAATCTGTCTCTTTCTCTGAGTGTTTTTTGGGAGAGTTTTCTGACTTGCACGATCTAAGCTCCGCCCAGTGTGGCAAAAAAAAAAAAAAATCCTGTCAGCTGTACCACGTGACAGCTATAGAGGCACCCTCAATTGGAATAGGCAGTCTAATCCACACAGCGACCTCTGCTGGCCAGTTGAATTCAGTGTCTTAAAGAGGCCTGAAAATGTCTATTCTTTTAATTCATGGTGAATTAACAAAAAATGGCGGGAATTAGAGCTTTCTTCGCCATCCTTGAGAAGTTTAGTCACTTCATAGGATATGTTATCGTGTTAAACCTGTCCGAAAAACAATCTGTCTCTTTCTCTGAGTGTTTTTTGGGAGAGTTTTCTGATTTGCGCGATCTAAGCTCCGCTCAGTGTGGCAAATAAAAAAAAAAAAAAATCTTTCAGCTGTATCACGTGACTGCTACAGAGACACCCACAATTGGAATAGGCAGTCTAGGCCATAGAGCGACCTCTGTTGGCCATTTGAATTCAGTGCTTTAAATAGGCCCTCAGACTGAAAATTTTAGCCACCATGTTTGAGAAACATAGTTGGATCTCTGAAGCCAAGAACACCCTGAGCGAGCCGAAGGCGAGCGGAGCGAAGCCGGGCTCAGGCGGGCTTGGAGCGGGACCCTAGGGCCCCCTGACCCTGTGAAATACAATATCATATAAGTAAATAAATCAATTAAAAAAAAAAAACTTTTCAGTTGTATCACGTGACAGCTATAGAGACACCCACAATTGGAATAGGCAGTCAAAGCTACACAGCAACCTCTACTGGCCAGTTGAATTCAGTGTTTTAAATAGGCCTGTACATGTCTATTCTTTTAATTCATGGTGAATTAACAAAAAATGGCGGGAATTAGAGCTTTCTTCGCCATCCTTGAGAAGTTTAGTCACTTCATAGGATATGTTATCGTGTTAAGCCTGTCCGAAAAACAATCTGTCTCTTTCTCTGAGTGTTTTTTGGGAGAGTTTTCTGACTTGCGCGATCTAAGCTCCGCCCAGTGTGGCAAAAAAAAAAAAAATCCTGTCAGCTGTACCACGTGACAGCAATAGAGGCACCCTCAATTGGAATAGGCAGTCTAATCCACACAGCGACCTCTGCTGGCCAGTTGAATTCAGTGTTTAAATAGGCCTGTACATGTCTATTCTTTTAATTCATGGTGAATTAACAAAAAATGGCGGGAATTAGAGCTTTCTTCGCCATCCTTGAGAAGTTTAGTCACTTCATAGGATATGTTATCGTGTTAAGCCTGTCCGAAAAACAATCTGTCTCTTTCTCTGAGTGTTTTTTGGGAGAGTTTTCTGACTTGCGCGATCTAAGCTCCGCCCAGTGTGGCAAAAAAAAAAAAAATCCTGTCAGCTGTACCACGTGACAGCAATAGAGGCACCCTAAATTGGAATAGGCAGTCTAATCCACACAGCACCTCTGCTGGCCTGTTGAATTCAGTGTCTTAAATAGGCCTGTACATGTCTATTCTTTTAATTCATGGTGAATTAACAAAAAATGGCGGGAATTAGAGCTTTCTTCGCCATCCTTGAGAAGTTTAGTAACTTCATAGGATATGTTATCGTGTTAAACCTGTCCGAAAAACAATCTGTCTCTTTCTCTGAGTGTTTTTTGGGAGAGTTTTCTGATTTGCGCGATCTAAGCTCCGCTCAGTGTGGCAAATAAAAAAAAAAAAAAATCTTTCAGCTGTATCACGTGACTGCTACAGAGACACCCACAATTGGAATAGGCAGTCTAGGCCATAGAGCGACCTCTGTTGGCCATTTGAATTCAGTGCTTTAAATAGGCCCTCAGACTGAAAATTTTAGCCACCATGTTTGAGAAACATAGTTGGATATCTGAAGCCAAGAACACCCTGAGCGAGCCGAAGGCGAGCGGAGCTAAGCCGGGCTCAGGCGGGCTTGGAGCGGGACCCTAGGGCCCCCTGACCCTGTGAAATACAATATCATATAAGTAAATAAATCAATTAAAAAAAAAAAAACTTTTCAGTTGTATCACGTGACAGCTATAGAAACACCCTAAATTGGAATAGGCAGTCAAAGCTACACAGCAACCTCTGCTGGCCAGTTGAATTCAGTGTTTTAAATAGGCCTGTACATGTCTATTCTTTTAATTCATGGTGAATTAACAAAAAATGGCGGGAATTAGAGCTTTCTTCGCCATCCTTGAGAAGTTTAGTCACTTCATAGGATATGTTATCATGTTAAACCTGTCCGAAAAACAATCTGTCTCTTTCTCTGAGTGTTTTTTGGGAGAGTTTTCTGACTTGCGTGATCTAAGCTCCGCCCAGTGTGGCAAAAAAAAAAAGAAATCCTTTTAGCTGTACCACGTGATAGCTATTGAGGCACCCACAATTGGAATAGGCAGTCTAATCCACACAGAGACCTCTGCTGGCCAGTTGAATTCAGTGTTTAAATAGGCCTGTACATGTCTATTCTTTTAATTCATGGTGAATTAACAAAAAATGGCGGGAATTAGAGCTTTCTTCGCCATCCTTGAGAAGTTTAGTCACTTCATAGGATATGTTATCGTGTTAAGCCTGTCCGAAAAACAATCTGTCTCTTTCTCTGAGTGTTTTTTGGGAGAGTTTTCTGACTTGCGCGATCTAAGCTCCGCCCAGTGTGGCAAAAAAAAAAAAAATCCTGTCAGCTGTACCACGTGACAGCAATAGAGGCACCCTCAATTGGAATAGGCAGTCTAATCCACACAGCGACCTCTGCTGGCCAGTTGAATTCAGTGTTTAAATAGGCCTGTACATGTCTATTCTTTTAATTCATGGTGAATTAACAAAAAATGGCGGGAATTAGAGCTTTCTTCGCCATCCTTGAGAAGTTTAGTCACTTCATAGGATATGTTATCGTGTTAAGCCTGTCCGAAAAACAATCTGTCTCTTTCTCTGAGTGTTTTTTGGGAGAGTTTTCTGACTTGCGCGATCTAAGCTCCGCCCAGTGTGGCAAAAAAAAAAAAAATCCTGTCAGCTGTACCACGTGACAGCAATAGAGGCACCCTAAATTGGAATAGGCAGTCTAATCCACACAGCACCTCTGCTGGCCTGTTGAATTCAGTGTCTTAAATAGGCCTGTACATGTCTATTCTTTTAATTCATGGTGAATTAACAAAAAATGGCGGGAATTAGAGCTTTCTTCGCCATCCTTGAGAAGTTTAGTCACTTCATAGGATATGTTATCGTGTTAAACCTGTCTGAAAAACAATCTGTCTCTTTCTCTGAGTGTTTTTTGGGAGAGTTTTCTGACTTGCACGATCTAAGCTCCGCCCAGTGTGGCAAAAAAAAAAAAAAATCCTGTCAGCTGTACCACGTGACAGCTATAGAGGCACCCTCAATTGGAATAGGCAGTCTAATCCACACAGCGACCTCTGCTGGCCAGTTGAATTCAGTGTCTTAAAGAGGCCTGAAAATGTCTATTCTTTTAATTCATGGTGAATTAACAAAAAATGGCGGGAATTAGAGCTTTCTTCGCCATCCTTGAGAAGTTTAGTCACTTCATAGGATATGTTATCGTGTTAAACCTGTCCGAAAAACAATCTGTCTCTTTCTCTGAGTGTTTTTTGGGAGAGTTTTCTGATTTGCGCGATCTAAGCTCCGCTCAGTGTGGCAAATAAAAAAAAAAAAAAATCTTTCAGCTGTATCACGTGACTGCTACAGAGACACCCACAATTGGAATAGGCAGTCTAGGCCATAGAGCGACCTCTGTTGGCCATTTGAATTCAGTGCTTTAAATAGGCCCTCAGACTGAAAATTTTAGCCACCATGTTTGAGAAACATAGTTGGATCTCTGAAGCCAAGAACACCCTGAGCGAGCCGAAGGCGAGCGGAGCGAAGCCGGGCTCAGGCGGGCTTGGAGCGGGACCCTAGGGCCCCCTGACCCTGTGAAATACAATATCATATAAGTAAATAAATCAATTAAAAAAAAAAAACTTTTCAGTTGTATCACGTGACAGCTATAGAGACACCCACAATTGGAATAGGCAGTCAAAGCTACACAGCAACCTCTACTGGCCAGTTGAATTCAGTGTTTTAAATAGGCCTGTACATGTCTATTCTTTTAATTCATGGTGAATTAACAAAAAATGGCGGGAATTAGAGCTTTCTTCGCCATCCTTGAGAAGTTTAGTCACTTCATAGGATATGTTATCGTGTTAAGCCTGTCCGAAAAACAATCTGTCTCTTTCTCTGAGTGTTTTTTGGGAGAGTTTTCTGACTTGCGAGATCTAAGCTCCGCCCAGTGTGGCAAAAAAAAAAAAAATCCTGTCAGCTGTACCACGTGACAGCAATAGAGGCACCCTCAATTGGAATAGGCAGTCTAATCCACACAGCGACCTCTGCTGGCCAGTTGAATTCAGTGTTTAAATAGGCCTGTACATGTCTATTCTTTTAATTCATGGTGAATTAACAAAAAATGGCGGGAATTAGAGCTTTCTTCGCCATCCTTGAGAAGTTTAGTCACTTCATAGGATATGTTATCGTGTTAAACCTGTCTGAAAAACAATCTGTCTCTTTCTCTGAGTGTTTTTTGGGAGAGTTTTCTGACTTGCGCGATCTAAGCTCCGCCCAGTGTGGAAAAAAAAAAAAAAATCCTCTCAGCTGTACCACGTGACAGCTATAGATGCACCCTCAATCGGAATAGGCAGTCTAATCCACACAGCGACCTCTGCTGGCCAGTTGAATTCAGTGTCTTAAATAGGCCTGAAAATGTCTATTCTTTTAATTCATGGTGAATTAACAAAAAATGGCGGGAATTAGAGCTTTCTTCGCCATCCTTGAGAAGTTTAGTCACTTCATAGGATATGTTATCATGTTAAACCTGTTCGAAAAACAATCTGTCTCTTTCTCTGAGTGTTTTTTGGGAGAGTTTTCTGACTTGTGCGATCTAAGCTCCGCCCAGTGTGGCAAAAAAAAAAAAATCCTTTCAGCTGTACCACGTGATAGCTATTGAGGCACCCACAATTGGAACAGGCAGTCTAATCCACACAGCGACCTCTGCTGGCCAGTTGAATTCAGTGTCTTAAAGAGGCCTGAAAATGTCTATTCTTTTAATTCATGGTGAATTAACAAAAAATGGCGGGAATTAGAGCTTTCTTCGCCATCCTTGAGAAGTTTAGTCACTTCATAGGATATGTTATCGTGTTAAACCTGTCCGAAAAACAATCTGTCTCTTTCTCTGAGTGTTTTTTGGGAGAGTTTTCTGATTTGCGCGATCTAAGCTCCGCTCAGTGTGGCAAAAAAAAAAAAAAAAAATCTTTCAGCTGTATCACGTGACTGCTACAGAGACACCCACAATTGGAATAGGCAGTCTAGGCCATAGAGCGACCTCTGTTGGCCATTTGAATTCAGTGCTTTAAATAGGCCCTCAGACTGAAAATTTTAGCCACCATGTTTGAGAAACATAGTTGGATCTCTGAAGCCAAGAACACCCTGAGCGAGCCGAAGGCGAGCGGAGTGAAGCCGGGCTCAGGCGGGCTTGGAGCGGGACCCTAGGGCCCCCTGACCCTGTGAAATACAATATCATATAAGTAAATAAATCAATTAAAAAAAAAAAAACTTTTCAGTTGTATCACGTGACAGCTATAGAGACACCCACAATTGGAATAGGCAGTCAAAGCTACACAGCGACCTCTACTGGCCAGTTGAATTCAGTGTTTTAAATAGGCCTGTACATGTCTATTCTTTTAATTCATGGTGAATTAACAAAAAATGGCGGGAATTAGAGCTTTCTTCGCCATCCTTGAGAAGTTTAGTCACTTCATAGGATATGTTATCATGTTAAACCTGTCCGAAAAACAATCTGTCTCTTTCTCTGAGTGTTTTTTGGGAGAGTTTTCTGACTTGCGTGATCTAAGCTCCGCCCAGTGTGGCAAAAAAAAAAAGAAATCCTTTTAGCTGTACCACGTGATAGCTATTGAGGCACCCACAATTGGAATAGGCAGTCTAATCCACACAGAGACCTCTGCTGGCCAGTTGAATTCAGTGTCTTAAATAGGCCTGTACATGTCTATTCTTTTATTTCATGGTGAATTAACAAAAAATGGCGGGAATTAGAGCTTTCTTCGCCATCCTTGAGAAGTTTAGTCACTTCATAGGATATGTTATCGTGTTAAGCCTGTCCGAAAAACAATCTGTCTCTTTCTCTGAGTGTTTTTTGGGAGAGTTTTCTGACTTGCGCGATCTAAGCTCCGCCCAGTGTGGCAAAAAAAAAAAAAATCCTGTCAGCTGTACCACGTGACAGCAATAGAGGCACCCTCAATTGGAATAGGCAGTCTAATCCACACAGCGACCTCTGCTGGCCAGTTGAATTCAGTGTTTAAATAGGCCTGTACATGTCTATTCTTTTAATGCATGGTGAATTAACAAAAAATGGCGGGAATTAGAGCTTTCTTCGCCATCCTTGAGAAGTTTAGTCACTTCATAGGATATGTTATCGTGTTAAACCTGTCTGAAAAACAATCTGTCTCTTTCTCTGAGTGTTTATTGGGAGAGTTTTCTGACTTGCGCGATCTAAGCTCCGCCCAGTGTGGCAAAAAAAAATAAAAAATCCTCTCAGCTGTACCACGTGACAGCTATAGAGGCACCCTCAATCGGAATAGGCAGTCTAATCCACACAGCGACCTCTGCTGGCCAGTTGAATTCAATGTCTTAAATAGGCCTGAAAATGTCTATTCTTTTAATTCATGGTGAATTAACAAAAAATGGCGGGAATTAGAGCTTTCTTCGCCATCCTTGAGAAGTTTAGTAACTTCATAGGATATGTTATCGTGTTAAACCTGTCCGAAAAACAATCTGTCTCTTTCTCTGAGTGTTTTTTGGGAGAGTTTTCTGATTTGCGCGATCTAAGCTCCGCTCAGTGTGGCAAATAAAAAAAAAAAAAATCTTTCAGCTGTATCACGTGACTGCTACAGAGACACCCACAATTGGAATAGGCAGTCTAGGCCATAGAGCGACCTCTGTTGGCCATTTGAATTCAGTGCTTTAAATAGGCCCTCAGACTGAAAATTTTAGCCACCATGTTTGAGAAACATAGTTGGATATCTGAAGCCAAGAACACCCTGAGCGAGCCGAAGGCGAGCGGAGCGAAGCCGGGCTCAGGCGGGCTTGGAGCGGGACCCTAGGGCCCCCTGACCCTGTGAAATACAATATCATATAAATAAATAAATCAATTAAAGAAAAAAAAACTTTTCAGTTGTATCACATGACAGCTATAGAGACACCCACAATTGGAATAGGCAGTCAAAGCTACACAGCGACCTCTGCTGGCCAGTTAAATTCAGTGTTTTAAATAGGCCTGTACATGTCTATTCTTTTAATTCATGGTGAATTAACAAAAAATGGCGGGAATTAGAGCTTTCTTCGCCATCCTTGAGAAGTTTAGTCACTTCATAGGATATGTTATCATGTTAAACCTGTCCGAAAAACAATCTGTCTCTTTCTCTGAGTGTTTTTTGGGAGAGTTTTCTGACTTGCTCGATCTAAGCTCCGCCCAGTGTGGCAAAAAAAAAAAAAATCCTTTCAGCTGTACCACGTGACAGATATAGAAGCACCCTCAATTGGAATAGGCAGTCTAATCCACACAGCGACCTCTGCCTTCCAGTTGAATTCAGTGTCTTAAATAGGCCTGTACATGTCTATTCTTTTAATTCATGGTGAATTAACAAAAAATGGCGGGAATTAGAGCTTTCTTCGCCATCCTTGAGAAGTTTAGTCACTTCATAGGATATGTTATCATGTTAAACCTGTCCGAAAAACAATCTGTCTCTTTCTCTGAGTGTTTTTTGGGAGAGTTTTCTGATTTGCGCGATCTAAGCTCCGCTCAGTGTGGCAAATAAAAAAAAAAAAAAATCTTTCAGCTGTATCACGTGACTGCTACAGAGACACCCACAATTGGAATAGGCAGTCTAGGCCATAGAGCGACCTCTGTTGGCCATTTGAATTCAGTGCTTTAAATAGGCCCTCAGACTGAAAATTTTAGCCACCATGTTTGAGAAACATAGTTGGATATCTGAAGCCAAGAACACCCTGAGCGAGCCGAAGGCGAGCGGAGCTAAGCCGGGCTCAGGCGGGCTTGGAGCGGGACCCTAGGGCCCCCTGACCCTGTGAAATACAATATCATATAAGTAAATAAATCAATTAAAAAAAAAAAAACTTTTCAGTTGTATCACGTGACAGCTATAGAAACACCCACAATTGGAATAGGCAGTCAAAGCTACACAGCAACCTCTGCTGGCCAGTTGAATTCAGTGTTTTAAATAGGCCTGTACATGTCTATTCTTTTAATTCATGGTGAATTAACAAAAAATGGCGGGAATTAGAGCTTTCTTCGCCATCCTTGAGAAGTTTAGTCACTTCATAGGATATGTTATCATGTTAAACCTGTCCGAAAAACCATCTGTCTCTTTCTCTGAGTGTTTTTTGGGAGAGTTTTCTGACTTGCGCGATCTAAGCTCCGCCCAGTGTGGCAAAAAAAAAAAAAAAAATCCTTTCAGCTGTACCACGTGATAGCTATTGAGGCACCCACAATTGGAACAGGAAGTCAAAGCTACACAGCAACCTCTACTCTCCAGTTGAATTCAGTGTTTTAAATAGGCCTGTACATGTCTATTCTTTTAATTCATGGTGAATTAACAAAAAATGGCGGGAATTAGAGCTTTCTTCGCCATCCTTGAGAAGTTTAGTCACTTCATAGGATATGTCATCATGTTAAACCTGTCCGAAAAACAATCTGTCTCTTTCTCTGAGTGTTTTTTGGGAGAGTTTTCTGACTTGCTCGATCTAAGCTCCGCCCAGTGTGGCAAAAAAAAAAAAAAATCCTTTCAGCTGTACCACGTGATAGCTATTGAGGCACCCACAATTGGAATAGGCAGTCTAATCCACACAGAGACCTCTGCTGGCTATTTGAATTCAGTGTCTTAAATAGGCCTGTACATGTCTATTCTTTTAATTCATGGTGAATTAACAAAAAATGGCGGGAATTAGAGCTTTCTTCGCCATCCTTGAGAAGTTTAGTCACTTCATAGGATATGTTATCATGTTAAACCTGTTCGAAAAACAATCTGTCTCTTTCTCTGAGTGTTTTTTGGGAGAGTTTTCTGACTTGTGCGATCTAAGCTCCGCCCAGTGTGGCAAAAAAAAAAAAATCCTTTCAGCTGTACCACGTGATAGCTATTGAGGCACCCACAATTGGAACAGGCAGTCTAATCCACACAGCGACCTCTGCTGGCCAGTTGAATTCAGTGTCTTAAATAGGCCTGTACATGTCTATTCTTTTAATTCCTGGTGAATTAACAAAAAATGGCGGGAATTAGAGCTCTCTTCGCCATCCTTGAGAAGTATAGTCACTTCATATGATATGTTATCATGTTAAACCTGTCCGAAAAACAATCTGTCTCTTTCTCTGAGTGTTTTTTGGGAGAGTTTTCTGACTTGCGCGATCTAAGCTCCGCCCAGTGTGGCAAAAAAAAAAAAAAAATCCTGTCAGCTGTACCACGTGACAGCTATAGAGGCACCCTCAATTGGAATAGGCAGTCTAATCCACACAGCGACCTCTGCTGGCCAGTTGAATTCAGTGTCTTAAAGAGGCCTGAAAATGTCTATTCTTTTAATTCATGGTGAATTAACAAAAAATGGCGGGAATTAGAGCTTTCTTCGCCATCCTTGAGAAGTTTAGTCACTTCATAGGATATGTTATCGTGTTAAACCTGTCCGAAAAACAATCTGTCTCTTTCTCTGAGTGTTTTTTGGGAGAGTTTTCTGATTTGCGCGATCTAAGCTCCGCTCAGTGTGGCAAAAAAAAAAAAAAAAAATCTTTCAGCTGTATCACGTGACTGCTACAGAGACACCCACAATTGGAATAGGCAGTCTAGGCCATAGAGCGACCTCTGTTGGCCATTTGAATTCAGTGCTTTAAATAGGCCCTCAGACTGAAAATTTTAGCCACCATGTTTGAGAAACATAGTTGGATCTCTGAAGCCAAGAACACCCTGAGCGAGCCGAAGGCGAGCGGAGTGAAGCCGGGCTCAGGCGGGCTTGGAGCGGGACCCTAGGGCCCCCTGACCCTGTGAAATACAATATCATATAAGTAAATAAATCAATTAAAAAAAAAAAAACTTTTCAGTTGTATCACGTGACAGCTATAGAGACACCCACAATTGGAATAGGCAGTCAAAGCTACACAGCGACCTCTACTGGCCAGTTGAATTCAGTGTTTTAAATAGGCCTGTACATGTCTATTCTTTTAATTCATGGTGAATTAACAAAAAATGGCGGGAATTAGAGCTTTCTTCGCCATCCTTGAGAAGTTTAGTCACTTCATAGGATATGTTATCATGTTAAACCTGTCCGAAAAACAATCTGTCTCTTTCTCTGAGTGTTTTTTGGGAGAGTTTTCTGACTTGCGTGATCTAAGCTCCGCCCAGTGTGGCAAAAAAAAAAAGAAATCCTTTTAGCTGTACCACGTGATAGGTATTGAGGCACCCACAATTGGAATAGGCAGTCTAATCCACACAGAGACCTCTGCTGGCCAGTTGAATTCAGTGTCTTAAATAGGCCTGTACATGTCTATTCTTTTATTTCATGGTGAATTAACAAAAAATGGCGGGAATTAGAGCTTTCTTCGCCATCCTTGAGAAGTTTAGTCACTTCATAGGATATGTTATCGTGTTAAGCCTGTCCGAAAAACAATCTGTCTCTTTCTCTGAGTGTTTTTTGGGAGAGTTTTCTGACTTGCGCGATCTAAGCTCCGCCCAGTGTGGCAAAAAAAAAAAAAATCCTGTCAGCTGTACCACGTGACAGCAATAGAGGCACCCTCAATTGGAATAGGCAGTCTAATCCACACAGCGACCTCTGCTGGCCAGTTGAATTCAGTGTTTAAATAGGCCTGTACATGTCTATTCTTTTAATGCATGGTGAATTAACAAAAAATGGCGGGAATTAGAGCTTTCTTCGCCATCCTTGAGAAGTTTAGTCACTTCATAGGATATGTTATCGTGTTAAACCTGTCTGAAAAACAATCTGTCTCTTTCTCTGAGTGTTTATTGGGAGAGTTTTCTGACTTGCGCGATCTAAGCTCCGCCCAGTGTGGCAAAAAAAAATAAAAAATCCTCTCAGCTGTACCACGTGACAGCTATAGAGGCACCCTCAATCGGAATAGGCAGTCTAATCCACACAGCGACCTCTGCCTTCCAGTTGAATTCAGTGTCTTAAATAGGCCTGTACATGTCTATTCTTTTATTTCATGGTGAATTAACAAAAAATGGCGGGAATTAGAGCTTTCTTCGCCATCCTTGAGAAGTTTAGTCACTTCATAGGATATGTTATCGTGTTAAGCCTGTCCGAAAAACAATCTGTCTCTTTCTCTGAGTGTTTTTTGGGAGAGTTTTCTGACTTGCGCGATCTAAGCTCCGCCCAGTGTGGCAAAAAAAAAAAAAATCCTGTCAGCTGTACCACGTGACAGCAATAGAGGCACCCTCAATTGGAATAGGCAGTCTAATCCACACAGCGACCTCTGCTGGCCAGTTGAATTCAGTGTTTAAATAGGCCTGTACATGTCTATTCTTTTAATGCATGGTGAATTAACAAAAAATGGCGGGAATTAGAGCTTTCTTCGCCATCCTTGAGAAGTTTAGTCACTTCATAGGATATGTTATCGTGTTAAACCTGTCTGAAAAACAATCTGTCTCTTTCTCTGAGTGTTTATTGGGAGAGTTTTCTGACTTGCGCGATCTAAGCTCCGCCCAGTGTGGCAAAAAAAAATAAAAAATCCTCTCAGCTGTACCACGTGACAGCTATAGAGGCACCCTCAATCGGAATAGGCAGTCTAATCCACACAGCGACCTCTGCTGGCCAGTTGAATTCAATGTCTTAAATAGGCCTGAAAATGTCTATTCTTTTAATTCATGGTGAATTAACAAAAAATGGCGGGAATTAGAGCTTTCTTCGCCATCCTTGAGAAGTTTAGTAACTTCATAGGATATGTTATCGTGTTAAACCTGTCCGAAAAACAATCTGTCTCTTTCTCTGAGTGTTTTTTGGGAGAGTTTTCTGATTTGCGCGATCTAAGCTCCGCTCAGTGTGGCAAATAAAAAAAAAAAAAATCTTTCAGCTGTATCACGTGACTGCTACAGAGACACCCACAATTGGAATAGGCAGTCTAGGCCATAGAGCGACCTCTGTTGGCCATTTGAATTCAGTGCTTTAAATAGGCCCTCAGACTGAAAATTTTAGCCACCATGTTTGAGAAACATAGTTGGATATCTGAAGCCAAGAACACCCTGAGCGAGCCGAAGGCGAGCGGAGCGAAGCCGGGCTCAGGCGGGCTTGGAGCGGGACCCTAGGGCCCCCTGACCCTGTGAAATACAATATCATATAAATAAATAAATCAATTAAAGAAAAAAAAACTTTTCAGTTGTATCACATGACAGCTATAGAGACACCCACAATTGGAATAGGCAGTCAAAGCTACACAGCGACCTCTGCTGGCCAGTTAAATTCAGTGTTTTAAATAGGCCTGTACATGTCTATTCTTTTAATTCATGGTGAATTAACAAAAAATGGCGGGAATTAGAGCTTTCTTCGCCATCCTTGAGAAGTTTAGTCACTTCATAGGATATGTTATCATGTTAAACCTGTCCGAAAAACAATCTGTCTCTTTCTCTGAGTGTTTTTTGGGAGAGTTTTCTGACTTGCTCGATCTAAGCTCCGCCCAGTGTGGCAAAAAAAAAAAAAATCCTTTCAGCTGTACCACGTGACAGATATAGAAGCACCCTCAATTGGAATAGGCAGTCTAATCCACACAGCGACCTCTGCCTTCCAGTTGAATTCAGTGTCTTAAATAGGCCTGTACATGTCTATTCTTTTAATTCATGGTGAATTAACAAAAAATGGCGGGAATTAGAGCTTTCTTCGCCATCCTTGAGAAGTTTAGTCACTTCATAGGATATGTTATCATGTTAAACCTGTCCGAAAAACAATCTGTCTCTTTCTCTGAGTGTTTTTTGGGAGAGTTTTCTGATTTGCGCGATCTAAGCTCCGCTCAGTGTGGCAAATAAAAAAAAAAAAAAATCTTTCAGCTGTATCACGTGACTGCTACAGAGACACCCACAATTGGAATAGGCAGTCTAGGCCATAGAGCGACCTCTGTTGGCCATTTGAATTCAGTGCTTTAAATAGGCCCTCAGACTGAAAATTTTAGCCACCATGTTTGAGAAACATAGTTGGATATCTGAAGCCAAGAACACCCTGAGCGAGCCGAAGGCGAGCGGAGCTAAGCCGGGCTCAGGCGGGCTTGGAGCGGGACCCTAGGGCCCCCTGACCCTGTGAAATACAATATCATATAAGTAAATAAATCAATTAAAAAAAAAAAAACTTTTCAGTTGTATCACGTGACAGCTATAGAAACACCCACAATTGGAATAGGCAGTCAAAGCTACACAGCAACCTCTGCTGGCCAGTTGAATTCAGTGTTTTAAATAGGCCTGTACATGTCTATTCTTTTAATTCATGGTGAATTAACAAAAAATGGCGGGAATTAGAGCTTTCTTCGCCATCCTTGAGAAGTTTAGTCACTTCATAGGATATGTTATCATGTTAAACCTGTCCGAAAAACCATCTGTCTCTTTCTCTGAGTGTTTTTTGGGAGAGTTTTCTGACTTGCGCGATCTAAGCTCCGCCCAGTGTGGCAAAAAAAAAAAAAAAAATCCTTTCAGCTGTACCACGTGATAGCTATTGAGGCACCCACAATTGGAACAGGAAGTCAAAGCTACACAGCAACCTCTACTCTCCAGTTGAATTCAGTGTTTTAAATAGGCCTGTACATGTCTATTCTTTTAATTCATGGTGAATTAACAAAAAATGGCGGGAATTAGAGCTTTCTTCGCCATCCTTGAGAAGTTTAGTCACTTCATAGGATATGTCATCATGTTAAACCTGTCCGAAAAACAATCTGTCTCTTTCTCTGAGTGTTTTTTGGGAGAGTTTTCTGACTTGCTCGATCTAAGCTCCGCCCAGTGTGGCAAAAAAAAAAAAAAATCCTTTCAGCTGTACCACGTGATAGCTATTGAGGCACCCACAATTGGAATAGGCAGTCTAATCCACACAGAGACCTCTGCTGGCTATTTGAATTCAGTGTCTTAAATAGGCCTGTACATGTCTATTCTTTTAATTCATGGTGAATTAACAAAAAATGGCGGGAATTAGAGCTTTCTTCGCCATCCTTGAGAAGTTTAGTCACTTCATAGGATATGTTATCATGTTAAACCTGTTCGAAAAACAATCTGTCTCTTTCTCTGAGTGTTTTTTGGGAGAGTTTTCTGACTTGTGCGATCTAAGCTCCGCCCAGTGTGGCAAAAAAAAAAAAATCCTTTCAGCTGTACCACGTGATAGCTATTGAGGCACCCACAATTGGAACAGGCAGTCTAATCCACACAGCGACCTCTGCTGGCCAGTTGAATTCAGTGTCTTAAATAGGCCTGTACATGTCTATTCTTTTAATTCCTGGTGAATTAACAAAAAATGGCGGGAATTAGAGCTCTCTTCGCCATCCTTGAGAAGTATAGTCACTTCATATGATATGTTATCATGTTAAACCTGTCCGAAAAACAATCTGTCTCTTTCTCTGAGTGTTTTTTGGGAGAGTTTTCTGACTTGCGCGATCTAAGCTCCGCCCAGTGTGGCAAAAAAAAAAAAAAATCCTGTCAGCTGTACCACGTGACAGCTATAGAGGCACCCTCAATTGGAATAGGCAGTCTAATCCACACAGCGACCTCTGCTGGCCAGTTGAATTCAGTGTCTTAAAGAGGCCTGAAAATGTCTATTCTTTTAATTCATGGTGAATTAACAAAAAATGGCGGGAATTAGAGCTTTCTTCGCCATCCTTGAGAAGTTTAGTCACTTCATAGGATATGTTATCGTGTTAAACCTGTCCGAAAAACAATCTGTCTCTTTCTCTGAGTGTTTTTTGGGAGAGTTTTCTGATTTGCGCGATCTAAGCTCCGCTCAGTGTGGCAAAAAAAAAAAAAAAAAATCTTTCAGCTGTATCACGTGACTGCTACAGAGACACCCACAATTGGAATAGGCAGTCTAGGCCATAGAGCGACCTCTGTTGGCCATTTGAATTCAGTGCTTTAAATAGGCCCTCAGACTGAAAATTTTAGCCACCATGTTTGAGAAACATAGTTGGATCTCTGAAGCCAAGAACACCCTGAGCGAGCCGAAGGCGAGCGGAGTGAAGCCGGGCTCAGGCGGGCTTGGAGCGGGACCCTAGGGCCCCCTGACCCTGTGAAATACAATATCATATAAGTAAATAAATCAATTAAAAAAAAAAAAACTTTTCAGTTGTATCACGTGACAGCTATAGAGACACCCACAATTGGAATAGGCAGTCAAAGCTACACAGCGACCTCTACTGGCCAGTTGAATTCAGTGTTTTAAATAGGCCTGTACATGTCTATTCTTTTAATTCATGGTGAATTAACAAAAAATGGCGGGAATTAGAGCTTTCTTCGCCATCCTTGAGAAGTTTAGTCACTTCATAGGATATGTTATCATGTTAAACCTGTCCGAAAAACAATCTGTCTCTTTCTCTGAGTGTTTTTTGGGAGAGTTTTCTGACTTGCGTGATCTAAGCTCCGCCCAGTGTGGCAAAAAAAAAAAGAAATCCTTTTAGCTGTACCACGTGATAGGTATTGAGGCACCCACAATTGGAATAGGCAGTCTAATCCACACAGAGACCTCTGCTGGCCAGTTGAATTCAGTGTCTTAAATAGGCCTGTACATGTCTATTCTTTTATTTCATGGTGAATTAACAAAAAATGGCGGGAATTAGAGCTTTCTTCGCCATCCTTGAGAAGTTTAGTCACTTCATAGGATATGTTATCGTGTTAAGCCTGTCCGAAAAACAATCTGTCTCTTTCTCTGAGTGTTTTTTGGGAGAGTTTTCTGACTTGCGCGATCTAAGCTCCGCCCAGTGTGGCAAAAAAAAAAAAAATCCTGTCAGCTGTACCACGTGACAGCAATAGAGGCACCCTCAATTGGAATAGGCAGTCTAATCCACACAGCGACCTCTGCTGGCCAGTTGAATTCAGTGTTTAAATAGGCCTGTACATGTCTATTCTTTTAATGCATGGTGAATTAACAAAAAATGGCGGGAATTAGAGCTTTCTTCGCCATCCTTGAGAAGTTTAGTCACTTCATAGGATATGTTATCGTGTTAAACCTGTCTGAAAAACAATCTGTCTCTTTCTCTGAGTGTTTTTTGGGAGAGTTTTCTGACTTGCGCGATCTAAGCTCCGCCCAGTGTGGCAAAAAAAAATAAAAAATCCTCTCAGCTGTACCACGTGACAGCTATAGAGGCACCCTCAATCGGAATAGGCAGTCTAATCCACACAGCGACCTCTGCTGGCCAGTTGAATTCAATGTCTTAAATAGGCCTGAAAATGTCTATTCTTTTAATTCATGGTGAATTAACAAAAAATGGCGGGAATTAGAGCTTTCTTCGCCATCCTTGAGAAGTTTAGTAACTTCATAGGATATGTTATCGTGTTAAACCTGTCCGAAAAACAATCTGTCTCTTTCTCTGAGTGTTTTTTGGGAGAGTTTTCTGATTTGCGCGATCTAAGCTCCGCTCAGTGTGGCAAATAAAAAAAAAAAAAATCTTTCAGCTGTATCACGTGACTGCTACAGAGACACCCACAATTGGAATAGGCAGTCTAGGCCATAGAGCGACCTCTGTTGGCCATTTGAATTCAGTGCTTTAAATAGGCCCTCAGACTGAAAATTTTAGCCACCATGTTTGAGAAACATAGTTGGATATCTGAAGCCAAGAACACCCTGAGCGAGCCGAAGGCGAGCGGAGCGAAGCCGGGCTCAGGCGGGCTTGGAGCGGGACCCTAGGGCCCCCTGACCCTGTGAAATACAATATCATATAAATAAATAAATCAATTAAAGAAAAAAAAACTTTTCAGTTGTATCACATGACAGCTATAGAGACACCCACAATTGGAATAGGCAGTCAAAGCTACACAGCGACCTCTGCTGGCCAGTTAAATTCAGTGTTTTAAATAGGCCTGTACATGTCTATTCTTTTAATTCATGGTGAATTAACAAAAAATGGCGGGAATTAGAGCTTTCTTCGCCATCCTTGAGAAGTTTAGTAACTTCATAGGATATGTTATCGTGTTAAACCTGTCCGAAAAACAATCTGTCTCTTTCTCTGAGTGTTTTTTGGGAGAGTTTTCTGATTTGCGCGATCTAAGCTCCGCTCAGTGTGGCAAATGAAAAAAAAAAAAATCTTTCAGCTGTATCACGTGACTGCTACAGAGACACCCACAATTGGAATAGGCAGTCTAGGCCATAGAGCGACCTCTGTTGGCCATTTGAATTCAGTGCTTTAAATAGGCCCTCAGACTGAAAATTTTAGCCACCATGTTTGAGAAACATAGTTGGATATCTGAAGCCAAGAACACCCTGAGCGAGCCGAAGGCGAGCGGAGCGAAGCCGGGCTCAGGCGGGCTTGGAGCGGGACCCTAGGGCCCCCTGACCCTGTGAAATACAATATCATATAAATAAATAAATCAATTAAAGAAAAAAAAACTTTTCAGTTGTATCACATGACAGCTATAGAGACACCCACAATTGGAATAGGCAGTCAAAGCTACACAGCGACCTCTGCTGGCCAGTTAAATTCAGTGTTTTAAATAGGCCTGTACATGTCTATTCTTTTAATTCATGGTGAATTAACAAAAAATGGCGGGAATTAGAGCTTTCTTCGCCATCCTTGAGAAGTTTAGTCACTTCATAGGATATGTTATCATGTTAAACCTGTCCGAAAAACAATCTGTCTCTTTCTCTGAGTGTTTTTTGGGAGAGTTTTCTGACTTGCTCGATCTAAGCTCCGCCCAGTGTGGCAAAAAAAAAAAAAAATCCTTTCAGCTGTACCACGTGACAGATATAGAAGCACCCTCAATTGGAATAGGCAGTCTAATCCACACAGCGACCTCTGCCTTCCAGTTGAATTCAGTGTCTTAAATAGGCCTGTACATGTCTATTCTTTTAATTCATGGTGAATTAACAAAAAATGGCGGGAATTAGAGCTTTCTTCGCCATCCTTGAGAAGTTTAGTCACTTCATAGGATATGTTATCATGTTAAACCTGTCCGAAAAACAATCTGTCTCTTTCTCTGAGTGTTTTTTGGGAGAGTTTTCTGATTTGCGCGATCTAAGCTCCGCTCAGTGTGGCAAATAAAAAAAAAAAAAAAATCTTTCAGCTGTATCACGTGACTGCTACAGAGACACCCACAATTGGAATAGGCAGTCTAGGCCATAGAGCGACCTCTGTTGGCCATTTGAATTCAGTGCTTTAAATAGGCCCTCAGACTGAAAATTTTAGCCACCATGTTTGAGAAACATAGTTGGATATCTGAAGCCAAGAACACCCTGAGCGAGCCGAAGGCGAGCGGAGCTAAGCCGGGCTCAGGCGGGCTTGGAGCGGGACCCTAGGGCCCCCTGACCCTGTGAAATACAATATCATATAAGTAAATAAATCAATTAAAAAAAAAAAAACTTTTCAGTTGTATCACGTGACAGCTATAGAAACACCCACAATTGGAATAGGCAGTCTAATCCACACAGCGACCTCTGCTGGCCAGTTGAATTCAGTGTTTTAAATAGGCCTGTACATGTCTATTCTTTTAATTCATGGTGAATTAACAAAAAATGGCGGGAATTAGAGCTTTCTTCGCCATCCTTGAGAAGTTTAGTCACTTCATAGGATATGTTATCATGTTAAACCTGTCCGAAAAACAATCTGTCTCTTTCTCTGAGTGTTTTTTGGGAGAGTTTTCTGACTTGCGTGATCTAAGCTCCGCCCAGTGTGGCAAAAAAAAAAAGAAATCCTTTTAGCTGTACCACGTGATAGCTATTGAGGCACCCACAATTGGAATAGGCAGTCTAATCCACACAGAGACCTCTGCTGGCCAGTTGAATTCAGTGTTTAAATAGGCCTGTACATGTCTATTCTTTTAATTCATGGTGAATTAACAAAAAATGGCGGGAATTAGAGCTTTCTTCGCCATCCTTGAGAAGTTTAGTCACTTCATAGGATATGTTATCGTGTTAAGCCTGTCCGAAAAACAATCTGTCTCTTTCTCTGAGTGTTTTTTGGGAGAGTTTTCTGACTTGCGCGATCTAAGCTCCGCCCAGTGTGGCAAAAAAAAAAAAAATCCTGTCAGCTGTACCACGTGACAGCAATAGAGGCACCCTCAATTGGAATAGGCAGTCTAATCCACACAGCGACCTCTGCTGGCCAGTTGAATTCAGTGTTTAAATAGGCCTGTACATGTCTATTCTTTTAATTCATGGTGAATTAACAAAAAATGGCGGGAATTAGAGCTTTCTTCGCCATCCTTGAGAAGTTTAGTCACTTCATAGGATATGTTATCGTGTTAAGCCTGTCCGAAAAACAATCTGTCTCTTTCTCTGAGTGTTTTTTGGGAGAGTTTTCTGACTTGCGCGATCTAAGCTCCGCCCAGTGTGGCAAAAAAAAAAAAAATCCTGTCAGCTGTACCACGTGACAGCAATAGAGGCACCCTAAATTGGAATAGGCAGTCTAATCCACACAGCACCTCTGCTGGCCTGTTGAATTCAGTGTCTTAAATAGGCCTGTACATGTCTATTCTTTTAATTCATGGTGAATTAACAAAAAATGGCGGGAATTAGAGCTTTCTTCGCCATCCTTGAGAAGTTTAGTCACTTCATAGGATATGTTATCGTGTTAAACCTGTCTGAAAAACAATCTGTCTCTTTCTCTGAGTGTTTTTTGGGAGAGTTTTCTGACTTGCACGATCTAAGCTCCGCCCAGTGTGGCAAAAAAAAAAAAAAATCCTGTCAGCTGTACCACGTGACAGCTATAGAGGCACCCTCAATTGGAATAGGCAGTCTAATCCACACAGCGACCTCTGCTGGCCAGTTGAATTCAGTGTCTTAAAGAGGCCTGAAAATGTCTATTCTTTTAATTCATGGTGAATTAACAAAAAATGGCGGGAATTAGAGCTTTCTTCGCCATCCTTGAGAAGTTTAGTCACTTCATAGGATATGTTATCGTGTTAAACCTGTCCGAAAAACAATCTGTCTCTTTCTCTGAGTGTTTTTTGGGAGAGTTTTCTGATTTGCGCGATCTAAGCTCCGCTCAGTGTGGCAAATAAAAAAAAAAAAAAATCTTTCAGCTGTATCACGTGACTGCTACAGAGACACCCACAATTGGAATAGGCAGTCTAGGCCATAGAGCGACCTCTGTTGGCCATTTGAATTCAGTGCTTTAAATAGGCCCTCAGACTGAAAATTTTAGCCACCATGTTTGAGAAACATAGTTGGATCTCTGAAGCCAAGAACACCCTGAGCGAGCCGAAGGCGAGCGGAGCGAAGCCGGGCTCAGGCGGGCTTGGAGCGGGACCCTAGGGCCCCCTGACCCTGTGAAATACAATATCATATAAGTAAATAAATCAATTAAAAAAAAAAAACTTTTCAGTTGTATCACGTGACAGCTATAGAGACACCCACAATTGGAATAGGCAGTCAAAGCTACACAGCAACCTCTACTGGCCAGTTAAATTCAGTGTTTTAAATAGGCCTGTACATGTCTATTCTTTTAATTCATGGTGAATTAACAAAAAATGGCGGGAATTAGAGCTTTCTTCGCCATCCTTGAGAAGTTTAGTCACTTCATAGGATATGTTATCATGTTAAACCTGTCCGAAAAACAATCTGTCTCTTTCTCTGAGTGTTTTTTGGGAGAGTTTTCTGACTTGCGTGATCTAAGCTCCGCCCAGTGTGGCAAAAAAAAAAAGAAATCCTTTTAGCTGTACCACGTGATAGCTATTGAGGCACCCACAATTGGAATAGGCAGTCTAATCCACACAGAGACCTCTGCTGGCCAGTTGAATTCAGTGTTTAAATAGGCCTGTACATGTCTATTCTTTTAATTCATGGTGAATTAACAAAAAATGGCGGGAATTAGAGCTTTCTTCGCCATCCTTGAGAAGTTTAGTCACTTCATAGGATATGTTATCGTGTTAAGCCTGTCCGAAAAACAATCTGTCTCTTTCTCTGAGTGTTTTTTGGGAGAGTTTTCTGACTTGCGCGATCTAAGCTCCGCCCAGTGTGGCAAAAAAAAAAAAAATCCTGTCAGCTGTACCACGTGACAGCAATAGAGGCACCCTCAATTGGAATAGGCAGTCTAATCCACACAGCGACCTCTGCTGGCCAGTTGAATTCAGTGTTTAAATAGGCCTGTACATGTCTATTCTTTTAATTCATGGTGAATTAACAAAAAATGGCGGGAATTAGAGCTTTCTTCGCCATCCTTGAGAAGTTTAGTCACTTCATAGGATATGTTATCGTGTTAAGCCTGTCCGAAAAACAATCTGTCTCTTTCTCTGAGTGTTTTTTGGGAGAGTTTTCTGACTTGCGCGATCTAAGCTCCGCCCAGTGTGGCAAAAAAAAAAAAAATCCTGTCAGCTGTACCACGTGACAGCAATAGAGGCACCCTCAATTGGAATAGGCAGTCTAATCCACACAGCACCTCTGCTGGCCTGTTGAATTCAGTGTCTTAAATAGGCCTGTACATGTCTATTCTTTTAATTCATGGTGAATTAACAAAAAATGGCGGGAATTAGAGCTTTCTTCGCCATCCTTGAGAAGTTTAGTCACTTCATAGGATATGTTATCGTGTTAAACCTGTCTGAAAAACAATCTGTCTCTTTCTCTGAGTGTTTTTTGGGAGAGTTTTCTGACTTGCACGATCTAAGCTCCGCCCAGTGTGGCAAAAAAAAAAAAAAATCCTGTCAGCTGTACCACGTGACAGCTATAGAGGCACCCTCAATTGGAATAGGCAGTCTAATCCACACAGCGACCTCTGCTGGCCAGTTGAATTCAGTGTCTTAAAGAGGCCTGAAAATGTCTATTCTTTTAATTCATGGTGAATTAACAAAAAATGGCGGGAATTAGAGCTTTCTTCGCCATCCTTGAGAAGTTTAGTCACTTCATAGGATATGTTATCGTGTTAAACCTGTCCGAAAAACAATCTGTCTCTTTCTCTGAGTGTTTTTTGGGAGAGTTTTCTGATTTGCGCGATCTAAGCTCCGCTCAGTGTGGCAAATAAAAAAAAATAAAAAATCTTTCAGCTGTATCACGTGACTGCTACAGAGACACCCACAATTGGAATAGGCAGTCTAGGCCATAGAGCGACCTCTGTTGGCCATTTGAATTCAGTGCTTTAAATAGGCCCTCAGACTGAAAATTTTAGCCACCATGTTTGAGAAACATAGTTGGATCTCTGAAGCCAAGAACACCCTGAGCGAGCCGAAGGCGAGCGGAGCGAAGCCGGGCTCAGGCGGGCTTGGAGCGGGACCCTAGGGCCCCCTGACCCTGTGAAATACAATATCATATAAGTAAATAAATCAATTAAAAAAAAAAAACTTTTCAGTTGTATCACGTGACAGCTATAGAGACACCCACAATTGGAATAGGCAGTCAAAGCTACACAGCAACCTCTACTGGCCAGTTGAATTCAGTGTTTTAAATAGGCCTGTACATGTCTATTCTTTTAATTCATGGTGAATTAACAAAAAATGGCGGGAATTAGAGCTTTCTTCGCCATCCTTGAGAAGTTTAGTCACTTCATAGGATATGTTATCGTGTTAAGCCTGTCCGAAAAACAATCTGTCTCTTTCTCTGAGTGTTTTTTGGGAGAGTTTTCTGACTTGCGCGATCTAAGCTCCGCCCAGTGTGGCAAAAAAAAAAAAAATCCTGTCAGCTGTACCACGTGACAGCAATAGAGGCACCCACAATTGGAATAGGCAGTCTAATCCACACAGCGACCTCTGCTGGCCAGTTGAATTCAGTGTTTAAATAGGCCTGTACATGTCTATTCTTTTAATTCATGGTGAATTAACAAAAAATGGCGGGAATTAGAGCTTTCTTCGCCATCCTTGAGAAGTTTAGTCACTTCATAGGATATGTTATCGTGTTAAACCTGTCTGAAAAACAATCTGTCTCTTTCTCTGAGTGTTTTTTGGGAGAGTTTTCTGACTTGCGCGATCTAAGCTCCGCCCAGTGTGGAAAAAAAAAAAAATCCTCTCAGCTGTACCACGTGACAGCTATAGAGGCACCCTCAATCGGAATAGGCAGTCTAATCCACACAGCGACCTCTGCTGGCCAGTTGAATTCAGTGTCTTAAATAGGCCTGAAAATGTCTATTCTTTTAATTCATGGTGAATTAACAAAAAATGGCGGGAATTAGAGCTTTCTTCGCCATCCTTGAGAAGTTTAGTCACTTCATAGGATATGTTATCATGTTAAACCTGTCCGAAAAACAATCTGTCTCTTTCTCTGAGTGTTTTTTGGGAGAGTTTTCTGACTTGCGTGATCTAAGCTCCGCCCAGTGTGGCAAAAAAAAAAAGAAATCCTTTTAGCTGTACCACGTGATAGCTATTGAGGCACCCACAATTGGAATAGGCAGTCTAATCCACACAGAGACCTCTGCTGGCCAGTTGAATTCAGTGTCTTAAATAGGCCTGTACATGTCTATTCTTTTATTTCATGGTGAATTAACAAAAAATGGCGGGAATTGGAGCTTTCTTCGCCATCCTTGAGAAGTTTAGTCACTTCATAGGATATGTTATCGTGTTAAGCCTGTCCGAAAAACAATCTGTCTCTTTCTCTGAGTGTTTTTTGGGAGAGTTTTCTGACTTGCGCGATCTAAGCTCCGCCCAGTGTGGCAAAAAAAAAAAAAATCCTGTCAGCTGTACCACGTGACAGCAATAGAGGCACCCTCAATTGGAATAGGCAGTCTAATCCACACAGCGACCTCTGCTGGCCAGTTGAATTCAGTGTTTAAATAGGCCTGTACATGTCTATTCTTTTAATGCATGGTGAATTAACAAAAAATGGCGGGAATTAGAGCTTTCTTCGCCATCCTTGAGAAGTTTAGTCACTTCATAGGATATGTTATCGTGTTAAACCTGTCTGAAAAACAATCTGTCTCTTTCTCTGAGTGTTTTTTGGGAGAGTTTTCTGACTTGCGCGATCTAAGCTCCGCCCAGTGTGGCAAAAAAAAATAAAAAATTCTCTCAGCTGTACCACGTGACAGCTATAGAGGCACCCTCAATCGGAATAGGCAGTCTAATCCACACAGCGACCTCTGCTGGCCAGTTGAATTCAATGTCTTAAATAGGCCTGAAAATGTCTATTCTTTTAATTCATGGTGAATTAACAAAAAATGGCGGGAATTAGAGCTTTCTTCGCCATCCTTGAGAAGTTTAGTAACTTCATAGGATATGTTATCGTGTTAAACCTGTCCGAAAAACAATCTGTCTCTTTCTCTGAGTGTTTTTTGGGAGAGTTTTCTGATTTGCGCGATCTAAGCTCCGCTCAGTGTGGCAAATAAAAAAAAAAAAAAATCTTTCAGCTGTATCACGTGACTGCTACAGAGACACCCACAATTGGAATAGGCAGTCTAGGCCATAGAGCGACCTCTGTTGGCCATTTGAATTCAGTGCTTTAAATAGGCCCTCAGACTGAAAATTTTAGCCACCATGTTTGAGAAACATAGTTGGATATCTGAAGCCAAGAACACCCTGAGCGAGCCGAAGGCGAGCGGAGCGAAGCCGGGCTCAGGCGGGCTTGGAGCGGGACCCTAGGGCCCCCTGACCCTGTGAAATACAATATCATATAAATAAATAAATCAATTAAAGAAAAAAAAACTTTTCAGTTGTATCACATGACAGCTATAGAGACACCCACAATTGGAATAGGCAGTCAAAGCTACACAGCGACCTCTGCTGGCCAGTTAAATTCAGTGTTTTAAATAGGCCTGTACATGTCTATTCTTTTAATTCATGGTGAATTAACAAAAAATGGCGGGAATTAGAGCTTTCTTCGCCATCCTTGAGAAGTTTAGTCACTTCATAGGATATGTTATCATGTTAAACCTGTCCGAAAAACAATCTGTCTCTTTCTCTGAGTGTTTTTTGGGAGAGTTTTCTGACTTGCTCGATCTAAGCTCCGCCCAGTGTGGCAAAAAAAAAAAAAAATCCTTTCAGCTGTACCACGTGACAGATATAGAAGCACCCTCAATTGGAATAGGCAGTCTAATCCACACAGCGACCTCTGCCTTCCAGTTGAATTCAGTGTCTTAAATAGGCCTGTACATGTCTATTCTTTTAATTCATGGTGAATTAACAAAAAATGGCGGGAATTAGAGCTTTCTTCGCCATCCTTGAGAAGTTTAGTAACTTCATAGGATATGTTATCGTGTTAAACCTGTCCGAAAAACAATCTGTCTCTTTCTCTGAGTGTTTTTTGGGAGAGTTTTCTGATTTGCGCGATCTAAGCTCCGCTCAGTGTGGCAAATAAAAAAAAAAAAAATCTTTCAGCTGTATCACGTGACTGCTACAGAGACACCCACAATTGGAATAGGCAGTCTAGGCCATAGAGCGACCTCTGTTGGCCATTTGAATTCAGTGCTTTAAATAGGCCCTCAGACTGAAAATTTTTTCCACCATGTTTGAGAAACATAGTTGGATATCTGAAGCCAAGAACACCCTGAGCGAGCCGAAGGCGAGCGGAGCGAAGCCGGGCTCAGGCGGGCTTGGAGCGGGACCCTAGGGCCCCCTGACCCTGTGAAATACAATATCATATAAATAAATAAATCAATTAAAGAAAAAAAAACTTTTCAGTTGTATCACATGACAGCTATAGAGACACCCACAATTGGAATAGGCAGTCAAAGCTACACAGCGACCTCTGCTGGCCAGTTAAATTCAGTGTTTTAAATAGGCCTGTACATGTCTATTCTTTTAATTCATGGTGAATTAACAAAAAATGGCGGGAATTAGAGCTTTCTTCGCCATCCTTGAGAAGTTTAGTCACTTCATAGGATATGTTATCATGTTAAACCTGTCCGAAAAACAATCTGTCTCTTTCTCTGAGTGTTTTTTGGGAGAGTTTTCTGACTTGCTCGATCTAAGCTCCGCCCAGTGTGGCAAAAAAAAAAAAAAATCCTTTCAGCTGTACCACGTGACAGATATAGAAGCACCCTCAATTGGAATAGGCAGTCTAATCCACACAGCGACCTCTGCCTTCCAGTTGAATTCAGTGTCTTAAAAAGGCCTGTACATGTCTATTCTTTTAATTCATGGTGAATTAACAAAAAATGGCGGGAATTAGAGCTTTCTTCGCCATCCTTGAGAAGTTTAGTCACTTCATAGGATATGTTATCATGTTAAACCTGTCCGAAAAACAATCTGTCTCTTTCTCTGAGTGTTTTTTGGGAGAGTTTTCTGATTTGCGCGATCTAAGCTCCGCTCAGTGTGGCAAATAAAAAAAAAAAAAAATCTTTCAGCTGTATCACGTGACTGCTACAGAGACACCCACAATTGGAATAGGCAGTCTAGGCCATAGAGCGACCTCTGTTGGCCATTTGAATTCAGTGCTTTAAATAGGCCCTCAGACTGAAAATTTTAGCCACCATGTTTGAGAAACATAGTTGGATATCTGAAGCCAAGAACACCCTGAGCGAGCCGAAGGCGAGCGGAGCTAAGCCGGGCTCAGGCGGGCTTGGAGCGGGACCCTAGGGCCCCCTGACCCTGTGAAATACAATATCATATAAGTAAATAAATCAATTAAAAAAAAAAAACTTTTCAGTTGTATCACGTGACAGCTATAGAAACACCCACAATTGGAATAGGCAGTCAAAGCTACACAGCAACCTCTGCTGGCCAGTTGAATTCAGTGTTTTAAATAGGCCTGTACATGTCTATTCTTTTAATTCATGGTGAATTAACAAAAAATGGCGGGAATTAGAGCTTTCTTCGCCATCCTTGAGAAGTTTAGTCACTTCATAGGATATGTTATCATGTTAAACCTGTCCGAAAAACAATCTGTCTCTTTCTCTGAGTGTTTTTTGGGAGAGTTTTCTGACTTGCGTGATCTAAGCTCCGCCCAGTGTGGCAAAAAAAAAAAGAAATCCTTTTAGCTGTACCACGTGATAGCTATTGAGGCACCCACAATTGGAATAGGCAGTCTAATCCACACAGAGACCTCTGCTGGCCAGTTGAATTCAGTGTTTAAATAGGCCTGTACATGTCTATTCTTTTAATTCATGGTGAATTAACAAAAAATGGCGGGAATTAGAGCTTTCTTCGCCATCCTTGAGAAGTTTAGTCACTTCATAGGATATGTTATCGTGTTAAGCCTGTCCGAAAAACAATCTGTCTCTTTCTCTGAGTGTTTTTTGGGAGAGTTTTCTGACTTGCGCGATCTAAGCTCCGCCCAGTGTGGCAAAAAAAAAAAAATCCTGTCAGCTGTACCACGTGACAGCAATAGAGGCACCCTCAATTGGAATAGGCAGTCTAATCCACACAGCGACCTCTGCTGGCCAGTTGAATTCAGTGTTTAAATAGGCCTGTACATGTCTATTCTTTTAATTCATGGTGAATTAACAAAAAATGGCGGGAATTAGAGCTTTCTTCGCCATCCTTGAGAAGTTTAGTCACTTCATAGGATATGTTATCGTGTTAAGCCTGTCCGAAAAACAATCTGTCTCTTTCTCTGAGTGTTTTTTGGGAGAGTTTTCTGACTTGCGCGATCTAAGCTCCGCCCAGTGTGGCAAAAAAAAAAAAAATCCTGTCAGCTGTACCACGTGACAGCAATAGAGGCACCCTAAATTGGAATAGGCAGTCTAATCCACACAGCACCTCTGCTGGCCTGTTGAATTCAGTGTCTTAAATAGGCCTGTACATGTCTATTCTTTTAATTCATGGTGAATTAACAAAAAATGGCGGGAATTAGAGCTTTCTTCGCCATCCTTGAGAAGTTTAGTCACTTCATAGGATATGTTATCGTGTTAAACCTGTCTGAAAAACAATCTGTCTCTTTCTCTGAGTGTTTTTTGGGAGAGTTTTCTGACTTGCACGATCTAAGCTCCGCCCAGTGTGGCAAAAAAAAAAAAAAATCCTGTCAGCTGTACCACGTGACAGCTATAGAGGCACCCTCAATTGGAATAGGCAGTCTAATCCACACAGCGACCTCTGCTGGCCAGTTGAATTCAGTGTCTTAAAGAGGCCTGAAAATGTCTATTCTTTTAATTCATGGTGAATTAACAAAAAATGGCGGGAATTAGAGCTTTCTTCGCCATCCTTGAGAAGTTTAGTCACTTCATAGGATATGTTATCGTGTTAAACCTGTCCGAAAAACAATCTGTCTCTTTCTCTGAGTGTTTTTTGGGAGAGTTTTCTGATTTGCGCGATCTAAGCTCCGCTCAGTGTGGCAAATAAAAAAAAAAAAAAATCTTTCAGCTGTATCACGTGACTGCTACAGAGACACCCACAATTGGAATAGGCAGTCTAGGCCATAGAGCGACCTCTGTTGGCCATTTGAATTCAGTGCTTTAAATAGGCCCTCAGACTGAAAATTTTAGCCACCATGTTTGAGAAACATAGTTGGATCTCTGAAGCCAAGAACACCCTGAGCGAGCCGAAGGCGAGCGGAGCGAAGCCGGGCTCAGGCGGGCTTGGAGCGGGACCCTAGGGCCCCCTGACCCTGTGAAATACAATATCATATAAGTAAATAAATCAATTAAAAAAAAAAAACTTTTCAGTTGTATCACGTGACAGCTATAGAGACACCCACAATTGGAATAGGCAGTCAAAGCTACACAGCAACCTCTACTGGCCAGTTGAATTCAGTGTTTTAAATAGGCCTGTACATGTCTATTCTTTTAATTCATGGTGAATTAACAAAAAATGGCGGGAATTAGAGCTTTCTTCGCCATCCTTGAGAAGTTTAGTCACTTCATAGGATATGTTATCGTGTTAAGCCTGTCCGAAAAACAATCTGTCTCTTTCTCTGAGTGTTTTTTGGGAGAGTTTTCTGACTTGCGCGATCTAAGCTCCGCCCAGTGTGGCAAAAAAAAAAAAAATCCTGTCAGCTGTACCACGTGACAGCAATAGAGGCACCCTCAATTGGAATAGGCAGTCTAATCCACACAGCGACCTCTGCTGGCCAGTTGAATTCAGTGTTTAAATAGGCCTGTACATGTCTATTCTTTTAATTCATGGTGAATTAACAAAAAATGGCGGGAATTAGAGCTTTCTTCGCCATCCTTGAGAAGTTTAGTCACTTCATAGGATATGTTATCGTGTTAAGCCTGTCCGAAAAACAATCTGTCTCTTTCTCTGAGTGTTTTTTGGGAGAGTTTTCTGACTTGCGCGATCTAAGCTCCGCCCAGTGTGGCAAAAAAAAAAAAAATCCTGTCAGCTGTACCACGTGACAGCAATAGAGGCACCCTAAATTGGAATAGGCAGTCTAATCCACACAGCACCTCTGCTGGCCTGTTGAATTCAGTGTCTTAAATAGGCCTGTACATGTCTATTCTTTTAATTCATGGTGAATTAACAAAAAATGGCGGGAATTAGAGCTTTCTTCGCCATCCTTGAGAAGTTTAGTAACTTCATAGGATATGTTATCGTGTTAAACCTGTCCGAAAAACAATCTGTCTCTTTCTCTGAGTGTTTTTTGGGAGAGTTTTCTGATTTGCGCGATCTAAGCTCCGCTCAGTGTGGCAAATAAAAAAAAAAAAAAATCTTTCAGCTGTATCACGTGACTGCTACAGAGACACCCACAATTGGAATAGGCAGTCTAGGCCATAGAGCGACCTCTGTTGGCCATTTGAATTCAGTGCTTTAAATAGGCCCTCAGACTGAAAATTTTAGCCACCATGTTTGAGAAACATAGTTGGATATCTGAAGCCAAGAACACCCTGAGCGAGCCGAAGGCGAGCGGAGCTAAGCCGGGCTCAGGCGGGCTTGGAGCGGGACCCTAGGGCCCCCTGACCCTGTGAAATACAATATCATATAAGTAAATAAATCAATTAAAAAAAAAAAAACTTTTCAGTTGTATCACGTGACAGCTATAGAAACACCCTAAATTGGAATAGGCAGTCAAAGCTACACAGCAACCTCTGCTGGCCAGTTGAATTCAGTGTTTTAAATAGGCCTGTACATGTCTATTCTTTTAATTCATGGTGAATTAACAAAAAATGGCGGGAATTAGAGCTTTCTTCGCCATCCTTGAGAAGTTTAGTCACTTCATAGGATATGTTATCATGTTAAACCTGTCCGAAAAACAATCTGTCTCTTTCTCTGAGTGTTTTTTGGGAGAGTTTTCTGACTTGCGTGATCTAAGCTCCGCCCAGTGTGGCAAAAAAAAAAAGAAATCCTTTTAGCTGTACCACGTGATAGCTATTGAGGCACCCACAATTGGAATAGGCAGTCTAATCCACACAGAGACCTCTGCTGGCCAGTTGAATTCAGTGTTTAAATAGGCCTGTACATGTCTATTCTTTTAATTCATGGTGAATTAACAAAAAATGGCGGGAATTAGAGCTTTCTTCGCCATCCTTGAGAAGTTTAGTCACTTCATAGGATATGTTATCGTGTTAAGCCTGTCCGAAAAACAATCTGTCTCTTTCTCTGAGTGTTTTTTGGGAGAGTTTTCTGACTTGCGCGATCTAAGCTCCGCCCAGTGTGGCAAAAAAAAAAAAAATCCTGTCAGCTGTACCACGTGACAGCAATAGAGGCACCCTCAATTGGAATAGGCAGTCTAATCCACACAGCGACCTCTGCTGGCCAGTTGAATTCAGTGTTTAAATAGGCCTGTACATGTCTATTCTTTTAATTCATGGTGAATTAACAAAAAATGGCGGGAATTAGAGCTTTCTTCGCCATCCTTGAGAAGTTTAGTCACTTCATAGGATATGTTATCGTGTTAAGCCTGTCCGAAAAACAATCTGTCTCTTTCTCTGAGTGTTTTTTGGGAGAGTTTTCTGACTTGCGCGATCTAAGCTCCGCCCAGTGTGGCAAAAAAAAAAAAAATCCTGTCAGCTGTACCACGTGACAGCAATAGAGGCACCCTAAATTGGAATAGGCAGTCTAATCCACACAGCACCTCTGCTGGCCTGTTGAATTCAGTGTCTTAAATAGGCCTGTACATGTCTATTCTTTTAATTCATGGTGAATTAACAAAAAATGGCGGGAATTAGAGCTTTCTTCGCCATCCTTGAGAAGTTTAGTCACTTCATAGGATATGTTATCGTGTTAAACCTGTCTGAAAAACAATCTGTCTCTTTCTCTGAGTGTTTTTTGGGAGAGTTTTCTGACTTGCACGATCTAAGCTCCGCCCAGTGTGGCAAAAAAAAAAAAAAATCCTGTCAGCTGTACCACGTGACAGCTATAGAGGCACCCTCAATTGGAATAGGCAGTCTAATCCACACAGCGACCTCTGCTGGCCAGTTGAATTCAGTGTCTTAAAGAGGCCTGAAAATGTCTATTCTTTTAATTCATGGTGAATTAACAAAAAATGGCGGGAATTAGAGCTTTCTTCGCCATCCTTGAGAAGTTTAGTCACTTCATAGGATATGTTATCGTGTTAAACCTGTCCGAAAAACAATCTGTCTCTTTCTCTGAGTGTTTTTTGGGAGAGTTTTCTGATTTGCGCGATCTAAGCTCCGCTCAGTGTGGCAAATAAAAAAAAAAAAAAATCTTTCAGCTGTATCACGTGACTGCTACAGAGACACCCACAATTGGAATAGGCAGTCTAGGCCATAGAGCGACCTCTGTTGGCCATTTGAATTCAGTGCTTTAAATAGGCCCTCAGACTGAAAATTTTAGCCACCATGTTTGAGAAACATAGTTGGATCTCTGAAGCCAAGAACACCCTGAGCGAGCCGAAGGCGAGCGGAGCGAAGCCGGGCTCAGGCGGGCTTGGAGCGGGACCCTAGGGCCCCCTGACCCTGTGAAATACAATATCATATAAGTAAATAAATCAATTAAAAAAAAAAAACTTTTCAGTTGTATCACGTGACAGCTATAGAGACACCCACAATTGGAATAGGCAGTCAAAGCTACACAGCAACCTCTACTGGCCAGTTGAATTCAGTGTTTTAAATAGGCCTGTACATGTCTATTCTTTTAATTCATGGTGAATTAACAAAAAATGGCGGGAATTAGAGCTTTCTTCGCCATCCTTGAGAAGTTTAGTCACTTCATAGGATATGTTATCGTGTTAAGCCTGTCCGAAAAACAATCTGTCTCTTTCTCTGAGTGTTTTTTGGGAGAGTTTTCTGACTTGCGAGATCTAAGCTCCGCCCAGTGTGGCAAAAAAAAAAAAAATCCTGTCAGCTGTACCACGTGACAGCAATAGAGGCACCCTCAATTGGAATAGGCAGTCTAATCCACACAGCGACCTCTGCTGGCCAGTTGAATTCAGTGTTTAAATAGGCCTGTACATGTCTATTCTTTTAATTCATGGTGAATTAACAAAAAATGGCGGGAATTAGAGCTTTCTTCGCCATCCTTGAGAAGTTTAGTCACTTCATAGGATATGTTATCGTGTTAAACCTGTCTGAAAAACAATCTGTCTCTTTCTCTGAGTGTTTTTTGGGAGAGTTTTCTGACTTGCGCGATCTAAGCTCCGCCCAGTGTGGAAAAAAAAAAAAAAATCCTCTCAGCTGTACCACGTGACAGCTATAGATGCACCCTCAATCGGAATAGGCAGTCTAATCCACACAGCGACCTCTGCTGGCCAGTTGAATTCAGTGTCTTAAATAGGCCTGAAAATGTCTATTCTTTTAATTCATGGTGAATTAACAAAAAATGGCGGGAATTAGAGCTTTCTTCGCCATCCTTGAGAAGTTTAGTCACTTCATAGGATATGTTATCATGTTAAACCTGTTCGAAAAACAATCTGTCTCTTTCTCTGAGTGTTTTTTGGGAGAGTTTTCTGACTTGTGCGATCTAAGCTCCGCCCAGTGTGGCAAAAAAAAAAAAATCCTTTCAGCTGTACCACGTGATAGCTATTGAGGCACCCACAATTGGAACAGGCAGTCTAATCCACACAGCGACCTCTGCTGGCCAGTTGAATTCAGTGTCTTAAAGAGGCCTGAAAATGTCTATTCTTTTAATTCATGGTGAATTAACAAAAAATGGCGGGAATTAGAGCTTTCTTCGCCATCCTTGAGAAGTTTAGTCACTTCATAGGATATGTTATCGTGTTAAACCTGTCCGAAAAACAATCTGTCTCTTTCTCTGAGTGTTTTTTGGGAGAGTTTTCTGATTTGCGCGATCTAAGCTCCGCTCAGTGTGGCAAAAAAAAAAAAAAAAAATCTTTCAGCTGTATCACGTGACTGCTACAGAGACACCCACAATTGGAATAGGCAGTCTAGGCCATAGAGCGACCTCTGTTGGCCATTTGAATTCAGTGCTTTAAATAGGCCCTCAGACTGAAAATTTTAGCCACCATGTTTGAGAAACATAGTTGGATCTCTGAAGCCAAGAACACCCTGAGCGAGCCGAAGGCGAGCGGAGTGAAGCCGGGCTCAGGCGGGCTTGGAGCGGGACCCTAGGGCCCCCTGACCCTGTGAAATACAATATCATATAAGTAAATAAATCAATTAAAAAAAAAAAAACTTTTCAGTTGTATCACGTGACAGCTATAGAGACACCCACAATTGGAATAGGCAGTCAAAGCTACACAGCGACCTCTACTGGCCAGTTGAATTCAGTGTTTTAAATAGGCCTGTACATGTCTATTCTTTTAATTCATGGTGAATTAACAAAAAATGGCGGGAATTAGAGCTTTCTTCGCCATCCTTGAGAAGTTTAGTCACTTCATAGGATATGTTATCATGTTAAACCTGTCCGAAAAACAATCTGTCTCTTTCTCTGAGTGTTTTTTGGGAGAGTTTTCTGACTTGCGTGATCTAAGCTCCGCCCAGTGTGGCAAAAAAAAAAAGAAATCCTTTTAGCTGTACCACGTGATAGCTATTGAGGCACCCACAATTGGAATAGGCAGTCTAATCCACACAGAGACCTCTGCTGGCCAGTTGAATTCAGTGTCTTAAATAGGCCTGTACATGTCTATTCTTTTATTTCATGGTGAATTAACAAAAAATGGCGGGAATTAGAGCTTTCTTCGCCATCCTTGAGAAGTTTAGTCACTTCATAGGATATGTTATCGTGTTAAGCCTGTCCGAAAAACAATCTGTCTCTTTCTCTGAGTGTTTTTTGGGAGAGTTTTCTGACTTGCGCGATCTAAGCTCCGCCCAGTGTGGCAAAAAAAAAAAAAATCCTGTCAGCTGTACCACGTGACAGCAATAGAGGCACCCTCAATTGGAATAGGCAGTCTAATCCACACAGCGACCTCTGCTGGCCAGTTGAATTCAGTGTTTAAATAGGCCTGTACATGTCTATTCTTTTAATGCATGGTGAATTAACAAAAAATGGCGGGAATTAGAGCTTTCTTCGCCATCCTTGAGAAGTTTAGTCACTTCATAGGATATGTTATCGTGTTAAACCTGTCTGAAAAACAATCTGTCTCTTTCTCTGAGTGTTTATTGGGAGAGTTTTCTGACTTGCGCGATCTAAGCTCCGCCCAGTGTGGCAAAAAAAAATAAAAAATCCTCTCAGCTGTACCACGTGACAGCTATAGAGGCACCCTCAATCGGAATAGGCAGTCTAATCCACACAGCGACCTCTGCTGGCCAGTTGAATTCAATGTCTTAAATAGGCCTGAAAATGTCTATTCTTTTAATTCATGGTGAATTAACAAAAAATGGCGGGAATTAGAGCTTTCTTCGCCATCCTTGAGAAGTTTAGTAACTTCATAGGATATGTTATCGTGTTAAACCTGTCCGAAAAACAATCTGTCTCTTTCTCTGAGTGTTTTTTGGGAGAGTTTTCTGATTTGCGCGATCTAAGCTCCGCTCAGTGTGGCAAATAAAAAAAAAAAAAATCTTTCAGCTGTATCACGTGACTGCTACAGAGACACCCACAATTGGAATAGGCAGTCTAGGCCATAGAGCGACCTCTGTTGGCCATTTGAATTCAGTGCTTTAAATAGGCCCTCAGACTGAAAATTTTAGCCACCATGTTTGAGAAACATAGTTGGATATCTGAAGCCAAGAACACCCTGAGCGAGCCGAAGGCGAGCGGAGCGAAGCCGGGCTCAGGCGGGCTTGGAGCGGGACCCTAGGGCCCCCTGACCCTGTGAAATACAATATCATATAAATAAATAAATCAATTAAAGAAAAAAAAACTTTTCAGTTGTATCACATGACAGCTATAGAGACACCCACAATTGGAATAGGCAGTCAAAGCTACACAGCGACCTCTGCTGGCCAGTTAAATTCAGTGTTTTAAATAGGCCTGTACATGTCTATTCTTTTAATTCATGGTGAATTAACAAAAAATGGCGGGAATTAGAGCTTTCTTCGCCATCCTTGAGAAGTTTAGTCACTTCATAGGATATGTTATCATGTTAAACCTGTCCGAAAAACAATCTGTCTCTTTCTCTGAGTGTTTTTTGGGAGAGTTTTCTGACTTGCTCGATCTAAGCTCCGCCCAGTGTGGCAAAAAAAAAAAAAATCCTTTCAGCTGTACCACGTGACAGATATAGAAGCACCCTCAATTGGAATAGGCAGTCTAATCCACACAGCGACCTCTGCCTTCCAGTTGAATTCAGTGTCTTAAATAGGCCTGTACATGTCTATTCTTTTAATTCATGGTGAATTAACAAAAAATGGCGGGAATTAGAGCTTTCTTCGCCATCCTTGAGAAGTTTAGTCACTTCATAGGATATGTTATCATGTTAAACCTGTCCGAAAAACAATCTGTCTCTTTCTCTGAGTGTTTTTTGGGAGAGTTTTCTGATTTGCGCGATCTAAGCTCCGCTCAGTGTGGCAAATAAAAAAAAAAAAAAATCTTTCAGCTGTATCACGTGACTGCTACAGAGACACCCACAATTGGAATAGGCAGTCTAGGCCATAGAGCGACCTCTGTTGGCCATTTGAATTCAGTGCTTTAAATAGGCCCTCAGACTGAAAATTTTAGCCACCATGTTTGAGAAACATAGTTGGATATCTGAAGCCAAGAACACCCTGAGCGAGCCGAAGGCGAGCGGAGCTAAGCCGGGCTCAGGCGGGCTTGGAGCGGGACCCTAGGGCCCCCTGACCCTGTGAAATACAATATCATATAAGTAAATAAATCAATTAAAAAAAAAAAAACTTTTCAGTTGTATCACGTGACAGCTATAGAAACACCCACAATTGGAATAGGCAGTCAAAGCTACACAGCAACCTCTGCTGGCCAGTTGAATTCAGTGTTTTAAATAGGCCTGTACATGTCTATTCTTTTAATTCATGGTGAATTAACAAAAAATGGCGGGAATTAGAGCTTTCTTCGCCATCCTTGAGAAGTTTAGTCACTTCATAGGATATGTTATCATGTTAAACCTGTCCGAAAAACCATCTGTCTCTTTCTCTGAGTGTTTTTTGGGAGAGTTTTCTGACTTGCGCGATCTAAGCTCCGCCCAGTGTGGCAAAAAAAAAAAAAAAAATCCTTTCAGCTGTACCACGTGATAGCTATTGAGGCACCCACAATTGGAACAGGAAGTCAAAGCTACACAGCAACCTCTACTCTCCAGTTGAATTCAGTGTTTTAAATAGGCCTGTACATGTCTATTCTTTTAATTCATGGTGAATTAACAAAAAATGGCGGGAATTAGAGCTTTCTTCGCCATCCTTGAGAAGTTTAGTCACTTCATAGGATATGTCATCATGTTAAACCTGTCCGAAAAACAATCTGTCTCTTTCTCTGAGTGTTTTTTGGGAGAGTTTTCTGACTTGCTCGATCTAAGCTCCGCCCAGTGTGGCAAAAAAAAAAAAAAATCCTTTCAGCTGTACCACGTGATAGCTATTGAGGCACCCACAATTGGAATAGGCAGTCTAATCCACACAGAGACCTCTGCTGGCTATTTGAATTCAGTGTCTTAAATAGGCCTGTACATGTCTATTCTTTTAATTCATGGTGAATTAACAAAAAATGGCGGGAATTAGAGCTTTCTTCGCCATCCTTGAGAAGTTTAGTCACTTCATAGGATATGTTATCATGTTAAACCTGTTCGAAAAACAATCTGTCTCTTTCTCTGAGTGTTTTTTGGGAGAGTTTTCTGACTTGTGCGATCTAAGCTCCGCCCAGTGTGGCAAAAAAAAAAAAATCCTTTCAGCTGTACCACGTGATAGCTATTGAGGCACCCACAATTGGAACAGGCAGTCTAATCCACACAGCGACCTCTGCTGGCCAGTTGAATTCAGTGTCTTAAATAGGCCTGTACATGTCTATTCTTTTAATTCCTGGTGAATTAACAAAAAATGGCGGGAATTAGAGCTCTCTTCGCCATCCTTGAGAAGTATAGTCACTTCATATGATATGTTATCATGTTAAACCTGTCCGAAAAACAATCTGTCTCTTTCTCTGAGTGTTTTTTGGGAGAGTTTTCTGACTTGCGCGATCTAAGCTCCGCCCAGTGTGGCAAAAAAAAAAAAAAAATCCTGTCAGCTGTACCACGTGACAGCTATAGAGGCACCCTCAATTGGAATAGGCAGTCTAATCCACACAGCGACCTCTGCTGGCCAGTTGAATTCAGTGTCTTAAAGAGGCCTGAAAATGTCTATTCTTTTAATTCATGGTGAATTAACAAAAAATGGCGGGAATTAGAGCTTTCTTCGCCATCCTTGAGAAGTTTAGTCACTTCATAGGATATGTTATCGTGTTAAACCTGTCCGAAAAACAATCTGTCTCTTTCTCTGAGTGTTTTTTGGGAGAGTTTTCTGATTTGCGCGATCTAAGCTCCGCTCAGTGTGGCAAAAAAAAAAAAAAAAAATCTTTCAGCTGTATCACGTGACTGCTACAGAGACACCCACAATTGGAATAGGCAGTCTAGGCCATAGAGCGACCTCTGTTGGCCATTTGAATTCAGTGCTTTAAATAGGCCCTCAGACTGAAAATTTTAGCCACCATGTTTGAGAAACATAGTTGGATCTCTGAAGCCAAGAACACCCTGAGCGAGCCGAAGGCGAGCGGAGTGAAGCCGGGCTCAGGCGGGCTTGGAGCGGGACCCTAGGGCCCCCTGACCCTGTGAAATACAATATCATATAAGTAAATAAATCAATTAAAAAAAAAAAAACTTTTCAGTTGTATCACGTGACAGCTATAGAGACACCCACAATTGGAATAGGCAGTCAAAGCTACACAGCGACCTCTACTGGCCAGTTGAATTCAGTGTTTTAAATAGGCCTGTACATGTCTATTCTTTTAATTCATGGTGAATTAACAAAAAATGGCGGGAATTAGAGCTTTCTTCGCCATCCTTGAGAAGTTTAGTCACTTCATAGGATATGTTATCATGTTAAACCTGTCCGAAAAACAATCTGTCTCTTTCTCTGAGTGTTTTTTGGGAGAGTTTTCTGACTTGCGTGATCTAAGCTCCGCCCAGTGTGGCAAAAAAAAAAAGAAATCCTTTTAGCTGTACCACGTGATAGGTATTGAGGCACCCACAATTGGAATAGGCAGTCTAATCCACACAGAGACCTCTGCTGGCCAGTTGAATTCAGTGTCTTAAATAGG